>NC_083718.1:191451104-191752392 GCF_028564815.1 Eubalaena glacialis | reverse complement strand
GAAAACAATAATAAATAGTGCTCATAATGCTCAATGTTTTCTCAGAAAGTAAAATGGTAAATATGATATTTTGGAATCATTTGTATACAAAAATACCATACAGAATGTATACCAATGTGCTAGGTTAATTATATCATAGTTTCCCAAAACTGTATTCTCCAAGTGCCTTACCAAATTTTCCATGGAAAAGGTACGTTTGTGTTAAAGTATGTTTGGTCAATGTTGGCTTAAAGAAAGTTAAACAGGGATTTCCTCTTTGAGTAATGAATTTGGAAGCTAGATCTAATTTTTCTTGCTAAAAACAAATAGAAAATCTGGGAAAACATTAACAGAAAATTTTAAGCTAACAATGCAGTGAAGAATTATGGAACTAAAATCTAGTACAGAAAGGAAACCCATAAAGGTAAGCCTGGCATGTAGAATTCCTTTTCCCCAGGAGGTGGTTACTGATTTGGAAGAAATAGCTGAGAAGATAAGACGCTGAACAATGTTGTTAAGAGTCACATAGAACTAGAGGGCCAAAATTGCAGTTGAGGGTCCAATGTGGGGAGCCCTGGTGAATCCATCTACTATGTGTTGAGCCTCTGTAGAGCTATGCGCTAGCAGTAAAGGGGGAGGGGGTTGTAAGTAAATTTTTTCTCCCAAGGACTTAGCTTTCTTTACATTATCTTAAGTCTCTGAACTTGGACTGAGATACACCCTAATTGCCAGTGTCCTGAACTGCTTACCAGAAGCAGTATACATCTAGTACACCTGAAACTAGCACAACATTTTAAATCAACTATACTCCAACATAAAATAGAAATTAAATTAAAAAAAAGAAGCAGTATACATCTTTGTGGTAGAAGTTAACATCATCTGAGGCCATAAGTTATGTCTATGATGTTTTTGGGCACAATTTAGAACTCTTAGTAAAAAATAACCAGATAGAGAAGAAGTCCAGACAACACTAATGAAAACCAAGAACATAACAGATATTAAAAACTAGACCCATAGAGGGACCAGAAGTTGAAAATATCAAATGAAGGCCTTAAAATGACCATAATTATTATATTTAAAAAATAAAACAAGATTAAAATTTTGGCAAAGAAATAAAGACCATAAGAAGTTATCAAATAGAAAGTGAAAAATACAATGATCAATATTAAAAGCTCGATGGACAGGTGGACGGATTTAACAATAGGTTAAATGTACTTGGAAAGAGAACTAGAGCTTTGGAATATTCATCAGAAGGAAATATCCAGAATGAAATATGAAGAGTGACAATAGGACTGAAACTACAAAAGAGAAGTTAAGAAACATAAGAAAATCCCCAAGAAGTTAGGTGAAATTGCAGTCCCAGGGAAAGAAGACAGACAACATACAGTAGAAAAGACAGTTTTGGAATTTTCTAGGACTAATGAAATATATCAATACATATATCCAAGAAGCCCTACCCACCTGCAGCAGAATAAATAAAAATGAAACAGCACACAGATGCAGCAGGATAAGACTGCTGTCATCTGTAGACAAAGAATAAAATCTCAAAAGGAGTCAGAAATAAGAAGTGCGTTACATTCAAAATAGTCAAAATTAGATTTACAGAGGATTAACCAAGATGGCGGAGTAGAAAGACGTGCTCTCACTCCCTCTTGCGAGAGCACCAGAATCACAACTGGCTGCTGGACAATCATCGACAGGAAGACACTGGACTTCACCAAGGAGGATACCCCACATCCAAGGACAGAGGAGAAGCCACAGTGAGACGGTAGGAGGGGCGCAATCAGAGTAAAATCAAATCCCATAACTGCTGGGTGGGTGACTCACAGACTGGCGAACACTTATACCACAGAAGTCCACCCACTGGAGTGAAGGTTCTGAGCCCCACGTCAGGCTTCCCAACCTGGGGGTCCAGCAACGGGAGGAGGAATTCATAGAGAATCAAACTTTGAAGGCTAGTGGGAATTGATTGCAGGACTTCGACAGGACTGGGGGAAACAGAGACCCCACTCTTGGAGGGCGCACACAGAAAAGTGTGTGCATCGGGACCCAGGGGAAGGAGCAGTGACCCTGTGGGAGACTGAATCAGACCCACCTGCTAGTGTTGGAGGGTCTCCTGCAGAAGCGGGGGCTGGCTCTGTTTCACCGTGGGGACAAGGACACTGGCAGCAGAGGTTCTGGGAAGTACTCCTTGGCGTGAGCCCTCCCAGAGTCTGCCATTAGCCCCACCAAAGAGCCCAGGTAGGCTCCAGTGCTGGGTTGCCTCAGGCAAAACAACCAACAGAGAGGGAACCCAGCCCCACCCATCAACAGTCAAGTGGATTAAAGTTTTAGGAGCTCTGACCGCCACAGCAACAGTCAGCTCTACCCACCACCAGTGCCTCCCATCAAGCCTCTTAGATAGCCTCAACCACCAGAGGGCAGACAGCAGAAGCAAGAAAAACTACAATCCTGCAGCCTGTGGACTAAAAACCACATTTACAGAAAGATAGACAAGATGAAAAGGCAGAGGGCTATATACCAGATGAAGGAACAAGAAAAAACCCCAGAAAAACAACTAAATGAAGTGGAGATAGGCAACCTTCCAGAAAAAGAATTCAGAATAATGATAGTGAAGATGATCCAGGACCTCGGAATAAAAATGGAGGCAAAGATTGAGAAGATACAAGAAATGATTAACAGAGACCTAGAAGAATTAAAGAACAAACAAACAGAGATGACCAATACAATAACTGAAATGAAAACTACACTAGAAGGAATCAATAGCAGAATAACTGAGGCAGAAGAACGGATAAGTGACCTGGAAGACAGAATGGTGGAATTCACTGCTGCAGAACAGACTAAAGAAAAAAGAATGAAAAGAAATGAAGACAGCCTAAGAGACCTCTGGGACAACATTAAACGCAACAACATTCGCATTATAGGGGTCCCAGAAGGAGAAGAGAGAGAGAAAGGACCAGAGAAAATATTTGAAGAGATTATAGTCAAAAACTTCCCTAACGTGGGAAAGGAAATAGCCACCCAAGTCCAGGAAGCACAGAGAGTCCCATACAGGATAAACCCAAGGAGAAACACGCCAAGACACATAGTAATCAAAGTGGCAAAAATTAAAGACAAAGAAAAATTATTGAAAGCAGCAAGGGAAAAACGACAAATAACATACAAGGGAACTCCCATAAGGTTAACAGCTGATTTCTCAGCAGAAACTCTACAAGCCAGAAGGGAGTGGCATGATATACTTAAAGTGATGAAAGGGAAGAACCTACAACCAAGATTACTCTACCCAGCAAGGATCTCATTTAGATTTGATGGAGAAATCAAAAGCTTTACAGAGAAGCAAAAGCTAAGAGAATTCAGCACCACCAAACCAGCTCTACAACAAATGCTAAAGGAACTTCTCTAAGTGGGAAACACAAGAGAAGAAAAGGACCTACAAAAACAAACCCAAAACAATTAAGAAAATGGCAATAGGAGCATACATATAGATAATTACCTTAAACGTGAATGGATTAAATGCTCCAACCAAAAGACACAGGCTTGCTGAATGGATACAAAAGCAAGACCCATATATATGCTGTCTACAAGAGACCCACTTCAGACCTAGGGACACATACAGACTGAAAGTGAGGGGATGGAAAAAGATATTCCATGCAAATGGAAATCAAAAGAAAGCTGGAGTAGCTATACTCATATCAGATAAAATAGATTTAAAATAAAGAATGTTACAAGAGACAAGGAAGGACACTACATAATGATCAAGGGATCAATCCAAGAAGAAGATATAACAATTATAAATATATATGCACCCAACATAGGAGCACCTCAATACATAAGGCAACTGCTAACAGCTATAAAAGAGGAAATTGACAGTAACACAACAATAGTGGGGGACTTTAACACCTCACTTACACCAATGGACAGATCATCCAAAATGAAAATAAATAAGGAAACAGAAGCTTTAAATGACACAATAGACCAGATAGATTTAATTGATATTTATAGGACATTCCATCCAAGAACAGCAGATTACACGTTCTTCTCAAGTGCGCACGGAACATTCTCCAGGATAGATCACATCTTGGGTCACACATCAAGCCTCAGTAAATTTAAGAAAATTGAAATCATATCAAGCATCTTTTCTGACCACAACGCTATGAGATTAGAAATGAATTACAGGGAAAAAACGTAAAAAACACAAACACATGGAGACTAAACAATACGTTACTAAATAACCAAGAGATCACTGAAGAAATCAAAGAGGAAATCAGAAAATACCTTAAAAAAAATGACAATGAAAACACGACGACCCAAAACCTATGGGATGCAGCCAAAGCAGTTCTAAGACGGAAGTTTATAGCTATACAAGCCTACCTAAAGAAACGAAAAATCTCAAGTAAACAATCTAACCTTACACCTGAAGAAACTAGAGAAAGAAGAACAAACAAAACCCAAAGTTAGCAGAAGGAAAGAAAGCATAAAGATCAGAGCTGAAATAAATGAAATAGAAACAAAGAAAACAATAGCAAAGATCAATAAAACTAAAAGCTGGTTCTTTGAGAAGATAAAGAAAATTGATAAGCCATTAGCCAGACTCATCAAGAAAAAGAGGGAGAGGACTCAAATCAATAAAATCAGAAATGAAAAAGGAGAAGTTACAACAGAGACCACAGAAATGCAAACATCCTAAGAGACTACTACAAGCAACTTTATGCCAATAAAATGGACAACCTGGAAGAAATGGACAAATTCTTAGAAAGGTATAACCTTCCAAGACTGAACCAGGAAGAAACAGAAAATATGAACAGACCAATCACAAGTAATAAAATTGAAACTGTGATTAAAAATCTTCCAACAAACAAAAGTCCAGGACCAGATGGCTTCACAGGTGAATTCTATCAAACGTTTAGAGAAGAGCTAACACCCATCCTTCTCAAACTCTTCCAAAAACTTGCAGAGGAAGGAACACTCCCAAACTCATTCTATGAGGCCACCATCACCCTGATACCAAAACCAGACAAAGATACTACAAAAAAAGAAAATTACAGACCAATATCACTGATGAATATATATGCAAAAATCCTCAACAAAATACTAGCAAACAGAATCCAACAACACATTAAAAGGATCATACACCACGATCAAGTGGGATTTATCCCAGGGATGCAAGGATTCTTCAATATACACAAGTCAATCACTGTGATAAACCATATTAACAAATTGAAGGAGAAAAACCATATGATCATCTCAATAGATGAAGAGAAAACTTTTGACAAAATTCAACACCCATATATGATAAAAACTCTCCAGAAAGTGGGCATAGAGGGAACCTACCTCAACATAATAAAGACCATATATGACAAACCCACAGCAAACATCATTCTCAACAATGAAAAACTGAAAGCATTTCCTCTAAGATCAGGAACGAGACAAGGATGTCCACTCTCACCATTATTATTCAACATAGTTCTGGAAGTCCTAGCCACGGCAATCAGAGAAGAAAAAGAAATAAAAGGAATACAAATTGGAAAAGAAGAAGTAAAACTGTTACTGTTTGCAGATGACATGATACTATACATAGAGAATCCTAAAACTGCCACCAGAAAACTGCTAGAGCTAATTAATGAATATGGTAAAGTTGCAGGATACAAAATTAATGCACAGAAATCTCTTGCATTCCTATACACTAAGGATGAAAAATCTGAAAGAGAAATTATGGAAACACTCCCATTTACCATTGCAACAAAAAGAATAAAATACCTAGGAATAAACCTGTCTAAGGAGACAAAAGAGCTGTATGCAGAAAACTATAAGACACTGATGAAAGAAATTAAAGATGATACAAACAGATGGAGAGATATACTATGTTCTTGGATTGGAAGAATCAACATTGTGAAAATGACTGTACTACCCAAAGCAATCTACAGATTCAGTGCAATCCCTGTCAAATTACCAATGGCATTTTTTACGGAGCTAGAACAAATCATCTTAAGATTTGTATGGAGACACAAAAGACCCCGAATAGCCAAAGCAGTCTTGAGGGAAAAAAACGGAGCTGGAGGAAGCAGACTCCCTGACTTCAGACTATACTACAAAGCTACAGTAATCAGGACAATATGGTACTGGCACAAAAACAGAAATATAGATCAATGGAACAAGATAGAAAGCCCAGAGATAAACCCACGCACCTATGGTTAACTAATCTATGACAAAGGAGGCAAAGATATACAATGGAGAATAGACAGTCTCTTCAATAAGTGGTGCTGGGAAAACTGGACAGCTACATGTAAAAGAATGAAATCAGAATACTCCCTAACACCATACACAAAAATAAACTCAAAATGGATTAGAGACCTAAATGTAAGACTGGACACTATAAAACTCTTAGAGGAAAACATAGGAAGAACACTCTTTGACATAAATCACAGCAAGATCTTTTTTGATCCACCTCCTAGAGTAATGGAAATAAAAACAAAAATAAACAAATGGGACCTAATGAAACTTCAAAGCTTTTGCACAGCAAAGGAAACCATAAACAAGACAAAAAGACAACCCTCAGAATGGGAGAAAATATTTGCAAACGAATCAACGGACAAAGGATTAATCTCCAAAATATATAAACAGCTTATTCAGCTCAATATTAAAGAAACAAACACCCCAATCCAAAAATGGGCAGAAGACCTAAATAGACATTTCTCCAAAGAAGACATACAGACGGCCACGAAGCACATGAAAAGCTGCTCAACATCACTAATTATTAGAGAAATGCAAATCAAAACTACAATGAGGTATCACCTCACACCAGTTAGAATGGGCATCATCAGAAAATCTACAAACAACTAATGCTGGAGAGGGTGTGGAGAAAAGGGAACCCTCTTGCACTGTTGGTGGGAATGTAAACTGATACTATGCCACTATGGAGAACAATATGGAGGTTCCTTAAAAAACTAAAAACAGAATTACCATATGACCCAGCAATCCCACTACTGGGCATATACCCAGAGAAAACCGTAATTCAAAAAGACACATGCACACGAATGTTCATTGCAGCACTATTTACAATAGCCAGGTCATGGAAACAACCTAAATGCCCATCAACAGATGAATGGATAAAGAAGTTGTGGTACATATATACAATGGAGTATTACTCAGCCATAAAAAGGAACGAAATTGAGTCATTTGTTGAGATGTGGAGGGATCTAGAGACTGTCATACAGAGTGAAGTAAGTCAGAAAGAGAAAAACAAATATCATATATTAACGCATGTATGTGGAACCTAGAAAAATGGTACAGATGAGCCGGTTTGCAGGGCAGAAGTTGAGACACAGATGTAGAGAACAGACATATGGACACCAAGGGGGGAAAACTGTGGTGGGGTGGGGATGGTGGTGTGCTGAATTGGGCGATTGGGATTGACATGTATACACTGATGTGTATAAAATTGATGACTAATAAGAACCTGCAGTATAAAAAAAACAAAACAACTAATACTAAACTTTCATTGGGTTATTTGCATGGAAATATGTTAATATAAATGTTTCAGACATTACATGAAATTTCTAAAAATCTTATATGTTCTGGTATAATGTTATAAGTCATAATACTAGTTATTACTTTAAAATTTATATCTCAGAAATAACTAATTTTCTTGTCAACTGCATTATTATGAACTTTCATCAAATCTTTAACCGTGGTCATTGTTAAGTCTTTTGTCATTTACAGACAGTTCTGGGTATACTCTGATGCTTTTGCAAATATGTTCCTATAAAAGGGTTTCATCTTCAAGAAATTCATGGAAAAGACTCTGACAAGTACAGGTTTCTGGTAACTGACTGTACTGCTGAACTGAATGAATAAGCATTTTCAGAACTCTAATGAAAAACTGATGAACTCATAAAAGTGCTAACAAAAGATCAAGATGAAAAAAAGAAATTAATTACATGGGACTGAGTGAACTGATGAGGAGGATTATAATTTTTGTGACTTTCTGTTTGAATTAAAAAAAAAAAATCCCACAAGGACTCAGAGGCAAAGAATATACAAATCAATTTTCACTGCAAAGTAAAGGAGCTGTTACAGTGGAGGATTACTGGACTGAATGTCAATATTATGACATAGTATGAGTGTGTTTCATGTTTGGTAATTGCAATCATTGTTGCTTTTGTTGTGGTCATCCATGTACAATGCTTGGTGTCAGTCTATTTATCTCTTGTAAAAATAAAATACAGTGTGTGTGTGTGAAAAAAAAACAAAAAATGTTTAAGACATTAAGACTCTGTTTACGGTCTAATAAGGGCCACAGGTAGCTTTATAAAAAATTAATTAGCAATCAAAGCAAGTACAATTAACAAAAATATTCACAAAATAAATTATAATTAAAATCATCGTTATATGTGTATATATATAATTTAAGAATAGCTATTTTATGGATAATCCATAGAGAAAAGAAAAAATCAGAAAATGCAAGTAAAACAAAAAGGAAACACATTTTAATAGATATTATTGCGAACAATTATTACTCTTTTGTTATATATTTTTTCAGTTTGTGTAATATGTATGTCTGTATATGTAAATATGTATATGTGTGCATATATATATATATTTTTATGTATATATATATATATATGGAGAAACAGACAGAAAAAGACAGAAAAAGAGAGAGAAAGGGGAAAAAAAATTAGACTTACAGCTCATATCACAACAGAAACAATCATAAATGAAAGACAATGTAATGACATATTCATTCAAAGTGCTGAAAAAAAATAACTGTCAATCTAATTCTTTGAGTAATGAGAATATTTTCAATAATGAAAGTGAACTAAAGTATTTTCAAACAAATAAATATCAGGCAATCCATGTTTAGCAGACTTTAATTAAAGGAGAGATACGTAGACATAAAATTAAAATGCATAGAAACAATAGTATATGTTAGGGAAAGGGCAACTGTTATTCTAAAATCTGTGCATTGTCCAAGAAGAGATTAAATTGCCAAGTGATATTACATTTTGAAAAATCAAGGATGCAGACTGTAACCACTAAGGTAACTACTAAAAGAATAGTAAAAGAGTTTTTAACAACCAAACAAAAACGGGGAAGTGGAAAGAAGTGAGACAAAACTGCTCAATAAATCCAAATGAAGGCAAAAAAAGCGGAGACCAAGAAACATAGTTGGGACAAACAGAAAATAGTATTAATATGGTTAGTTTAAAAACTAAAGGTCTAAATTACATTAGATGTAAATGGACTACATGTTTCCATAAAAATAACAATATGCTGCTTACATGTCATGTACATAAATTATAAGCATACAGAAAGTTTGAAGTAAAAGCATGAAAGAACACATACCATGTAATATTAACAAAATAAAGTTTGTGTAACTATATTAATATCAAACAGAGTAAACTTTAAGGCAAAACACATTGCTAGAGACACACGGAGGCATTTCATTATGAGAAAAGCATCAATTCACAATTGAGTATAAACTTATACATCTCTATCACTTACTAAAGTGTATTCAAATATTTTAAAGCAAACTGAACAGAATTACAAACAGAAATTCAAAAGTTTATAATCACCTTGACAGATTTTAAAACAACTTTCTTAGTAATTTTAAGAACAAGAATAAAAATAGGGAGAGTCAAGACATTCTTGAAGAAGACAAAATAGAGAAATTGCTTTACCAAGCAATTAAATGAAATCAAATTAAATTTGTATGTTATATAATTAAATTATGTACCAAGACTTATTAAGTTACAGTGATTAAGATAGTGTGGTGCTTTGACCCGTGGGTAGAAAAATAGCCCAGTGAAACAGAGTGGAGTCCAGAAACAGATTATGCATATATGGAAACCTGATTTACAGAAAAGGTGGCACTGAAGTACGACGGGAGAAAACAGTTGTTTTCAATAAATGGTGTTGGGCCAATTGGATTTATATATGGAAAAAAAATGTAAACCCTACATCATACCATACAAAAGAATCAATTTCAGATGAATTATAGACCTAAATGTAAAAGATAAAATACTAAAACTTTAGAAAATAATGTTAGAATATGTTCATGAACAGGATAGAGAACATTTTCTTAAGTATGACACAAATTCATTCAACATAAAAAGAATGAATAAAAATGGATTCTATCAAAATTAAGAAATTCTGTTCATCAAAAGACAATGTTAAGTGGGTGAGACAAGTCACAAAAAAATATAAATAACACTGACAAATCATACAAAAATAAAGCCAAACAGCCCAATAAAAAGGGTACAAGTGACTTGACTAAATAGTCTATTAAAAAAAAAAACAAACAGTTCTAAGGATTCAACTTCACAAGTCAGTAGGGAAATGAAAATTAAAACCACAATGTGATATTACTTCATTCCCACCAGAATAAGTAAAATTGAAGTATCTTACAGTACCAACTCAAACTCTCATACAGTACTGGTGGGAGTGTAAACTAGTTTAGCTACTTTGGAAAACTGTTTGGCATTATTTAAGTTAAACATATCTGATAACCTAGCAATTCCTCTCCTAGGTATGTGAACAACAGAAATACATTCACATGCTTAGCAAAAGACAGCTACAAGAACGTTCACAACAGCATTTGTCACAATAGTCCCTAAAGGGAAATAATCCAAAAGATTATTGATGTTAGAATGGACAAATAATTTGATATAATTAGACAAGGGTATACTGTATAGCAGAGAAAATGAATAAACCAAGCTCCATCCAACAAATGAATGGATCTCACAAACATGATGTTGAATGAGAGAAGGAAAACACAAAGGACCTTATACCTCATACTTCCATTTATATAAAGTTCAAAACTGGAAAACTGCACTATGGTGTTAGGAGTGAAGACAATAATCATCTTGGGGAAGAATAAAAGGAAATGAGATGGTGATTGAGAGGGAGGATGAGAAAGCATCTAGATTATCTACAACATTCCATTTCTAAACTTGTATGATTATAAATTAGATATTCACTTTGTGATCATTTGTGGAGATGTAATGCAGGTCTTCTGTACTGTTTGATACATGACTTATATGTCAATTTTTTTTTAAGTTCTATAAAAGGGAGAAAAAGAGAAGTTACATAGGTTTCTTTAGTTCAGGACTTCTGTGAGAATTTAACACACATGAGTCTTCAAGTGTAGGAATATATTATGTAGTTTATCCTGACTTACTTGATCACAGAAAACTTCTTCTTAACCACTGAAGGATCTGTGGTTTCCAGGGAATAGTCTGGGAATCTCTGAACTTCCTGTAGTTCATAATCATCCATAGCAATCCTTATGCTATTATAGTTATTTCTAGAAATCAACAGGAACAAACCTTATTTGATAAATGTACAGAAGGCTTGCTAGAATGTTGTCCTCAGGGTTGACAACTATAGCAGCCTCACTAATAAGATTACATTTAATAGCCAGAATGCAGCCTTGACTGCTAAAACAAAATAACCCAAAATAAGAGCGGTGTGCTTATACAAGATAGTTCACATTTCTTGGAAGTCCGAATACCATTCCAAGGCTGGTATGGTGGTTCTGCTATCATCAAAAGCCAAGGCTCATTCTGCCATCTTGTTCTGCCACATTTCTATATGAAGCTTTCTTCTCATGGCCCATGATGGCTGTTGGAGCTCCACCCATCACACATCCACATTTAAGCTAGTGGTATTAGGGAAACGGGAAAAGGTAGGAGGGAATACTTCTCATTTTAAGGGGATGGCCTAGAATTAATATATATTATTTCTACTTTCTCACCATTAGTAAGAATTTAGTCACATGGCCACACCTAGCTGCAAGGGAGGCTGGAATAAGCATCACTGACAAATTAATATATAGATTTATTTTACTAAAGGAAGAGAGAGAGGATAGGGATTGGGGGGAATGTCCTTGATCCTTCCCTAAGTAAATTCCTCCAGAGGGAGTTTTAAAAGATACTCCCTTTCATTGGTATATCCTACAAACAATATCAGTGATAAAGTACAGGGAAATCAGAACCTAGATAAAAGTAAAAAAGACCTGCAGAAAGGAACAATGATGGCCAGTTTCAGTGGCATTACATCAACAGGACTCTGGTTATTTCTGCGTTTTAGAAGAGGGAGGCAATCTGGAGAATGTTCCATCTTTGACAGAACACCTACGCAGCTGGTTCACCAGGAAAGTGCTGCAGAGAATGTTTCCACCAGATGACCAATATGTGCTGAACATCTGTTTGTGTGAAGTCGTGTCATATGTTGGAAACAGCAGGAGCTTTGGAGGTCAAAAGGACCTGGCTGTGAACTTTGCTTTGCCACTTCCTACAGTATGACATTGCATAATCTTCTAACCCCAAACCAAAAGCAAACCAAACCCCACCAATGTCTGGGTTTTCATTTTAGTGTCTTTTCATCGGTATTGATTGCCTCTTCCCATGAATCTTATTTCAGTGTGTAAACATTGCTGCTTCTCCCGAAACCCCACTGCCTGCAAGACACCTAATTAACAGGTGCATTTTGAAAGACACCTAACAAAAGCCTCCCTGTGTATCTGAGCCCAAGGACCCTCATTAGTAAATGAGAGGTGATTATTTATACCACTTCTATAATTAAAAATTCTGAAAACTAATTACAATTATCCATCAGTATTTCAACATGCCAGAACTGAAGATCTTGACCTTCCTTGCAGCATTGTTCTTTCTTCTCTTCCCATTCTAATCTCCTCAAGGGCCCCACTGCTTTCCTTTTGAAAACTCTGCAGTAGCTCTCTAGTTCCCAGAACGTAATTGTTTGTTTTCCATATATTTCCTCCAGTTCCCGGCTGTTAGAAGGGCTATTTTTTTTGTCATCTCTGAAATGGGAAGGGAAGTGCCAACAATTGCTTCATCGTAATACCTTGGCTATCCAAATAGATATTTGAAAGATGGAAGACTCGGGTTGCAGCCGCTGTGCCTATGTCCTGATTTGTTTCTCAACCTGTTCTTCTTGTCCTGTGCAACCTGTCAGGGCTTCTAGGTGTCTCTTGTAAACATCACATGTAATTCATAGCCATTAGTTCCACCCATGGATCAAACAGGGAGAAAAACCAAAATATCAGACGTTCCAGTTAATTAAAGTAACTGCATTGAGAAGACTCATCTGAGTCTCTCTTGTAAGTAATTTTTGAACCCCAGATGAAGCAACAGAGAAATTTCCATCGGTTGATTACATCTTCATCATCATCATGACACCACCATCATTATAATGATCCCAACACATTGGCATTGGAGCCCCCCCTCACTGGCTGCACAACACCCCACACTGTGGGCATGGGAGTTCATGCTAGCATGGAAACCAACCAGGCCTGCTTCAAGCAATGGCCATATGCCATTTCACAAGATAGGATAGCTTCTGGAAATTGTTCTGTAGATTGACTCTCAAATGCCCCAAGGAAGCTGAATTTTCCAGCCATGTGTGTCTGCACGGGCTTATGGTTTAAAATGACATCTGGTGAGGAGTTTCTCACTAAAAGACTTTGGATAGTGCTAAGAAGGGAGAAGATTTAGGCCACTACCAAGAGCTGGATTTGATCATCAAAGTTTTGCTAGAATCAGAGAAAAAGTTCTCTACTTTCAAAGCTAAGGATAGTAGGTTGGAAAGTATAGTCTCTGGACCAACTTCACAGGGTCACAAAAAATTAATAAGCTTGTTTGGCTGAAATGACTGGCAACTTTTGATTCTCTGCCTTTTGGTTTTATCAACTAGAACACTAGACAGCCATCCCTTAACTATGGGGGGACTTTTTGTCAGGTAGAGATGTGTCCCACCCTCCCTAGCAGGAACTGCCATTCTCCCAAAGCAACAGGACAGAATTGGGGAAGATGAAAGATGGAGGTTGTTCTGGCAGTGTCATACTCTGGCAGGGGTTGATCACAGGTAACAGGCACAAGAGATGATTTCATCTCAACTTAGCAGAGTTGCTTTACAGGAAAGACACTGGGAATTTGACTATAATCCATGATCATTTTCCTTCCTTCCATCTGTACTTCATAGGATGGATTCCAAATTTCACTCAAAGTAGAGAGAAAATGGGACCAAAGGCAATATAACATGCTTATATGCAAATACCAAGCCAGTGGAAGTCTTCTCAATTGGGAATTACGATAGATATAAAAAATAGATTTTTTTATTATAGTTTATAAGTGTCCTGTGTCTCCCCTTGTTATAGGAGGGTACTTCCCCCTGATGTTAAATTAAGACATGCTCATGTGACTTGCATTGGCCAATGGTAGGTGAGCAGTGTGATATGCATCATTTTCTGTTGAAAGCCTGAGGGGTTAGCATGTGTGTAACCACTATGTCTTCTCTATCACTGTATCACCACTGCTACCATGATGGACAGCGATGTTCCAGAGAGAGCATACACTATTAGTGTCTGCTATTATTGTGCTGGCCAAAGTAACAAGAAAAGCCATTGATCAATTTTATAATTATGTATGTTATAATTTCTGCAATAACCACAATACTGTAACTTCCAATGCATGAGGGGAAAAGAAAAGAATGAGAAAACAAATCATTTCAAAATATGCTAAAAAAAAAAAGAAAATGAAAAGAAAAATAGAAATGTCAGAAAAATGGGAAAAATTAAATGACACAGTATGAAATTAAAATGTATCATTTTTACAATCCACATGAAAAATATTGTCATATTTCCAGTTCACAGGTGACATATCTAAAAACTAAGAGTACAGTGTTTAAAAGTAAAGGCATAAAAAAAAACATACTTGACAAATACTAATAAATCAAAGCTAGCATCACTGTTTTTGTTTTTAAACATCTTTATTGGAGTATAATTGCTTTACAATGGTGTGTTAGTTTCTGCTTTATAACAAAGTGAATCAGCTATACATATACATATATCCCCATATCGCCTCCATCTTGCATCTCCCTCCAACCCTCCCTATCCCATCCCTCTAGTGGTCACAAAGCACCGAGCTGATTTCCCTGTGCTATGTGGCTGCTTCCCACTAGCTATGTATTTTACATTTGGTAGTGTATATATGTACATGTCACGCTCTCACTTCATCCCAGCTTACCCTTCCCCCTCCCAATGTCCTCAAGTCCATTCTCTATGTCTGCATCTTTCTTCCTGTCCTGCCCCTAGGTTCTTCAAAACCATTTTTTTTTTTTTTAGAATCCATATATATGTGTTAGCATACGGTATTTGTTTTTCTTTTTCTGATTTACTTCACTCTGTATGACAGACACTAGGTCCATCCACCTCACTACAAATAACTCAATTTCGTTTCTTTTTATGGCTGAGAAATATTCCACTGTATATATGTACCACATCTTATTATCCATTCATCTCTCAATAGACACGTAGGTTGCTCCCATGTACTGGCTATTGTAAATAGAGCTGCAAAGAACATTGTGGTACATGACTCTTTTTGAACTATGGTTTTCTCAGACTATATGCCCAGTAGTGGGATTGCTGGGTCACATGGTAGTTCTATTTTTAGATTTTTAAGGAACCTCCATACTGTTCTCCATAGTGGCTGTATCAATTTACATTCCCACCAACAATGCAAGAGGGTTCCCTTTTCTCCACACCCTCTCCAGCATTTATTGTTTGTAGATTTTTTGATGATGGCCATTCTAATGGGTGTGAGGTGATACCTCATTGTAGTTTTGATATGCATTTCTCTAATGATTAGTGATGTTGAGCATCCTTTCATGTGTTTGTTGGCAATCTGTATATTTTCTGTGGAGAAATGTCTATTTAGGTCTTCTGCCCATTTTTGGATTGGGTTGTTTGGTTTTTTTTGATATTGAGCTGCATGAGCTGCTTGTATATTTGGAGATTAATCCTTTGTTAGTTGCTTTGTTTGCAAATATTTTCTCCCATTCTGAGGATTGTCTTTTCATCTTGTTTATGTTTTCCTTTGTTGTGCAAAGCTTTTAAGTTTCATTAGGTCCCATTTGTTTATTTTTGTTTTTATTTCTATTTCTCTAGCAGGTGGGTCAAAAAGGATCTTGCTGTGATTTATGTTATAGAGTGTTCTGCCTATGTTTTCCTAAGAGTTTTATGTCTGGCCTTACATTTAGGTCTTTAATCCATTTTGAGTTTATTTTTGTGTATAGTGTTAGGGAGTGTTCTAATTTCATTCTTTTACATGTAGCTGTCCCATTTTCCCAGCACCACTTATTGAAGAGGCTGTCTTTTCTCCATTGTATATTCTTGCCTCCTTTATCAAAAATAAGGTGATCATTATGTGTGTGGGTTTATCTCTGGGCTATCTATCCTGTTCCATTGATCTATATTTCGGTTTTTGTTCCAGTACCATACTGTCTTGATTACTGTAGCTTTGTAGTATAGTCTGAAGTCAAGGAGCCTGATTCCTCCAGCTCCATTTTTCTTTCTCAAGATTGCTTTGGCTATTCTGGGTCTTTTGTGTTTCCATACAAATTGTGAAATATTTTGTTCTAGTTCTGTGAAAAATGCCATTGGTAGTTTGATACGGATTGCAATGAATCTGTAGATTGCTTTGGGTAGTGTAATAATTTTCACAATGTTGATTCTTCCAATCCAAGAACATGGTATATCTCTCCATCTGTTTGTATCATCTTCAATTTCTTTCATCAATGTCTTATAGTTTTCTGCATAGAGGTCTTTTGTCTCCTTAGGTAGGCCTATTCCTAGGTATTTTATTCTTTTTGTTGCAGTGGTAAATGGGAGTGTTTCCCTAATTTCTCTTTCAGATTTTTCATCATTATTGTATAGGAATGCAAGAGATTGCTGTACGTTAATTTTGTATCCTACTACTCTACCAAATTCATTGATTAGCTCTTGTACTTTTATGGTAGCATCTTTAGGATTCTCTATGTATAGTATCATGTCATCTGCAAACAGTGACAGCTTTACTTCTTCTTTTCCAATTTGGATTCCTTTTATTTCTTTTTCTTCTCTGGTTGCTGTGGCTAAAACTTCCAAAACTATGTTGAATAATAATGGTGAGAGTGGACAACCTTGTCTTGTTCCTGATCTTAGAGGAGATGGTTTCAGTTTTTACCATTGAGAACAATGTTGGCTGTGGGTTTGTCATATATGGCCTTTATTATGTTGAGGTAAGTTCTCTCTATGCCTACTTTCTGGAGAGCTTATATCATAAATAAGTGTTGAATTTTGTCAAAAACTTTTTCTGCATCTATTGAGATGATCATATGATTTTTCCCCTTCATTTTGTTAATATAGTTTATCACATTGATTGATTTGCGTATATTGTAGAATCCTTGCATTCCTGGGATAAACCCCACTTGATCATGATGTATGATCCTTTTAATGTGCTATTGGATTCTGTGTGATTGTATTTTGTTGAGGATTTTTGCATCTATTTTCATCAGTGATATTGGCCTGTAGTTTTCTTTCTTTGTGACATCTTTGTCTGGTTTTGGTATCAGGGTGATGGTGGCCTTGTAGAATGAGTTTGGGAGTGTTCCACCCTCTG
This sequence comes from Eubalaena glacialis, assembly GCF_028564815.1. Lineage (NCBI taxonomy): Eukaryota > Metazoa > Chordata > Mammalia > Artiodactyla > Balaenidae > Eubalaena > Eubalaena glacialis. Next base: position 191,734,957 of record NC_083718.1, on the reverse strand, counting down.
CTATATTTTGGAAGAGTTTGAGAAGGATAGGTGTTAACTCTTCTCTAAATGTTTGATAGAATTCACCTGTGAAGCCATCTGGTCCTGGGCTTTTGTTTGTTGGAAGATTTTTAATCACAGTCGCAATTTCAGTGCTTGTGATTGGTCTGTTTATATTTTCTATTTCTTCCTGGTTCAGTCTCGGAAGGTTGTGCTTTTCTAAGACTTTGTCCATTTCTCACAGGTTGTCCATTTTATTGGCATATAGTTGCTTGTAGTAATCTCTCATGATCCTTTGTATTTCTGCAGTGTCAGTTGTTACTTCTCCTTTTTCATTTCTAATTCTGTTGATTTGAGTCTTCTCCCTTTTTTTCTCTTGAGTCTGGCTAATGGTTTATCAATTTTGTTTATCTTCTCAAAGAATCAGCTTTTAGTTTTATTGATCTTTGCTATCGTTTCCTTCATTTCTTTTTCATTTATTTCTGACCTGATCTTTATGATTTCTTTCCTTCTTTTAACTTTGGGGTTTTTTTTGTTGTTGTTTTTATTTCTCTAATTGCTTTAGGTATAAGGTTAGGTTGTTTATTTGTGATGTTTCTTGTTGCTTGAGGTAGGATTGTATTGCTGTAAACTTCCCTCTTAGGACTGCTTTTGCTGCATCCCATAGGTTTTGGGTCATTGTGTTTTCATTGTCATTTTTTTTAAGGTATTTTCTGATTTCGTCTTTGATTTCTTCAGTGATCTCTTGGTTATTTAGCAGTGTATTGTTTCACCTCCATGTGTTTGTATTTTTTTGCAGATTTTTTCCTGCAAGTGATATCTAGTCTCATAGCGTTATGGTTGGAAAAAATACTTGATACAATTTCAATTTTCTTAAATTTACCGAGGGTTGATTTGTGACCTGGGATATGATCTATCCTGGAAAATGTTCCATGAGCACATGAGAAGAAAGTGTATTGTTTTGTTTTTGGATGGAATGTCCTATAAATATCAATTAAGTCCATCTTGTTTAATGTATCATTTAAAGTTTGTGTTTCCTTATTTATTTTCATTTTGGATGGTCTGTCCATTGGTGAAATTGGGGTGTTAAAGTCCCCTACTATGATTGTGTTACTGTTGATTTCCCCTTTATGGCTGTTAGCATTTGCCTTATGTATTGAGGTGCTCCTATGTTGGGAGCAAAAATATGTACAACTGTTATATCTTCTTCTTGGATTGATCTCTTGATCATTGTGTAGTGTCCTTCTTTGTCTCTTGTAATAGTCTTTATTTTAAAGTCTATTTTGTCTGATATGAGAATTGCTACTCCAGCTTTCTTTTGATTTCCATTTGCATGGAATATCTTTTTCCATCCCCTCACTTTCAGTCTGTATGTGTCCCTAGGTCTGAAGTGGGTCTCTTGTAGACAGCATATATATGGGTCTTGTTTTTGTATCCATTCAGCCAGTCTATGTCTTTTGGTGGGAGAATTTAATTCATTTACATTTAAGGTAATTATCAATATGTATGTTCCTATTACCATTTTCTTAATTGTTTTGCATTTGTTATTGTCAGTCTTTTCCTTCTCTTGTGTTTCCTTCCTAGAGTAGTTCCTTTTGCGTTTGTTGTTAAGCTGGTTTGGTGGTGCTGAATTCTCTTAGCTTTGCTTGTATGTAAACGTTTTAATTTCTCTGTCCAATCTGAATGAGGTCCTTGCTGGGTAGTGTAATCTTGGTTGTAGGTTTTCCCCTTTCATCACTTTAAATATGTCCTGTCACTCCCTTCTGGCTTGGGGAATTTCTGCTGAAATATCAGCTTTTAACCTTTTGGGGTTTCCCTTGTATGTTACTTTTTGTTTTTCCCTTGCTGCTTTTAATATTTTTTCTTTGTATTTAATTTTTTATAGTTTGATTAATATGTGTCTTGGCTTGTTTCTCCTTGGATTTATCCTGTATGGGACTCTCTGTGCTTCCTGGACTTGATTGACTACTTCCTTTCCCATATTAAGGAACTTTTCCACCATAATCTCTTCAAATATTTTCTCAGTCCCTTTCTTTTTCTCTTCTTCTTCTGGCACCCCTATAATTCGAATGTTGGTATGTTTAATGTTGTCCCAGAGGTCTCTGAGACTGTCCTCAATTCTTTTCTTTCCTTTTTCTTTATTCTTCTCTGTGGTAGTTATTTCCACTATTTTATCTTCCAGGTCACTTCACCGTTCTTCTGCCTCAGTTACTCTGCTATTGATTCCTTTCAGAGTATTTTTAATTTCATTTATTGTGTTGTTCATCATTTGTTTGCTCTTTAGTTCTTCTAGGTCCTTGTTAAACATTTCGTGTATTTTCTCATTCTATTTCCAAGATTTTGGATCATCTTTACTATCATTACTCTGAATTCTTTTTCAGGTAGACTGCCTATTTCCTCTTCATTTGTTTGGTCTGGTGAGTTTTTACCTTGCTCCTTCATCTGCTGTGAGTTTCTCTGTCTTCTCATTTTGTTTTACTTACTGTGTTTGGTGTCTCCTTTTCACAGGCTGCAGGTTCGTAGTTCCTGTTGTTTTTGGTGTCTGCCCCCAGTGGCTGAGGTTGTTTCACTGGGTTGTGTAGGCTTCCTAGTGGAGGGGACTAGTGCCTGTTCTGGTAGATGAGGCTGGATCTTGTCTTTCTGGTGGGCAGAGCCGTGTCCGGTGGTGTGTTTTGGAGTGTCTTTGACCTTATTATGATTTTAAGCAGTCTCTCTGCTAATTTGTGTTCCTGTCTTGCTAATTGTTTGGCATAGGGTGTCCAGCACTGTAGCTTGCTAGTTGTTGAGTGGAGCTGGGTTTTAGCACTGAGATGGAGATCCCTGGGAGAGCTTTCACTATTTGATATCATGTGGACCCGGGAGGTCTCTGGTGGACCAATGTCCTGAACTCAGCTCTCCCACCTCAGACACAGAGGCCTGACACCCATCCAGAGCACCAATACCCTGTCAGTCACAAGGCTCAGAGGAAAAGGGAGAATAAAAGAAAGAAAGAAAGAAGGAAAGAAAGGAAAAAAGAAAGAAAGAAAGAAAGAAAGAAAGAAAGAAAGAAAGAAAGAAAGAAAGAAAGAAAGAAAGAATAAAATAAAAGTTATTAAAAGTAAAAAATAATTCTTAAAAATAAAAAAAGTAATTTAAAAAAAAAAGAAAGAAAGAAGAGGGCAACCAAACCAAAAAAACAAAACAAAAAAACAAATCCACCAATGATAACAAGCACTAAAAAGTATACTAAAAAAATAAATTAAAAGGACAGACAGAACCCTAGGACAAATGGTAAAAGCAAAGCTATACAGACAAAATCACACAAAGTCCACCGCCTCAATTTTGGGATGATTCGTTGTCTATTCAGGTATTCCAGAGATGCAGGGTACATCAAGTTGATTGTGGAGATTTAATCCACTGCTCCTGAGGCTGCTGGGAGAGATTCCCCTTTCTCTTCTTTGTTTGCACACTCCCTGGGGTTCAGCTTTGGATTTGGCCCCGCCTCTGTGTGTCGGTCACCTGAGGGCATCTGTCCTTCGCTCAGACAGGACAGGTTTAAAGTAGCAGCTGATTATGGGGCTCTGGCTCACTCAAGCCAGGGGAGGGATGGGTACGGAATGCGGGGTGAACCTGCAGCGGCAGAGGCTGGTGTGATGTTGCACCAGCCTGAGGCGCCATGTGTTCTCCCGGGGAAGTTGTCCCTGGATCACAGTACTCTGGCAGTGGTGGGCTGCACAGGCTCCCAGGAAGGGAGGTGTGAATAGTGAACTGTGCTTGCACACAGGCTTCTTGGTGGCTGCAGCAGCAGCCTTAACATCTCATGCTTGTCTCTGGTGTCCATGCTGATAGCCGCGGCTCGCGCCCATCTCTGGAGCTCGTTTAGGTGGTGCTCTGAATCCCCTCTCCTCATGCACCCCGAAACAATGGTCTCTTGCCTCTTAGGCAGTTCCAGACTTTTTCCCGGACTCCTTCCCAGCTAGCTGTGGCACACTAGCCCCCTTCAGGCTGTGTTCATGCAGCCAACCCCAGTCCTCTCATTGGGATCTGAACTCCGGAGCCGGAGCCTCAGCTCCCAGCCCCTGCCCGCCCTGGCGGGTGAGCAGAGAAGCCTCTCAGGCTGGTGAGTGCTGGTTGGCACTGATCCTCTGTGAGGGAATCTCTCTGCTTTGCCCTCTACACCGTTATTGCTGTGCTCTCCTCCGTGGCTCTGAAGCTTCCCCCCCCCACCCCCCACCACCCACCCCTGTCTCGCCAGTGAAGGGCCTTCCTAGCGTGTGGAAACTTTTCCTCCTTCACAGCTCCCTCCCAGAAATGCAGGTCGCTTCCCTATTCTTTTGTCTCTGTTTTTTCTTTTTCCTTTTGCCCTACCCATGTAAATGGAGGAGTTTCTTGCTTTTGGGGAAGTATGAGGTTTTCTGCTAGCGTTCAGTAGGTGTTCTGTAGGAGTTTTTCCACATGTAGTTGTATTTCTGATGTATTTGTGGGGAGGAAGGTGATCTCCACGTCCTACTCCTTGACATCTTGAAAGTCTCCCCTAGCATCACTCTTTTAACATGAAACTGGAGTTGAAGGGAAAAACTATTATCTAAGAATAAGAGAGTTACTCATAGTGACAAATGATTTGATTGACCAGAAAAACATAATGATTCTAAGTAGGTATGCATCAAACAGCACAGGTCACAATACATAAAGCCAAAAATGATAAACAAACAAACAAATAAATAAATAAATACACAAATACAAAATCATACTGGGAGATTTTTAACACTTTATCTGGGGATGATAGAATAATCTGACACATGAAATATCTATATAGTAGATTTGAATTAGCTGATTTTAAAAACCTGACCCAATGGTCATATAAAATGCTACACTTAAGAGAATACATAATCTTGTCAAACACACTAAGTAATAAACCCAATCTCAACAAATAACAAAGAATTGATATCATAGGAACCATGTTTGTAAATAAAAATGAGAGTCAGGAATCAATATTTAAAGGTACCTATGAAAAATTCTATATGTCTGGAAATTTTAAAACTCACTTCTAAATAACTATTTAGTCATATACTAGGTCATAATAGAAAGTAGAATGAATGTAGACTAGGAAAATAATAAAAATAATATATATTGAACATACTAAGACCATATATGTATATACATCCTTAAGTGCTGATGCTAGAAAAGAAGAAAGTCTGAAAATTCATGAGAAAATAATTCATCTAAAAAAGGTAGAAAGGGACTTCACTGGTGGCCCAATGGTTAATCATCTGCCTTCCAATGCAGGGGACACGGGTTCAATCCCTGGCTGGGGAACTAAGATCCCACATGTCGTGGGGCAATCAAGCCTTCACACCACAACTACTTAGCACATGGGCCACAACTAGAGAGCCCGCATGCCGCAACTACAGGGCCCACATGCTCTGGAGCCTGTGCACCAAAACTACAGAACCTGCACACTGCAACAAGGAGCCCGTGCACCACAGTGGAGGATCCTTCATGCTACAACAAATATCCTGCATGCTGCAACTAAGACCCAACACAGCCAAAACTAAAATAAATAAATAAATATTTAAAAAATAAAAAGGTAGAAAAAGAATAATAACATAAATACAAAATAAGTAGATGCAGATGATAATAAATATAAAAGAAAAAATTGAAAAATAGAAAATAAAATATGGTGAGAATAGAGCTAACAACTGGTTCTTTAATGAATCTAATAAAGTTGATAACTTTTGGGCAAGATTTATCTAGAAAAAGGGAAAATGCACAAATGAAAGATGTTAAGGATAATGTTGCAACATAGAAACTAATAAGAAGATACTGTCATTTCAATACATAAAAAATTAGACAGATAAAATATTTCCCACCAAACAAATAAATCCATATTTTAAAAAATACCAAAATATAGCAAGAGATAAAATGATCTCCAGTTTCTTTGATGACACTAGCACAACAATAATTAGAACATGTGACTAAAACAGTATAAGAAAAATTACAGTCCCATCTTTTTCTTTAAAATCCTAAACAAAATATTAAACTAAATCCAGCTTGATTTATAACCTTAATAAATCATGAGCAAGTTGGGTTTATCTCAGAAATGGAAGGTGGATTTAGCATTAAGAAATTACAACAGTTTACTACATTAATAGATTAAAAGAGAATAATCATATGATTGTCTCATCAGATGCAGAAGAAAAGTTTTTGGCAACTTCTAACATCGATTCGTGACAAAATTTCATAACAAACTAAGGGAAAGGAGCCGCTTTAACTTGGTAGACTATCTTTAGAAACATACTTCATCAGATTTCATTCTTAATAGTGAAACATTAAAAGCAGCTTCTTTAGAAGTAGACCAGAGTGTTCACTATTCCACCTGTGTTCAACATTGCATTAAGGGTTTTAGCCAGTTCAGTAAGGCAAGAAGACTAAGTCATAGAAATTGGAATAAAAGAAACAAAACTTGTTATCTGTTACAGTTGCCCTACAGGAATGGAATAAACTCCTGCCAACTAAAGAATATCCACTCACCATTCAGCTCTACAAGGATAGAGTCATTAGCCGCTGTGGTTCACTGACCTTCAACACACTCTGAAAGGATTTCAGGGCAGAGATCAGGAAGGAGGCACTCTGTTCTCTGGGAAAACTGGCAGAACAGGCCTTCAGATAGTTAGATATTTTCAGGAGAAAATTTTATAAACCCAATTTCTTGCATCTTCCCATACTTAGAAAAGCACTAAAATCATTAAATAAGGTAGCTGCTCCTCGTGACTAGCAGCAACCTTCAACCAAGATGAGTGCTTGATTGCAGGTACTCCTTCTCCGAAGTCACATATATATTGACCTCCCCCCACACCCTGCCTCTTCAGAACAGTTCCTCAGAGCCATCTCCTGGGCTATAGTCCTCAGTAAGTCCCTCAGTAAAACTGGAGCTCACAGCTCTCACGTAGCAGGTTTTTATTTCAGTCGATACTGCCTACTCAAAATTTGGTTGGGATGTGGAGACTGATGATACCACACATACACTTAAAGGGTATGAAAATGTTTATTATTCACATAACAAGACTTTCTGGGGAGAGCAGGGCAGGATCCCAAGTTGGTCCAAAAATGGCTTGAGAAATCAGGAACAGGAAATTGACCTGTGGTTTTTATGGTGTTTAGGTTCCCATGTGCAAGGCCTGGGGCTTGAGTGGTTCAAATGTCATGCTTGACCACCCAGATTTTCTCATCAGCTTGCTCAGATGTGGGGCAGAGAGGAGGTGGGAGGAGAGTTAAGAGCTGACAGCAGTCAAACATCAAAATTGGAGTCAGACTCTTTATTACACTATTTAGAGACGATATTATTGAAATTAAAAACGTGAAAACACTGCAGATTAAGTATCAAAATTACTAATAAATAAAACAGTAAAATTGCTAGGTATAAAATCTGTAGACAAATTCAGTTGTATTTATATAAACTAGCAGCAACAGGTAGACATTTAGATTAGAAGAAGATTTACAACAGCATCAAAAACTACCTAGAGATGAATCTAACAAAAATGTAGGAATTGTCAGAGGGAAATTTATAGAATATTAATAAAAATTATTTTTACAAAATTCAATAACAGAAAGCTCTCAATTCTGCCCAAATTAAATGAAATCTATTCAAAAGAGCAAAGCCCTATTTTGAAACTTTATTAAAAAGAGCACTGGCTCTTCCATTCTTTGGCTAACTGACACATGCTCTTTCCGCAGAACCATTGGTTTTGGTTGAAATTTGTCGCATGGCTCTGCCAAGCTGTGAAAGGCTGCAGAATGTGGGGAAGCAGACAGAATTACTGATAAGCACCATCGTCCCTGCAAAATGTCCAGTAAAACTGAGCATGCACAAATCTTCTGACAAAGTTTAGATCATGAAGAAACTCTTGAACATATGCACTAGAAGGTGTTGACTTAAAGAAAAATACACAACATGAGAGTTGTGAGTTTAAGGTTTTTTCAGGGTCTTACTGAGGACCATAGCGTGGGAAACAGACTTCCAGATAGTTCTGAGGAATTTCTCTGAAGAGGTAGGGAAGGAGCAAGTATATATATATATATATATAAATTTTTTGGCTAGGAAATAAATGTAGTCAAACATACATCTTGGTAAAAGATTACTGCTAATCACAAATAACAGATACCTCAAGTTAATGATTTTAGTGCTTTTCTATGTAAGAGAAGATGCAAGAATCTGGGGTCATTGAAATTTTTCTTGAGATATGCATCTTAACTATCTATGGGCTGTTTATCCAAAGCACAGAATACCTCATCCTAAATTCTCCTCAGGGTGCACTGTCAGTGGCCAACTGTAGTGGGTTGTGATTTAACTCTTTGTTTGGATGATGAGTGACATTCTTAGTTCCTTCTTTTTTTTTTTTTCTTTCCACGGAGGCATATCCAAATCTGTCTTTAACAGCATTGTTCATAATAGCAAAAAAGTTGGAAATGATCCAAAGTCCATCAACTGTAGAATGGGTAAATAAATTGTACATTCTCACAATGAAGTATTCTCACTGAGGGCTGGAGTCAGCTATGCTGCCTTGCAAGAGCTAATTGTGCACCTTTCTTCCCAACTCTGCTTGGAGGGGCTTTACTTTACACCACAGAAATGGGCAAATGGTACAAATCAGGGGTTTTGCACTTTGGAGAGCCTGTTGTTAAATATTCACCAACACACCACTGTCTGTACTACAGTAAGGGTGACAAACTATAGCCATATGCACCAGCATGGTTAAATCTCTGTATAATGTGTATTATGTGGAGAAAAAGAATAAAGTTATAGAAGAATACACACAGTATTATCCTACTTATCTAAAGTTTCAAAACTGACAAAAATAAGTACAAGAATAACCAGGCAGTTAAGGAAAAAAAAAATATCAAGGAAACCAAGGAAATGGTTCATAGCAAATTTTGAATGTGATTATTCAAAGGAGGTAGATCCAGGGGATTGAGAAGAAAGAATACATGAAGGAGGGAGTTTGGTTCATGGCTCTGTTCTATTTCTTGGCTTCAGTCACGGGTCAATGAATAGTCATTTTCTAATAGATCTTTTAATTGTTCATACATATTTTCATCTGTTCTTTGGTGGGTGGGTGGGTGTGTTACATTTAACCACTTACAAAAACTTATAAAATAGTAAAGTTAAAATCAGCACTGGAGAGAATAAAGAGCAAAAATGACAGGTGGAAAGTCAAATATTAATAAATGCTGTGGAGGGAACACTGGCTTCAGTCTCCTAGAATGCAGGGAAAGAAGACAGAGCTGAAATGAAGAAGGAGAAGAGGATGGACATGGCACCCAGGTAACTTAGAAGTTGTGGTTCTTCCTTGTGGGTGTGTGGGTGTGGGGAGGGGAGGGAGGAGATAAGAGTCATTGATAGAGAATAAATATTTAAAATGGAAAAAATTCTACATTAAAAAACCCTCTGATCAAGCAGCTCAAAGGAATGTTTCAGAAAAAATTAATGAAAAGTTATTTATATCTAGATGTACCTGGGGAAAAATTATTTTTTAAAAAGTGGGTCAAGGGAGTCTGGTCAAGGATAACGGAAGAAAAAATAATCACATTGGGTGCAATCTTTTCTGTGCTCCATTTCTTCTGGCACTTGTACTGCAGTGTCCACAGGGTTTTGAAGGTAAATGTTTGTCCCTCCAATTTGTGTCTAATGGAGCTGTCTTACATGCATTAAGGTAACTGAAAGATACTTTGAGAATGGTCAGGAAATATATTATTCTCATATGATTTATTCCATCAGACCAACCAGGTAATCACAGTGTAAAGCTCAAGAAACAGGAAGCCCTAGCTTTTTTATTTTCTTTTTTTAAACATCTTTATTAGAGTATAATTGCATTACAATGGTGTGTCAGTTTCTGTTTTATAACAAAGTGAATCAGTTATACATATACATATGTCACCATATCTCTTCCCTCTTGCATCTCCCTCCACCCCACCCTCCCTATCCCACCCCTCTAGGTGGTGACAAAGCACAGAGCTGATCTCTCTGTGCTATGTGGCTGCTTCCCACTAGCTATCTATTTTACATTTGGTAGTGTATATATGTCCATGCCACTCTCTCACTTTGTCCCAGCTTACCCTTCCCCCTCCCCATATCCTCAAGTCCATTCTCTAGTAGGTCTGCATCTTTATTCCCGTCTTGCCCTTAGGTTCTTCTGACCATTTTCTTTTTTTTTTTTTTTAGATTCCATATATATGTGTTAGCATACAGTAATTGTTTTTCTCTTTCTGACTTACTTCACTCTGTATGACAGTCTCTATATCCATCCACCTCACCACAAATAATTCAGTTTCGTTCCTTTTTATGGCTGAGTAATATTCCATTGTATTTATGTGCCACATCTTCTTTATCCATTCATCTGTTGATGGACACTTAGGTTGCTTCCATGTCTTGGCTATTGTAAACAGAGCTGCAATGAATATTTTGGTACATGACTCTTTCTGAATTATGGTTTTCTCAGGGTATATGCTCAGTAGTGGGATTGCTGGGTCATATGGTAGTTCTATTTTTAGTTTTTTAAGGAAACTCCATACTCTTCTCCATAGTGGCTGTATCAATTTACATTTCCACCAACAGTGCAAGAGGGTTCCCTTTTCTCCACACCCTCTCCAGTATTTATTGTTTGTAGATTTTTTGATGATGGCCATTCTGACCAGTGTGAGATGATATCTCATTGTAGTTTTGATTTGCATTTCTCTAATGAGTAATGATGTTGAGCATTCTTTCCTGTGTTTGTTGGCAATCTGTATATCTTCCCTGGAGAAATGTCTATTTAGGTCTTCTGCCCATTTTTGGATTGGGTTTTCTGTTTTTTTTTTTGATATTGAGCTGCATGAGTTGACTGTTTTGGAGATTAATCTTTTGTCAGCTGTTTCATTTGCAAACATTTTCTCCCATTCTGAAGGTTGTCTTTTCGTCTGGTTTATGGTTTCCTTTGCTGTGCAAAGCTTTTACGTTTCATTAGGTCCCATTTGTTTATTTTTGTTTTTATTTCCATTACTCTAGGAGGTGGATCAAAAAAGATCTTGCTGTGATTCACATCAAAGAGTGTTCTTCCTATGTTTTCTTCTAAGAGTTTTATAGTGTCCGGGCTTACATTTAGGTCTCCAATCCATTTTGAGTTTATTTTTGTGTATGGTGTTAGGGAGTGTTCTAATTTCATTCTTTTACATGTAGCTGTCCAGTTTTCCCAGCACCACTTATTGAAGAGGCTGTCTTTTCTCCACTGTATATTCTTGCCTCCTTTATCAAAGATAAGGTGACCATATGTGCAACGGTTTATCTCTGGGCTTTCTATCCTGTTCCATGGATCTATATTTATGTTTTTGTGCCAGTACCATACTGTCTGGATTACTGTAGCTTTGTAGTATAGTCTGAAGTCAGGGAGTCTGATTCATCCAGCTCCGTTTTTCTTTCTCAAGATTGCTTTGGCAATTCGGGGTCTTTCGTGTTTCCATACAAATTGTGAAATTTTTTGTTCTAGTTCTGTGAAAAATGCCAGTGGTAGTTTGATAGGAATTGCACTGAATCAGTAGATTGCTTTGGGTAGTAGAGTCATTTTTACAATGTTGATTCTTCCAATCCAAGAACATGGTATATCTCTCCATCTACTTGTATCATCTTCAATTTCTTTCATCAGTGTCTTATAATTTTCTGCATACAGCTCTTTTGTCTCCTTAGGTAGGTTTATTCCTAGATATTTTATTCTTTTTGTTGCAATAGTAAATGGGAGTGTTTTCTTAATTTCACTTTCAGATTTTTCATCATTAGTGTATAGGAATGCAAGAGATTTCTGTGCATTAATTTTGTATCCTGCTACTTTACAAAATTCATTGATTAGCTCTAGTAGTTTTCTGGTAGCATCTTTAGGATTCTCTATTTATAGTACCATGTCATCTGCAAACAGTGACAGCTTTACTTCTTCTTTTCCAGTTTGGATTCCTTTTATTTCTTTTTCTTCTCTGATTGCTCTGGCTAAAACTTCCAAAACTATGTTGAATAATAATGGTGAGAGTGGACAACCTTGTCTTGTTCCTGATCTTAGTGGAAATGGTTTCAGTTTTTCACCATTGAGGATGATGTTGGCTGTGGGTTCGTCATATATGGCCTTTATTATGTTGAGGAAAGTTCCCTCTATGCCTACTTTCTGCAGGGTTTTTATCATAAATGGGTGTTGAATTTTGCCAAAAGCTTTCTCTGCACCTATTGAGATGATCGTATGGTTTTTCTCCTTCAATTTGTTAATATGGTGTATCACGTTGATTGATTTGCGTATATTGAAGAATCCTTGCATTCCTGGGATAAACCCCACTTGATTGTGGTGTATGATCCTTTTAATGTGCTGTTGGATTCTGTTTGCTGGTATTTTGTTGAGGATTTTTACATCTATGTTCTTCAGTGATATTGGCCTGTAGTTTTCTTTCTTTGTGACATCTTTGTCTGGTTTTGGTATTAGGGTGATGGTGGCCTCATAAAATGGGTTTGGGTGTGTTCCTCCCTCTGCTATATTTTAGAAGAGTTTGAGAAGGATAGGTGTTAGCTCGTCTCTAAATGTTTGATAGAATTCACCTGTGAAGCCATCTGGTCCTGGACTTTTCTTTGTTGGAAGATTTTTAATCACAGTTTCAATTTCAGTGTTTGTGATTGGTCTGTTCATATTTTCTATTTCTTCCTGGTTCAGTCTCAGAAGGTTGTGCATTTCTAAGAATTTGTCCATTTCTTCCAGGTTGTCCATTTTATTGGCATATAGTTGCTTGTAGTAATCTCTCATGATCCTTTGTATTTCTGCAGTGTCAGTTGTTATTTCTTTTTAATTTCTAATTCTATTGATTTGAGTCTTCTCCCTTTTTTCTTGATAAGTCTGGCTAATGGTTTATCAATTTTGTTTATCTTCTGAAAAAACCAGCTTTTAGTTTTATTGATCTTTGCTATCATTTCCTTCATTTCTTTTTCATTTATTTCTGATCTGATCTTTATGATTTCTTTCCTTCTGCTAACTTTGGGGTTTTTTTTGTTCTTCTTTCTCTAATTGCTTTAGGTGTAAGGTTATGTTGTTTATTTAAGATGTTTCTTGTTTCTTAAGGTAGGCTTGTATAGCTATAAACTTCCCTCTTAGAACTGCTTTTGCTGCATCCCATAGGTTTTGGGTCATTGTGTTTTCATTGTCATTTGTTTCTAGGTGTTTTTTGATTTCCTCTTTGATTTCTCCTTTGATTTCTTCAGTGATCTCTTGGTTATTAAGTAGTGTGTTGTTTAGCCTCCATGTGTTTGTATTTCTTACAGATTTTTTCCTGTAATTGATATCTAGTCTCATAACATTGAGGGCGGAAAAGATACTTGATACGATTTCAGTTTTCTTAAATTTACCAAGGCTTGATTTATGACCCAAGATATGATCTAGCCTGGAGAATGTTCCATGAGCACTTGAGAAGAATGTGTATTCTGTTGTTTTTGGATGGAATGTCCTATAAATGTCAATTAAGTCCATCTTGTTTAATGTATCATTTAAAGCTTGTGTTTACTTATTTATTTTCATTTTGGATGATCTGTCCATTGGTGAAAATGGGATGTTAACATTCCCCACTAAGATTGTATTACTGTCAATTTCCCCTTTTATGGCTGTTAGTATTTGCCTTATGTATTGAGGTGCTCCTATGTTGGGTGCATAAATATTTACAATTGTTATATCTTCTTCTTGGATTGATCCCTTGATTATTATGTAGTGTCCTTCTTTGTCTCTTGTAATAGTCTTTGTTTTAAAGTCTGTTTTGTCTGATATGAGAATTGCTACTCCAGCTTTCTTTCGATTTCCATTTGCATGGAATATCTTTTTCCATCCTCTCACTTTCAGTCTGTATGTGTCCCTAGGTCTGAAGTGGGTCTCTTGTAGACAGCATGTATACGGTTCTTGTTTTTGTATCCATTCAGCCAGTCTATGTATTTTGGTGGGAGCATTTAATCCATTTACATTTAAGGTAATTAACAATATGTATGTTCCTATTACCATTTTCTTAATTGTTTTGAGTTTATTATTGTAGGTCTTTTCCTTCTCTTGTATTTCCTGCCTAGAGAAGTTCCTTTAGCATTTGTTGTAAAGCTGGTTTGGTGGTGCTGAATTCTCTTAGCTTTTGCTTGTCTGTAAAGATTTTAATTTCTCCGTCAAATCTGAATGAGATCCTTGCTGGGTAGAGTAATCTTGGTTGTAGGTTTTTCCCTTTCATCACTTTAAATATGTCCTGCCACTCCCTTCTGGCTTGCAGAGTTTCTGCTGAAAGATCAGCTGTTAACCTTACAGGGATTCCCTTATGTGTTACTTGTTGTTTTTCCCTTGCTGCTTTTAATATTTGTTCTTTGTATTTAATTTTTGATAGTTTGATTAATATGTGTCTTGGTGTGTTTCTCCTTGGATTTATCCTGTATGGGACTCTCTGTGCTTCCTGGACTTGACTCACTATTTCCTTTCCCATATTAGGGAAGTTTTCAACTATAATCTCTTCAAGTATTTTCTCAGTCCCTTTCTTTTTCTCTTCTTCTTCTGGGACCCATATAATTCGAATGTTGGTGCCTTTAATGTTGTCCCAGAGGTCTCTGAGACTGTCTTCAATTCTTTTCATTCTTTTTTCTTCATTCTGCTCTGCAGTAGTTATTTCCACTATTTTATCTTCCAGGTCACTTATCCGTTCTTCTGCCTCAGTTATTATGCTATTGTTCCCTTCTAGAGAATTTTTAATTTCATTTATTGTGTTGTTCATCTCTGTTTGTTTGATCTTTAGTTCTTCTAGGTCCTTGTTAAACATTGCTTATATTTTCTCCATTCTATTTCCAAGATTTTGGATCATGTTTACTATCATTATTCTGAATTCTTTTTTAGGTAGACTGCCTATTTCCTCTTCATTTGTTAGGTCTAGTGGGTTTCTGCCTTGCTCCTTCATCTGCTGTGTGTTTCTCTGTCTTCTCATTTTGCTTAACTTACTGTGTTTGGGTTCTCCTTTTCACAGGCTGCAGGTTCATAGTTCCTGTTGTTTTTGGTGTCTGCCCCCTGTGGCTGAGGTTGTTTCAGTGGGTTGTGTAGGCTTCCTGGTGGAGGGGACTGGTGCCTGTGTTTTGGTGGATGAGGCTGGGTCTTGTCTTTCTGGTGGGCAGACCGCGTTTGGTGGTGTGTTTTGGGGTGTCTGTGACCTTATTATGATTTTAGGCAGCCTCTCTACTAATGGGTGAGGTTGTGTTCCTGTTTTGCTAGTTGTTTGGCATGTGGTGTCCAGCACTGTAGCTTGCTGGTCATTGAGTGGAGCTGGGTCTTAGCATGGAGATGGAGATCTCTGGGAGAGCTTTTGCTGTTTGATATTATGTGGCTCTGGGAAGTCTCTGGTGGACCAATGTCCTGAATTCGGCTCTCCCACCTCAGAGGCACAGGCCTGACACCTGGCCGGAGCACCAAGACCCTGTCAGTGACACGGCTCAGAAGAAAAGGGAGAAAGAAAGAAAGAAAGAAAGAAAGAAAGAAAGAAAGAAAGAAAGAAAGAAAGAAAGAAAGAAAGAAAGAAAGAAAGAAAGAAAGAAAGAAAGAAAGAAAGAAAGAAAGAAAGAAAGAAAGAAAGAAAGAAAGAAAGAAAGAAAGAAAGAAAGAAAGAAAGAAAAGAAAGTAAAGTTATTAAAATAAAAAATAAAAAATTATTATTAAAAATTAAAAAATTAAAAAGTAATAAAAAAAGAAGCAAAAAAAAAGAAAGAAAGAAGGAAGAGAGCAACCAAACCAAAAAACAAATCCACCAATGATAAGTGCTAAAAACTATACTTAAAAAAAAAAAAAAAACAGGCAGAGCCCTAGGACAAATGGTAAAAGCAAAGCTATACAGACAAAATCACACACAGAAGCATACACATACACACTCACAAAAACAGAAAAAGGAAAAAATATATATATATATATTGTTGCTCCCAAAGTCCACCACCTCAATTTTGGGATGATTCGTTGTCTATTCAGGTATTCCAGAGATGCAGGGTACATCAAGTTGATTGTGGAGATTTAATCCGGTGCTCCTGAGGCTGCTGGGAGAGATTTCCCTTTCTCTTCTTTGTTCACACAGCTCCCGGGGCTCAGCTTTGGATTTGGCCCCGCCTCTGCATGTAGGTCGCCTGAGGGCATCTGTTCTTCGCTCAGACAGGACAGGGTTAAAGCAGCAGCTGATTAGGGGGCTCTGGCTCACTCAGGCCAGGGAGAGGGAGGGGTACGGATGCGGGGCGAACCTGCGGCGGCAGAGGCAGGCGTGATGTTGCACCAGCCTGAGGCGTGCCATGTGTTCTCCCAGGGAAGTTGTCCCTGGATCACGGGACCCTGGCAGTGGCAGGCTGCACAGCCTCCCAGGGTGGGGAGGTGTGGATAGTGACCTGTGCTTGCACACAGCCTTCTTGGTGGCTGCAGCAGCAGCCTTAGTGTTTCATGCCCGTCTCTGGGGTCCGCGCTGATAGCCGCGGCTCGCGCTCCTCTCTGGAGCTCGTTTAGGCGGTGCTCTGAATCCCCTCTCCTCATGCACCCGGAAACAATGGTCTCTTGCCTCTTAGGCAGTTCCAGACCTTTTCCCGGACTCCCTCCCGGCTAGCTGTGGCGCACTAGCCCCCTTCAGGCTGTTTTCACGCCACCAACCGCAGTCCTCTCCCTGCGATCCGACCGAAGCCCGAGCCTCAGCTCCCAGCCCCGCCCGCCCCGGCGGTTGTGCAGACAAGCCTCTCGGGCTGGTGAGTGCTGGTCGGCACCGCTCCTCTGTGCGGGAATCTCTCTGCTTTGCCCTCCGCACCACTGTGGCTGCGCTCTCCTCTGTGGCTCCGAAGCTTCCCTCCTCTGCCACCCGCAGTCTCTGCCCGCGAAGGGGCTTCCTAGTGTGTGGAAACCTTTCCTCCTTCACAGCTCCCTCCCACTGGTGCAGGTCCCATCCCTATTATTTTGTCTCTGTTTTTTCTTTTTTGTTTTGCCCTACCCAGGTACGTGGGGAGTTTCTTGCCTTTTGGGAGGTCTGAGGTCTTCTGCCAGCGTTCAGTAGGTGTTCTGTAGGAGTTGTTCCACATGTAGGTGTATTTCTGATGTATTTGTGGGGAGGAAGGTGATCTCTGTGTCTTACTCTTCCACCATCTTGAAGCTCCACCCCAGCCCTAGCTTTAAAGAAATCTGTTTTCTTGACACCAAACTCAGAATGCAAAGCTAGATTGTGTTATGTTATCCTTCATCTGCATCTACAATGCATCAGAATATCTCACCTGTAGGATATCTTTTACTCCACAAGTCAGATGGAGGCTTGTGATATTTAAAGAGCAAATAAACAAAATATAAAAATATAAATAAAACACCTGTTTTGAATGATACAAATGAACTTACTTACAAAAGATAAACAGACTCACAGACTTAGAAAACAAACTTATTGTTACCAAAGGGGTAAGATGGGGGGAGGGAGGATAAATTAGGAGTTTGGGATTAACAGATACACGCTACTATATAAAAATAGTTAACCAACAAGGACGTACTGTATAATACAGGGAACTCTACTCAATATTCTGTAATAACCTATATGGGAAAAGAATCTGAAAAAATAATATATATACATATATATGTATACCTGAATCACTTTGCTGTATACCTGAAACTAACACATTTTAAATCAACTATACTCCAATATAAAATAAAAAATTTTAAAAAACACCTGTTTTGTTCTATTCTTGCATTTACTAAACAATGTCTAAATTTATTCTCTTGTTTATATTTTCCAGCTGTGTGCTGTGGAACACCAGGGTGGCACACAGACACCTCAGAGGTGCTGCAGGTTTAAAAGTTAATAAAAACAAATTGTGTGTTCAGATGTGTTCTATGCTAAAATTTAACTTATTGATGACACTCCCAACACATTGCCTTGGATAATGACCTCAGAATAAACTGAGAATTGATCTGCTCCCTGCATCCTCATGCATTTAAACTTCTACATGTGTCGCTGACCCAGCAGGTTGTACTGTGCAAGCATCCATTTACAATTTGGGAAATTTTATGTCCATTCTCACAACACCATGGAAACAGGCGAACTTCTTTAGCACATGTGTGTTTTGAGTGATGGAGGACCCGTGCTTGGCTGAGTCTATTTCTAACTCTGTGTAACCACCACTTTGGAAATACCAAGTGCAGCTCATCACATCAGAACTATATAATAGATGCTTTATTTATTTATTTATTTTTTAACTCTTACTGTAAATCTTAGGTATTCCCGTGTTGGCTTTTATATTCTCTTGAAGGAATATAAGAAGATACCGTATTTGTGGATTCAGCTCTGAAACAAAAACTGTCTGACAAGTCTTCTTTTTAAACAACCAACAGATGTGCTGGGGAAATGTGTGTGAATTTGTTATTTGCAGTGCTCCTTGCCTTTGAGGGCAGGTGAGTCTTCAACAGATTTAATGTTTGCTCAGCGTAAATAGTCATGCTCTGGTGGTGGCTTTTAGTATTAGAAGAGGGGTGTGGGATGCAAAAGCAGAGAATCAGGGTCCTGACAATCCTATGGAGAGGTTTGCTCTGGGGGAGAAGGTGGAAGTGTCTGCTAGCTGGTTAGGGGAGGAGGTGAGAATATGGAGGACTTTTTTGTATTTATGAAGGGCAGAATTATGGCTGATATATTTTTCTTTTTCATGCTTCTCTGGACTTCCCAAAGTTTCTGCAGTGAGGATACACTGCTTTCCTGAATCATAAGATACACTTTATTTATTTATTTATTTATTTATTTATTTGACTGCCCTGGGTCTTAGTTGTGGCACGTGGGATCTTCGGTTGTGGTATGCGGGATCATTTAGTTGCGGCATGTGGGATCTAGTTCCCTGACCAGGGATCGAACGCAGGCCCCCCGCATTCGGAATGTGGAGTCTTAACTGCTGGACCACCAGGGAAGTCCCATAAGATATACCTTAAAAGCAGTATACGTAATTATGTATCATCTGTGTGATGTCAGACACATAAAATATGGCTTGAATCAGCGACAGGGGACGTGGACTCAGAACAAAAGGCTGGATGGCACTGGCTAGCCCAGCCTCAGCTCTCAGGAAGTCAGCTAAGAGGTGCATGGGCTGCAGAGGTTCCTCCTAGTCTTCTCTACCTTGGTTGGAAAATGCCACAGCCTTCCGAGCAGGGACTGCCTTATTCACCATTGTACAGATCTTCCTCTACCCAATAGACCCATCATAAATTGAAAATATCATTAAGGAAAAAAATGCATTTAATACACCTAATCTACTGAACGCTGTGGCTTATCCTAGCCTACCTTAAATGTGCTTAGAATACTTACATCAGGCTACAGTTGAGCAAAATCATCTCACACAAAGCCTATTTTATAATAAAGTGTTGAATATCTCATATAATTGGTTGAACACTGTACTGAAAGTGAAAAACAGAATGGTTGTCTGGGAACAGAGTGATTGTAAGTGTTTTGGTTTTTTACCCTCAGGATCTCGAGGCTGACTGGGAGCCGAGGCTGCCTCTGCCCAGCATCACAAAAGAGCGTTGTACTGTATACCACTAGCCTGGGAAAAGATCCACATTCAAAATTTGAAGTACGGTTTCTACTGAATGCGGATTGCTTTCACACCATCATAAAGTAAAAAATTTCTTAGTCGAACCATCGTTAAGTCAGGGACGGTCTTTGTTCCTAGGACCTAGCACACTCCTTCGTGCATAACTGCTCTTCAGTAAACATTTGTTGCAAGTGAAAAGGTAATTTTCAGAAAAAGATAAAATCATGACCCTCCTACAGGTATAAAAACGAACACTTGTTAACGATTTTATTTTACTCATATGGTGCAAAGGAACTAGGCAGATGTTATAACCAGTTCAAAGGAAAAGTCAAAACAGCACAAATTTATATCTAATAAGGACATGTTGAAATGAGTTATGAAGAGAGACAAAATTGTTTTTTTACAAAGGGGGAAGGAACCAATTTAAACCACTATCAGGCAGAATAAGCTTTACATACCTATAATTTTCCTACAATTTGCAAATGGTTGCCAAATAGTTCGAAGATAATGGACAGGACTAGAATCTGATAACCCAGAAGGGCATGATACAGGCCATGCAGTTTTCTGCAAATGAATGAATCACTGATGTCATCTTGACAAGTAGAAAAGAGAGAACATTAATCAGTAAAAATACCTTTAAGTCAGGATCCTGAGTACAAGATATCAGTGATCACTTTTAAGACAAAACATTGTGATCACTTTTAAGACAACGCATTGTGTTCCCAAGTTGTGTGTCTGTCTGCTTTGTGAAGACACAGGGACTGGGTTGTGTTCTTGTTTATTGTCCTTGTGCTGCAGGGAGTAGTCGCAGGGCAAACTCTGCCCTGAGGATTCTGATCACGTGCTGTGAGCATCTCTATCCAAAGCAGGCTTATCTGTAGCAAAATGCTACTCCAGAATTGTACCTTATATTTGTTAGATTTCACATGCAGTCAATGACTTCTACTCCCAATGTGCTCACTTTACAAGCCAAAACAGGTCCTGACGCTCTTATTCATAACTGCTGGAGCAGGACCCGGCAGGGAGCCCAACCCTGACTGTGATATTTCCACTGCCTGACTGATTATCTGGCATGAAGTTTCCACATTTAGGCTGCAGTTAGCAACTGTGCATTGATTAGGTGGCTGATCCAGAAGTGGGGGGAACTCTACCTTGCTCAGCACCTGTTTGTTTTTCTGGGAATGAAGGCTCTTTGCAGGGAGGGAGGGGAGTGGTTCCAAGTAGCTTTTGTTTAGAAATAAAATGACTGGCATCCTTCTCAATGAGTAGAATTCAGTAGCAATTTTATTTAAAATAATAATAAATTAAAAGTGTCCATTTGCTCATTAAATTTTTACAAAGCCCCAGGCAGTGTGCTAGTGGTATCATATGTAATATATCCGATCATTATAACCAAGCTGGGAGCTTTGAGTTCATCCATCCATCCATCCATCCATCCATCCATCCACCCATCCACCCATCAATCCATCCACCCATCCATCCAACCAACCATCCATCCAACCATCGATCCATCCATCCATCCATCCACCTATCCATTCATCCATCCAACCATCCATCCATCCAACCATCCATTCATCCATCCACCCATCCATTGTTTATCAAATTCCATTCTATGGACCAGGAGTTGTACTAGCCACACAGCAAGATGAACAAGACAAACACTGCCTCTGCCCTCGGGGAGGTAACTCAATCCATCAGCAAATCTCATTGACTCTATGTTCAAAATATATCAAAAATCTGATCACTTCTTGCCACCCCATTGCTACCACCCTGCCTGAGCATTCACAATCCTTAGAAAGACCTGAAAGGACCTCACAGCGTTGTCCTGCCTTGTCCTCTCTCACTTTGTTTCTTAAGTCTCTCCTCCCTCCTCAGTCTGCTCCAAGCACGCTGGACTCCTCACTGAGTTACTGTCAGGATATGAGACATGGGCTGCCCTACAGTTTTTGCATGGACTCCTTGTCCTCTCATCCTGGCCAATTCTTCCCCTAGATAACAACTTGGCAGACATGATCACCTCCTTCACACTTATGCTAAATTGTCCCTTCTCAATACCTTAACAAGGGCAACCTAAGTCCCATTTCCAGCACTCTTAACCCTCCTTACTAGCTCGACTTTGCCTTTTGTCCATTCTAGACAAGCGTTTATTTAAAATATGTCTCTTTAGGCCTATCGGGATGTAAACTCCATGAGGACAGTGATATTTGCCTCTTTTGTTCCTTGATGTGCCCCCAGATGCTCATAAAAATGCCCAACATAGGGTAAAACTCAACAAGTTCTTACTGAATGGATGGATGGTTGGATGAATGGGTGGATGAATGAATAGTCTAAGCAAGGAGAGTTAAGCTAGCACAGTGGTTTTCAACCAGGGGCCAATTTTGCCCTGGAGGTGATGAAGGACGTCAAAATACTCCATCCCCCAAATATGCCACTTTGGTATAAAGATGATTCTAAGCTAAACACATTTGAGATTAAATAGGTGCAGGATTCTCCTTGGCCCGTTCCCTTACCTGACTAAAAGTAGCAACTTTGGGGAAATAAGGCTGCCATAAATTCCTCTTAAGGGTGGATTTACTCCCAGAAGCAGTAAATAAAACTCATCAAAATCCCTTTAACAGGGAATTTTTCAGATTGTAGGTGATTGCTAAGTAGACGGACAAAGTTGGCTTGGTTCAGAGGCAACTTTTCCTATCACATCAATTTTGCACACCCATTGAGCAATAACAACAGCTAAATGCACACCTACCTGCTAATAACAGCCCTGATGGGAGAATGCTCTATGGTACATGATGTGTATTTACACTTGTCTCTCCCTTGGTCCAGCTTGGTCATGGGCCCTGCCTATTTGGAAGCTTTCATTGCAAGGTGCTCCCTAATGTGTCCCAAAGCAGCATGGGACCATGAACAGCCATCTCAGAACCAGGACCTGCTACTGCACCTGTACCTTCGGAGCCACATCCTCAGCAGCCTCAGCCCCTCTCACCTCCATCTATCAGACTACGTTGATTCCTTTTGTTAAAGACTGTATTTGCTTGAGTACTTCTTTACTTAATAGGTGTTCACACATCATACCAACTGTGTAAGTGATTCTTAAGGACTTGTTTTTATTGATGCTCTGGTTATAAAACAGAATAGGTTTTGGATAGTTTTCCCTGTACCCTAATGTTCCTATTAGCATGTTCTCTTTGACCCCACAAATTTTTAGAAGTTTAGTTCCCAGGAATATAGATGTGGTGTTTTGGTAGTTTGAATTATTTATTCAAAGTGCTTGCTTACCTCTCCCTAATGGAGCTGTTGCTTAGGAGGGCACCCCTCTGATGCCCTTTCCTGTGAGATGAGACAAGTATATCCCTACTACTTCCAGGCTTGGTCATGTGACTTGTTTTGGCCAATGAAATGTGATAGGAAGTGACGTACCCATAAATCAGATCTGGGTGAAAACTTTAAGAGCTGTTTAAGAGTGGTTCTGCCATTCCTCCTTTTACTCTGTTCTAAGCCTGAGAAGTGGAGTCTGGATCAGGGAAGCTGCCTCGAAATGAATGGAGAAAACATGGAGATGAGCTGAAGCCAACCCACAAAAAGCCGTGTAAGGTGAGTGGGAAGAACGTTTTGTATCCATAAGCCACTGAGATTTGGGGGCTGTTTGTTACCGTGGCATAACTAATGAAAGCTGACAGATGCATACATTTCATCAGGAATACCTGTGATTACTCAGTCCCAGGGTAACTAACAACAGACCTCCCCTGCACAGAGCAAGCCTTTCACCACTTGGCAGGTGGCAGACTTAAGAACAGTGTTAAGGGCTGAATTGTGGGCCCCAAAATTCATGTCAGAAGCCTTAACCCCCCCCCAATGTGACTATATTTAGGAGGTAATTAAAGTTAAGTGACATCATAAGGGTGGGGCCCTTATCCAATAGAACTGGTGTCCTTATAAGAAGAGGAAGAGATACTGAGGCTTTTCTCTTGCTGCACCCACAGAGGGAAGACCACGTGAGACACAGGCAGAGGGGGACACACAGAAACCAGGAAGGGAGCTTCACCAGGAACTGGCCCTGCAACACCTTGATCTTGGACTTCCAGCCTCCAGAACTGTGAGAGGATACATGTCTGTTATTTTGCTCCCCACCTTCCCGCCCCTTGGTCTGTGGTGCTCTGCTATGGAGCCCAAGTTGACTAATCCAGACAGACAGATCTCCAGAAGAGGAGGGAAGAAAGGGGATAATCTGGTCACTCTCAGTTCCTTTCCCCAAACTCACTAATCAGGGAAGTCCCTTCCCCCCTGGTGAACGTGGAGATGGCAGGGACACTCCAGGGTGTCAGTCTAAAGAAGTTCCTCCATGAAAACATGAGGAGTGGGCAAAAGGTGGGGCCATGCCCTCCTCTAACAAGAGGGATGGGATGGGCTTTGCAGGAATCCTTGTGCTGATGAGTGCCAGTGGGAATATAGATCATAGATGGACTGAGAGTGAGGGGTGATGGGTTACAATGTGGGCAGGTTGGACTGGGAAAAAGCAAAGGTCAGCCCCAGACAATAGAGAGATGGGTGTGATGAACACCATGAGAAGGACATGGGAGGAGGAACAGGCTCTTGGAGAAAGACAGCTCACTCTCAGACTCAAAAATCTGTGGTGCTGCCCAGTAGCAATGTTCTTAATTGGGTAGGTTTGGAGGTGGAGACGTTGTTGTTGTTTCACCAAGCTGATTGCTCTTCCTGTGCCCCCAACTCTCGTATTGGTGGGGTTGCATCCACGTGGCTAAGTTCTGGCCAGAAGATATGGGTTGAACTGGTGGCAGCCTCTGCATTCTTCTGCTTGAGCTGCCATAACAAAGCACCATAGACCAGGTGGCTTAAATAACAGAAGTCAATTGTCTCCCAGCCCTGGAGGCTGGAAGTCAAAGATCAAGGTGTGGGCATGGTTGGTTTCTCCCGAGGCCTCTCTCCTTGGCTTGCCAATGACCATCTTCTCCCTGTGTCTTCACATGGTCATCCTTCTGTGTGTGTCTGTGTTCTGATCTCCTCTTCTTATGAGGACAGTACCTTTTTTTTTTTAATTAGGGCCTACCCATAAGACGTCATTTTAACTTAATGCCTCTTTTTTCTTTTTTACAGTAGATCCTTATTGGTTATCTATTTTAAATATAGCAGTGTGTACATGTCAATCCCAAACTCCCAATCTATCCCTCCCTTGCACCCTTCCCCCGGTAACCGTAAGTTCATTCTCTAAGTGAAGTAAGTCAGACAGAGAAAGACAAATATCATATGATATCACTTATATGCAGAATCTAAAAAAAAAAAAAAAAAAAAAAAAAGATACAAATGAACTTATTTACAAAACAGAAGCAGACTCATAAACTTAATCCCTCTTTAAAAGCCCTATTTCCAAATACAGTCACATTCTGAGATAGTGGGGTTAGGACTTCAACATATAAAAATTTACCACTTGGGGGGAATCCAATTCGGCACATAACAACCATTTTCTGGCTTAACTTTTAAAATATCTTGCTTGATCATCCAGCCCTGTCAACCACTGCTGTGGTGAATTTGAAGGCCACTGTTATTGATGGCACACCTGTAAGATGAAAAAGGATATGGGGCATGCACAGTTTTGTATATAGAAGTCTTTATGGGGTTAACTGACTGTGATGGGTTTTTTTTGTCTGTTTTTCACTGCAGCCTAGCTTAGCCTGCCTGATTTATGGACACATACACATCTGTAACTCAGGAGCTGTCTGGGTAGAAATACAGATCTGTGTGTCCTCAATAATACAAATGGAAATTAATGCCATCTAAGTAGATGGAATTAGCCATCCAAGGATCACTGTCGCAGAAGCAAGGAGAAGAGAGTGGATGTTCCAGAGTAGCAGCTAGTGGAAAAGAGTGATAGTGGAGGGTAGGTACTTATGGTAGCAGTCGGAGAAAAAAAATGTGCGTCCAAGGGATTTTATTTAAGGTTAAACCTTCTCACCTCGTGTTTAAATGTTGATGAGAAGTGGCTTGGTAGAAAACATATAAGAGTGGGACTAATTAGGGATTAAAGTCCTTGAGAAAGTGGAAGGAGAGAGAAAATAAAAGCCAGAGAATGTGCAGAGGGATTCACTTTAACCCGGTAAATAGCCACTTCTTTCAATGAATTAAGAGCAGGAACAAAGAGAGAAGAGGGTGTGGGTGGGGGAACTGGACTTGTAGAGCTGGTGATAGGAGAGGGAGTTCCCATGGCTGACTTGTTCCACACATTCTCATCAGGCATCTACTCTGTGTCAGGCACTTGCACGATGATGAGGTGGGAGAGAGGGGGCTGATGAGGGATGGGGGAAGTGGGTATTGCAGGGGAGGTAGCAAGTCCCATTATGCCAATATTTGCAGGTGTCTCCCTGGTGTTGGAGTATCTGCACTGTCCAGATGAGGAAGTGGAAACAGTGACACACCAAACAAGTCACTGGGTCCCATGGAGAAGCAGGAGTGACTTTGGCTTCCTAAATGGGCTCTATGTCTCTAAAACTCAACTGTATTCCAGATACTCAGAGGCAGACAGAAGCCAGGAACTCAAGGCCACAGAGGCTGGACAGAATGCCTCCTTCTGTTCCTCCAGCCGTCACACATCCTGACTGAGTCCCACCTGCTGCTCCTGTCCCTCCCTCTCCATCCCCATTCCTACCACCCTGGTCCATCCACTCGGCCTTTTGCACTTTCAACAGTGCACTGAGCAGAATGAGGAAGGGGCTCCTTTTTGAGAAATGAAGGAGGAAGGGATGTGATCCAGGTGGACAAATCAATTATTGACGCTGAAGCTGAGGGGTTATGTGTGCCCCGTGAAGTGCCAAGATTGCCACCCCTGCTCTCCTTTCATTCTTCTCCCAAACCTTCCTGCTTGATAAAGGTGGTTTCCGGGTAATTATGTGCCACAAATGCATCTAATGAACAGGTGTATACCTGGTTTTGTTCAACATGGCTGTGATGGACTGAATATTTGTGTCCCCCCAAAATTAATATGTTGAAGTCCTAACCCCCAATATGGTGGTATTTGGAGATGGGGCCTTTGGAAGGTGTTGACAAAAAACTAATCAGTCAATCTAAGAAAATATGGAAAATGTATTTGAGCCAAATTTGAGGATTATAACCCAAGAAGAGCATCTCAGAAAGCTCTGAGAACTGTTCCGCCCATTAGAAGTCAAGGTACAGTAACGTAAGTTTTTTTGAGACAGAAGGCTGTACATTAAATCATGTATTATTGACCGTTTACACAATCCAGATCTAAGACTCATTGTGGCTCCTTACAATATCAGGAAGGAGTGTTATCTGTTAAGACACTGTCTTGTTGGTGCTAGGATACCGTTTCTCTTTATGGTGAGCAGGTATTTCTGCCAATGGGGGAGGTCGGTCGATGCTTAATGCAGATACACAGTGCACAGTAGAGGGGATAGAGGAGGCCAAAGGGCAGAGAAAAATTTTTTTTATGTTTAAATTTTTCTTGTTTTGCCATAAAATATGAATTTTATTTCACAGAGATGATTAGGTTTAGATGAGATCATGAATGTGGTGTCCCCATGATGGAAATAGTGCCCTTATAAGAAAAGATACCAGAGACAGTGAGACGTAGCTGAAAGGCAGCCATCTGCAAACCAGGAAGAGAAGCCTCACCAGAACCCAACCACGTCAGCACCCTGATTGTGGATGTCCAGCTTCCAGAACTATGAGGAATAAATGTCTGTTGTTGCCATCCACTCTATGGTATTTTGTTATGGAAGTTCGAGCTGACTACTACTATAGTTTATAATTTTAAAATGATAATAAACCTAAAGCAAGAGAACTCCAAGTGTTTGATTATGTCTTTATTATTTTTGTTATCATTGGTGGGATTTAGGTTAGGATGCTAGCAGTGTTATTTTTTTCATTCGTTCTATTTTTTCTGCACCCTGCAAATACCCTATCATAAGCATGCATTTTAAATACAAAAAAAAAGTTTTCAGACATTGTTTAATAACTTAGAAAACAGGGAAAGATTTACCTATACCTAGCATCTATAGTGTTATTGCTTCTGAAATCGAGCACTAATTTTAGAGATAAATATTTTGGTAGTTAAGCTGAAAAAGAAGATTTTTATGTAACGTAGAATTTGTCTGATCAAGGAATGCATAAAATGCTGCTGGAGAGAAACTTGGAGTCACTTTCCAGAAGGAATCCACATAAATTCTGATGTAAGAGATAAGGGTTAACATAACAAGTAATGTCTGACTATTGCTGTGGGGAAGAAATAAAAATAATTTTCAAATGGACATCACTTTTATTTCCCTTCAATGAAAGTTGAGGAGGTAGTGTTATGTCAGGACATTTTACACAAATTATAAATGTGTTATGGGATCCAAGTAAAATGTTTTCTAAAGGTCTAACATTATCCATGGACACACTGTGAGAAACTAGAAGAATGAGCACTTAACACTGACAGTCTCTCTGAAAACATCAAAAGCCCCAGGTGAGTCATTTTTAGAGAGTGCTATATATATCGCAGGCAGAAAGTTCTGGAAATTGGCCAAATAGGAAGCAAGCTCCTTCCTCCAGACTCCACATGAATAAAGCTAGACAATCAGAGCACTCAAGTCTTCT
Source organism: Eubalaena glacialis (assembly GCF_028564815.1). NCBI lineage: Eukaryota > Metazoa > Chordata > Mammalia > Artiodactyla > Balaenidae > Eubalaena > Eubalaena glacialis. The sequence goes on along the minus strand of NC_083718.1, from coordinate 191,706,822 downwards.
CAATTTGTTCCCTGGAGTCTGCTGAAAGAACTCCAGGCCAGAAAGCCATGACTTTGGTTTCATCCTTGTGGGAGACCCACAGGTACACTCATCAAGGATGCAGGCCCATGAGCTCCAGGTGGGGCTCTTGGGAACCTGCTTCCAGAGCAGTACATTCTATGTTCTGTATTGATGGAGAGTGCTTGGAAGGTGACCATCCAGCGTGAAGGGGAGCCACGTGGCTAGCCCAACCCAACTTGTGCCCAAATCATTGTGCTGAAAAATGGCATGCCTCCTGGGCTTGAATGAATGTAATTTTCTAGAAGGACTTGAATATTTGGGGATCACTGAAGAGAATGCTCATTTCCTCCCTGGACCAGAGGAAGGAACTTTGTGCAGAAGTGAAGCAGGAACTTTGGGGCTCTTCAGAACTGGGTCCATTGTTCTAACTCTTCTCTAGTAGCTGCGTGACTTTGGTCAAGTTTCTTCACTGTTCTTTCCTTTAATTTTCTCAAAAGTAAAATGGGAGGATGCAATGCTTAAATGAGAAAAAGATTCAAAGTTGCCAGCACAGCGCCTGCACATAAGGACTCAATCGTTACATGTTTTTACTGTTGCATGAGAAGGTAGAATTCCAGTAGTGGAAACCTGGGGCACTCACGTTCACCAGTGCAAAATGGCCCCAGTAGAGGGTCACTTGGAAATGTCCAAAGAAGTAGAAGAGGTTGGAAACCCCGTAGGTTCAAAATGTTTTTTAGAAATCAACCACTATTTGATTTACTAGTGAAAGGTTTGGACTGTTAGAAGCATGGAGCTCTCCTTTGAGTCTGTCTGTGTTGGTTGGGCATTTGGGGTTAATCCATTAGGGTGATGATGGCATTGGAAGAGGCTCACAGATAAATTTCTGGAGCTGTGAGAAAATTTCCATTCTTCTTGGACTCACAGCAAGCACCCTCCTCAGATCCCAGAGACACAACACCCACCCTCTCAAATCTGAAAGACACAGGACATTTGGAGACAGTTAACACTCCAGGCAAATCTAGGCTTCCTTTCCAATCCAAAATGATAAACCCTGGTTGGAAGGGCTGAAGCCAGAGGCAGGCTGAAGGTTTATTTCTCATTTACTTCTGGCCAAGAGTGGGTGGCAAACTTGAAAAAAATGAGATGAGAAAGTGAATTCTCTTCTGACAAGACAGAGAAGAAAGATGCACCCAGGAAAAGATTTATTTCTGCAAGTAAACATAACCCAGAGTATTATTCTTGTAGGTCATATTCATTTACCAGTGCTGAGAAAATCACTCCCTGTCATTGTCCTCACATCATAAGTCACTTTCAGAACTTCTTTATTAAGACCAGATAAGGATCAGGAAAAAATGAGCTGGAAAGAACACAAGATCCTTTGCCTCCAAGTCTGCGAAGTCATCATCTTCATACGAATGGCTTAAATCGCCCAGCTAATGAGCTCATTCTTAATTTCCTACAACAATGGCAGTTTCCACCAGCTTTTTATCAAACCCGAGATGGGACTCATCACAAGATGGTAAATGATCTTTCGTCCATTATTTTTATCAGCACCACTGATTTATTTATTACTCATAAAGGCATCACTGTTTCTATACTTTCTCTGGGAGGAGGGAGGGTGAGGGTGGGGAAACATTCCACCAGTGGATGTGATCTCAATCAAGATTTCCTACAGGGTATCTTTTCTTCATTTCAGCTGATGCCTTCTTAAACTATATCAACGCCAGCCTCCCCACTGACACCCACACCCACAATGGCAAAACTCTGAGCCTCTCCTTCAAACATTCTTGGCCAAAAAATATTTTTGACTACCTTTCTTGGTTTTTATATTAAGTCATCTTATAAAAAAAAATGATGATGATGATAGTAACAGTAGAGACAAGATGGCACCAATAGAAATTAGCTCTTCAACTTCCCAAGATCAATACCATTTCTCCAGCTTTACCTCCTGTCTTGAATCAGCTTGGAGACGGGGTCTGCTGTTCACTAACCTATGGTTTCCTGAAATTCTAAATATCAAGGCAATAAAAGCTGGCCAGGCTGACATCTACTATTAGTTGCATTCAGACAGTAAACGTAAAATTCATGATTTTCACTCTGGATGTGTTCCTGCCTGTACAGCTGAGAGCCCTACAACCCCTGGATATTCTTTCTGGGGCATCCCATTTAAGGATGGGGATAAAAGATCTAGACTAGCTACACATTATTAGGATGAAAGAGTATACATGTACATCTACATCCGGTTGTTTAAAAATGTGACTTGACAGAGAGCTTCTCCCAATATTCCCTGACTACCCCTTCTCCTGCATCATTATTTACATTCCATTTTTTTACTGTTTCGAGATGGTGTTCATGGTACTCCTGTATTGTCTGGAAAGCTGTCAGAGCACTTACTGAAGAATGGTGTGTTCTCCTGCAAAATCCCGAGTTTCATCCAATTAACCTTTATCCTGTTTGTTATATTAACAACAAAGAGCTTCCCTTCACCTACATCAACCCAGCCCATTATTCCTTTCAAGACTGACCTGACCTCAACACTCAGGAAGGCCTCCTTGATTTATCCCCCATACCTTCATCTTTGACCACCATTTTATACACCCCCCACCCCACCCCACATTTTATTTGCTAGCCCAGTAAGTCACAATTTGGTTACTCATCAGAATCCAGGTCCTTAGGAAGTCTAGGTATGAACGTACCTGGATCCAAGTCCAAGGATTTGGATTGATGTGGGCAGAGATGTGGTCCAGCCATCTGCATTTTTTAAAATTTTCCGCGAGATTCCACCATCAGACAAAGACAAGATGCCCACAGCAGTGTGCATTGCACACTGGGATCGCCACCTCCAGGAATTCTGATTCACGTGGTCTGGGGTGGGGCCTGTGCAGGAGGACTTCTAACATCTTCCCAGGTGATTCTGTCACAGAGATTGGTGGAAAGCCACCAACTTGGACTTTATCTGTTATGCAGTTGGGTGTTCACAAAGCATATGATGTCATGAGTGAGCTTGCTTCTCTCTTCCTAGTAAGAGGAAAGCAAGGACTGGAAACTGTAAGGGAAGAGAAAACTTTTCCTCTCTACCCTTCTAGGCTCTCCAGCTGTAAATTAGACAAACAAAAGACACAGTGATAAAAGAAAAACAAACAAGTTTAATAACACATGCATTACCCGTATGCACAGAAGCACCCAAAGATGTATAATCCAAAAGGTGGTTAGAACTTGGGTTTATATCAAACCTTAGCAATAAAACAGCAAATTTATAGAGAAGTGACAAAACAAAGGAAAAGGACTCTGAGTTTCTAAGGCAGCAAATTGTGGGAAAGTAAATATATGGGGGAATCAATGGAAGTCAAGGGCCAGTGAATAAAGTTTGTTGTGTAGGTCCCTCTGGCGCTGTCTCTGGTGCTGATCAGGGTCAAGAATTGACTCAAGTGATTAACATCTGTCCTTCCTGGTAGAAAGAGGAGGGAGGACACCTTCACAAATGTAAGTCTTGCTTTTAGACAAATTGAGAGAAGACAGCTTTTCTTGTATTTGCTTCTTCTCCATTGGCTCAAAATAATCCTTCTTCCAAAGCAGCACATCTGGGGCTGGCATATTCTGCTACCCTTCAACACTTTCACTGGTTCATCCTTCTCTCCCCAAGATCCCAACACAGTGGAATGTCCATACCCACCTGATATTCATCTAGCCTGGGCCAGATCTATGTTTCAGGGGACTTCATGCTTATTCAAATTGGGTAGGGGTCCTCTTTAAGAGAGAATCCCACATAATAGATAGAGATGTAGATTTAAGGGCCGTCAGGTGGCCCTGAAACACTCTCAGGTTCATGGTAAATACAGATCTGCTTCCCTCCAGGTGGGTTTGCTGATATTTCTAACAGCCTTTGGCTACCTCTGCAGACAGATCTTCTTATTTTGATATGTCTACTGTCTTAGGAACAAGGCCATTTTCTCCACCTTTAGGAGCAGTTCTCAACCCTGGCATTACACAGGGAGATATTTCTTCTCAAGTCACAAGCAGAGGAACGCTCAAGAGAAAAGGTCATTTATTCCCCTGGAGGATAAACCCAGGTTGGGGAGAGGCATCAGCCTTAATATATGGAATGCATTTTGCCAAGACCGTGACTGTCATTAGAAATGGGCCTTTGGTGTCATTACCCCAGAGTCATCCTGGTGAAGTATGTGTCCTCTAAGTAGACAGAAAACGTTAGAGGGCCCTAAGCTGAATTGGTCAGCTGAAAACACTGGAGTGCTTTATCCTTGGAAGGAAATGAAACCATTTATTGGAGGACAGAAGTTCAGTGTAATAGTTAAAGCAATCTGATATTTCCATAAATTAATAAAATGTGCATGGTTGGCATAATTCAGTGTGTAAAAGCATTGATCTCTCTCCTCCCTGAAGTCCAGGAGAATTCCAGACACTGGGAAGAGATGGATCCTCAGGGCCAATGAATGACATCAGACCTGTCAAGGGAAAGATGATGAGCTTGCCCTGGTGGGAACCCACACACGTGCACACATGCACACACACATGCACACACATGCATACATACACGCACACACACATATGCACGTGCACACACATGCATTTTCGGGACTCAGCTCAGATCTGGGTTAACTCTGGCCCTCTCTCAGGCCCCTCTCCCTTCTGAGCTATGAGCTCCCAAGGGCAGGCACATTTGTGTGACTCCTTCAATTCCCAGCACTTAACAAAGAGCCTGGGACAGAATAAGCACACCAGGGATGCCTATGCATGAGTGGATGAATGATCAGGTGTGTCTTACTTTGTAAGGACCTCTGTCTTGATCCCACAAATACTCAGGTTTCTGGACTGTTCAAGTATGAGGTTATCATCTGTTTAACGATTTCCTTTCCCAGCTGACTCCTCACAGGGACATAGGCCTATGTTTACAGGGAGGCCTGGTGGGTCCAGGTCCCTCAGGCAATAACTGTGGGTCTTTGGGTGACACCTTACATCCTTCCAAGGTCTATTTCCTTATCTATAAAATGAGGACAATAATGGTACCCACTTTATAAGGATTAAATGAAATAATTTCTTTAAGATGCTTGGTGCAGTGTCTTCCCCAAATAAGCATTCCATAACGGCCAGCTGTCCCTGTTTATGCCAATTGTCAGCTCTTATAAAAAAGAGATGAGGTCAAATTACCCCATTTATTTAAAACATTTTGCTTTTTCTTCATCCCTGTCCTGAAAGTTCATAGGCAACATTTTTGTGGTGAATATAGTTTTGGCTTGGGTAGTAATAGCATCATTATACCCTCAACTCACCTGGAAGAAGTCCAGAGCAACAAGAAAACTTAGGACTCCCCAGGGAGAGGCAGGGATAATGATCAAAGGGAAAACCCTACATCCAAGATCAGCCAGAGTAAAATAGATTATAGTGATGTCTTAAACTAGCCCATAAGCAAATTATCCCCGGATTCTGCCCCAAGGTTTAGTTAAGGTAAGATGGTGAGCACAGCCCAGTACAAACAAACCATTTTAATGAGCGATCACAACAAAATTAATGATGCTGATAAGTAGCAAAGTATCTTCATTTGTTTTTCTTGGGTGTAGGTACAATTGGATGTCGAATTAGGTCAAGAGCCTGAGTTGGCAGGGGCAGGAAGTGCCAGGCCCACTCTGGACGCCAACCAGCCTGGCTTCTAGAAGGCGCCCTGAAGCCACCGTGAGGTTGTCAGCTGGTTCCCAGGCCCTCTGCTTTCAGGTAGGTTATTAGAGCCTCATCATGGGATGGATTTGCCCAGGATGAGGAGTTTTGCTTGTGTTCCAAACCCCCAGACCTTCTCCTGCTGCCAAGAACACAGGAGAGGAATTCAAGCATTCTATGGATGCTGAAGCAGGTTACTTGTAAAGGACCTATGACCTACAAAAGTATGTCTTCCATCACATGGAGAAACCCATTCTTATTGCAGTGAGAGGAATTCTTCCAGATGACTTTGGGCTGAATAGGATGGGACAAATAACCCTCCAGAGTTTTGGCTTAATGGACAGAATGTGACTCCTGTTACCCAGATTGTGCAGGGAATGTTAGAATATCCCAGCTTTCTCCTTTATCCTCTGATCTTCCCCCTAAACCAGCAGTTTTCTGGGTTAGGGTTAGGGTTAGGGCTAGTGTTTTGATTCCCAAAACAGCAGGACGATGTTTTGGAAACAGTAGGTGGGGGAGCACCCAGAATATCCGAGAGCACAGTGCATATCAGGAGGGAATTCTCTCCTTTTCCCTCAACCTTCTTGATGACACCAAGAAGATTGGTAAGTCTGGTGTTGGTTTGGCTTCACGACCTTTACAACCCATATGAACAGAGAGAGTTGGCCTGATGCCTGGTGCCTTCAGCAGGAAGTCAGAAGAACTGAGAACACAATACCTTTTCTCCTTTCATTTTGTATTGGCTTTTAGAGTTCATTTTGCCTAATTCCACTTAAGCTTGAAATATCATTTCTTTTTCAAAGGAGTTCATTTAGTTAGAGAACATGACTTGATCTGAATACAACATAAGTTACCTAACAGCACAGGTAGATTGGGAGTCACGGTCCTGCACTGGGTTTGGCCCCTAGCTCAGCATGGCCTTCGGTGGCTGTGGACAGGCAGAGTGCAAGCAGGGCCAGCAGAGCCCCAGACCACCACCCTCCCACCTCCTGCACATCAGCCTCTGCTTAAACCTCCCAGGAAGAAAGGACATCTCTGCTGACACTGAGTTTGGACAGCTGTCCTGAGTGCTGTAGGACAGGATGAGCTAACAAGCCTGGGTCCACACAGGATGCTGTTCTCTGGACACCAGGGTGCCCAACTGCCAAAGGAGCTTGGATCTGAGGAGCTTCTCTAGAAGAAGAGAGGCTCAGCCTTCATGATGCTGGGAAAGCTAAGTGGACGCGTCCTGGGAGCTGGGTGGCACAGAGCCCCAGGGGGAACCATGAGAGGACGTGGCTCTGGAGCCAGAGTGCGCTGGGCTCACCCTGCCTCTGATGCTCAAGGTCAACCACTATGTCATCTTGGACTTGGGGACAGTCACCCCTTCAGAATGACTTTCACCACCTGCAAAATGGGATGAAAATGGTCCAACATGCAATGTCACATAAGGAATAGCAATTAATGCTGATGAACACCAGCACCACTGGGGAGTCCAGTAACAGGAGTGGTTATTTCTATGGTCTGACTGCAGAAGTCATCCATCTCCTTGGCCCTACTCTTTCTCGATGGGCATCAGTGTCAAGGGCATCCATCGCTTGGTACAATTTCCAACAGGGAGACAAGACCGTTGCTCCCTGGCAGACCTGTGTCTTCCAGTAGAAGCCAAACCAAGGATGTGGCGGCTCATCGGAATCTCATCCTTGTATTCAGTTGTAAGTCCCTGTCACACCATTTTCTCTCATTGTGTGTGTTAAGCGGAATCCATGTTCATTAAGTGTGTTGTCATCACCTGCCATCTGAAGCTGATTCAGCCATTAGCAGCTTCTCTACGTTGCTATAAATATTTAAACTACTGATAACCTGGTAATCACCTTGCTGTAAAATTAGGAAAGATCAGAAGACGTCGATTTACTCTGGTCATAAAGCAGAAACTAACACAATATTGTAAAGCAATTATACTCCAATAAAGAATGTTAAAAAAAAAAAAAAAGTCCAGCTTGATCTTTAGTGCTCAAGTGCTTCTTGCTACCCAATGAAATGTGAGTAAACAGATTTGAATGTACATAGGAGTTTTTCTTTTGTTATGTCTTAAGCCAATAAATCATTTGAATGCTTGCAGCTCTCACACAGATTGTCCTGTGTCTTCATGGCAGTGCTACTCCTGGCCAAACTTGGAGACAATTCTGAGTTGCCTCCTTGGCTACATCTGCTACTCATCTCAACTCTCGGGCTCCCTCGTGATGCCTCCAGGGAAGAGGTAACTCCCCAGTGGACCATGCTGACCATACCTCATATCCTTAGACTTGCAGATTGAGTATCCTGGAAGACAACAGCCTTCTTAGAAATGATAGTGACCCCTTGCCAGATGGACAGAGTATGTTTCTGGCTAAGCAAAAATACAGAGGGTTTTTAAAAAAAATAAATTTATTTATTTATTTTGGCTGCGTTGGGTCTTCGTTGCTGCGCACGGGCTTTCTCTAGTTGTGGCGAGCAGGGGCTACTCTTCGTTGCGGTGCGCAGGCTTCTCATTGCGATGGACTCTCTTGTTGTGGAGCACGGGTTCTAGGCACACGGGCTTCAGTAGTTGTGGCACGCGGGCTTAGTTGCTCCGCGGCATGTGGGATCTTCCCAGACAAGGGCTTGAACCCATGTCCCCTGCATTGGCAGGCGGATTCTCAACCATTGCACCACCAGGAAAGTCCAAGAGTGCTTTTTTTTTCTTTCAACAAAAATCCAGCCGAGACCCCTGTGCTGGGTGTGGCAAATCACTGTCATCTGGACTAACATCTTCCCATGACAAACATCACCAACTGGTCCCTCCACTTGTTCTGGGATCAAGGATTAGCCTCGCGATCTTTCCCGGCACTACAACCCAGGCAGTCACTGCCAGGTAGCAGGATGCATGATGAAATCTGTTTGTGATCCTGGACCTTAACTATGTTTCTTTAATTAAAATGGGATATCTTTTTCCTGTAAAGAAATCCTTCTACATCTGGTCAGGGAATTCTCATACATTTGCAATCAATATTTACATTAACTCATCAAAAGCTCTGTTGCCTTTTACAATCCCCTTAGTGAGTCTGGCTGGTATTTGGAACAACATCCCTCTGAGCCTGCGTGCCCGTGACCGAGCTTCCACATGGAGGTGGGGACTCGATCCAAGCCACAGGGATTTAGAGACAAGCTGGGGGAGAACCACACCTTCTATATCTGGACCTGCTGCTCCAACAGCCTCGGGCCCTTCACACACCCAAACACACATACCATCCTCACTGGTCTGCAATGAGTCTGTCCAGCTCAGAGAAGACATTTGGCAGGAGGTGTTTATGACGTCCGGGATCACCTGTGCCTTTCCTCTCCCTGAATCCTTACACCCAATACAGCACCTTGCATGTGGCAGACTGACTGTGAGTCATGAGTGTTTATTGCCTCTGCCCCTACGGAAAGAGTCTGTTTTTAATCTCATTTCCCCAAAGTAGGATTCATACCAATAACGTTGGTCCTTCTGTTCTGAAGCAGAAACCATGGAGATCGTGTGTGGTGGGTCACTCTCCCTGCCCCGCCGGCTTCTGCCCTCCGGTTCTGGAAGTAGCAGAGATGTTCTCTCTGGTCTGCATCTGTGCTCTGGACATACTGCCAGGCTCTCAGAAGACCACTTACGCGGCTGCAGTCCATTCGTGGGGGGGTGAGGGGTGATGATGCTATGGGCATGGCAGGACATTCCAAGATACAACCAGCTTTTTCAGAAAGATTCTTACATAAAATGTTTCATTGTGTGCTTGCCTTAGGTTGGGCACAAAAACACAGATTGGGTGGCTTATACCACAGACGTGTATTTCTCACAGTTCTGGAGGTTGTAAGTCCAGATCAAGGTGCTGGCAGGCAGATTTGGTTCCTGGCTAGAACTTTCTTCCTGGCTTATAGATGCTGTGTGCCCATAAGGTGAAGAGAGAGCCAGTTCTAGCCTCTTCCTCTTGTAAGGACACTAATCCCATCATGGGAGCCTCATTCTCATGACCTGGTCTAAACCTAGTCACTTCCTAAGGGTCCCACCTCCAAAGACCATTATGCTGGGAGTTAGGGCTTCACCATACGGATTTGGGGAGGACACAAACATTCAGCCTATTACTGGTCCCTCAACATCCTCCAGGAATTACTGGCTTCATGGGGCAGAGGTGAGAGAGTGCTTTGGTTAAATCAGTCCTTCTGAATTGGGGCAGCACATCGGAAATTCTGATTTAATTGATGGAGTGTGGTCCAGGCATGGCCCGGGAGTTAGTTAGGAGTTTTAAAAAGCACCCTGGGTGCTTCCAAAGTGCATTTCTAGACTCAGGGGGATGCACCTGTCACACACCGCCCCATCATCCCTGCTCCTCCAGGGATGACTTCTAGGTGTGGTAGTCATACGCTGCCTGACATTTCTGAGCAGGCCTCTGCACAAGGCATGTTGCCAAGTACATCCACAGGGTGACAGCGTCCATCCTACAATGACGCTGCAAGGGAGGTGTCAACATTCCCACTTCTCAAGAGGAGGCGAGAAGGCCTGGGGTGCTCACTCTGACCCCAGGCCTCACTTCACTGCTGAGCTTGTGTCTTTAGCCCATACCCCACTCTGCTTCTTCCAGGACTTTTGAACAAGTGCAGAATCACGAACACTTCCCCTCATGCAAGAAGAAGAGGACCAAAAAAGAGATTCCCTGAGGGACCCCAGAAATTTGGGGAGCTGGGCAGTGCTCTGCCATTTGGACAGTGGCACACATTCTGGTGAATTTCTACACAGCCTCTAAGGAGCAGAGGCAGGCGAGGGAGGGGCGGTGTTGAGTGGCCCACATGACACTGGGTCCAGCTCCCCTCCTGGGTCTGCGCTGCAGGTGGGGGCAGTGGGGATGGGTCTGCCTTTCACATCCCAGGGGCTCCGAAGGTGTGACCTTCAGAGCCTGTAGACCTGCCAGCTCGGGCAGTGGATGTCTGCACCTGCCGGCCTGAGAACAACTTGGCCTGTGATGCAAAGCCTCTCCGGGCAGCTGGCCGCACCTGCAGGGCGGCACCAGCCGCTCTGGGTACCACGTTCTCAGTGAAGCAGGAGCCCACATTCCAGCGAACCCATGGCCAAGCAGGGAGGCAGGGAGTTTCCAGCTCATTTCCCTGCATTATCCCGGGTCTGTAGGTAAACAAAAAAAACAATAATAGCTCTTGTGGTGTTTTAACTGGCATTGGCTGTGTTTTAATTAGTAAAAGGAAGAGGAGAAGGGAGGTCTGAGAGGACTCTTCTCTAACTGCCTCCTTCTCCCAAGTGTTTACACGGCCTCCCTGGGAAGGGGCGGCAGCTTTTTATTAAATATAATTCCCTCACAATCAGTGTCTCTTCTCGAATCTAAGTCAAGGCACCAGGTTAACCTCTTGGGTCTAGAAAATAGCATTTGTTTGTTAAATAAACGCCCAGGCTCTGTTGCTTAGCACAGTCTGAGAGTCCTGGGAAAGGCAATTTTCGGATTTAAAAGCAGGTTCTGTCTTAGAGGGAGAGGCAGGCAGAGGGTGTGTGTTGCAGGGGGACAGCTTCCCAGACAGGACAGAGCGGCTCGAATCCCAAACCCACCTCCAAGAAGCTGTGGGATCTGGGACAAATTGTCCTCCCTCTGATGAATTTCTTAACTGAGGCCTTTAGATAGATTTACGGGGGCAGCGCGGGGTTGGGGGGTGGACTCATCTTTGGAATCTGGGGAGACAGGATGTTTATGTTTAACAAACAGTCACAGGGGTTAAAGAAATGGTAAAACCCTGGATGCTCCCAACTCTTAGATTCTATGATTTTATTTCGTGGGGAAAACTCATTAAGATAAAAACCAAACAGGCGCATAACGTGTAATAACATTGGAATCACTGGCAGAACTTTCAAGCTATGTCCATTTATCTCTGTGTTTATCAAGCTCCTACTCCAGGGCAGCCCGAGGCCCAGGATCCCAGCCCACAGATGAACAGGCAGGAGTTTGACAAAGCAGACCCGCCCCTGGCTGTTTTCTCCATTGGAGATGCTGTCCCTCCAACCTGGCGTGGACAGACCTCCGGTCCAGCTTCCCCCCCACCCCCCGTCCTTGTCAGCTTCCTCACAGTGTACGTGCTTTTTTATTTCTGTTTATACAAACATAAATCAGGCCACCTGACTCCCGGCCTTGCACTGCCCTGAGAACCACCCACACGCTCCTCACCTGGGCCTCCTGGGCAGCCCTGTCCCCCCTCACGCCGCTCAGGACCCCCAGTTCAATTGGCGGGAGTGGGACCCCAGTATTATCCCGCCCCCCCCATGATCCCAAAGTGCAGTCAGGGTGGCTACTGCGGTCAAGGGGGAAGGAGGTCAGCTGAGTTTGGTTGGGGCTGGGGGTGCCCGAGCCTGTGGCTTCCCTGTTGGGTTAACGGTGGGCAACATACAGAACAGTAGAGCGAGGAAGGACAGCCAGACAGGGAAGAGCAGGAGCAAAGCGCAGAGGCAGGAGGGAGGTCCTGAGTTGGAGCACAGGGAGGTCTCATCCACGGAGTGGACACAGCCCAGGAGGGCTGAGGAGCCCTGGCCACCTGTGCCGGCCACACCGAGGGTTCGAGCTGCCAATGCCACCGCCGATCCTAAAGACACTGAGAAGCCATCCAGAGGAAGAAGTGGCACTTCTGTCACACACTCCACTTTTTCCACCACAAATACTCCATCCAAATAAGCCCCACCAAGTTATGGGAATGCCGTGTGTGTGTGTGTGTGTGTGAGTGTGTGCGAGTGTGTGTGTTGTGTGAGTGTGTGTGTGAGTGTGTGTGTGAGTGTGCGTTGTGTGAGTGTGTGAGTGTGTGTTGTGTGAGTGTGTGTTGTGTGACTGTATAAGTGTGTGTTGTGTGTGTGAGTGTGTGAGTGTGTGTTGTGTGTGAGTGTGTGTGTTGTGTGTGTTGTGTGTGTGAGTGTGTGTTGTGTGACTGTATAAGTGTGTGTTGTGTGTGTGAGTGTGTGAGTGTGTGTGTTGTGTGTGAGTGTGTGTGTTGTGTGTGTGAGTGTGTGTTGTGTGAGTGTGTGTTGTGTATGTGTTGTGTGAGTGTGTGTGTTGTGTGAGAGAGTGTGTGTTCTGTATGTGTTGTGTGAGTGAGTGGGTGTTGTGTGACTGTATGAGTGTGTGTTGTGTGTGTGTGGTGTGTGTGTGGTGTGTGTGTGTGGTGTGTGAGTGAGTGTGTGGTGTGTGTGTGTGAGTGTTGTGAGTGTGTGTGAGTGTGAGTGTGTGTGTTGTGTGTGTGTGAGTGAGTGAGTGTGTGTGAGTGTGTGTTGTGTGAGTGTGTGTGTTGTGTGTGAGTGTGTGTGAGTGTGTCTGTTGTGTGTGTGTGTGAGTGTGTGCGTGAGTGTGTGTGTGCACAAAAGTGGGGAGAGGGAGCGGCAGGGAGGCAATGGGAGGGAGAGGGATGTGCACAGGTGTGAGGAGACCTTGTGGTGCCCTGATTCACCTATGACAGAAACACGTCACCGCTGGTGATTTGCCCCCACACCCACATCCTTATCCCCGAGGCAGCCCATCCTAAGTCTGACTTGGTTTTTCTTTTGACAATGCTCTTGTTTGTCAAAGTCCCTTAAGTGTGGCCAGCCCTGAGCAGGGCGGTGGTGGCCAAGAGCTGCTGCTTTGTTTGGGAGACGGTTTGGCATCTTCCCCCTGGGTGCCAGTAAACTGGGTCTCCAGATTGTCACCATGTGCATCACCATTTAGGAGCTGAGGCAGGATTTGACCAACGACACTCAAACAGTTCCTGTTTTTTGTTTTTCTTTTTTATTAGTTCAATCTAGCAAAGACTGTTACCTCCCTCCTTCCTCCCTTCTTCCTCCTTCCCTCCCTCCCTCCTGCAGACAGTAGGCATGGGGCATCCTTGCAGGCTGGGAGGATGGAGCAGGGAGCAGGAAGGGGAGCCCGCCTGCCCATGAGGTGCGGGGTCCAGAGGAGAGCACTTTGGATCTCGACTGTCCCACTGAATTGATCCACCCGCCCCCTTCCCCACCCAGGCCCCTGTCATCAGGAAATGTGGTGGAAGGGGCTCCATTGCCTCCCTGGAAGCCATCAATACAAAGTTGCCCGGGACTGGAACACTGACAAAGTCCTCAAACAAAGCAGGAGGGCCGTCCTGCTGGATGGAACCATTCTGCCCCTCATCCTGCGCTCTCTTTGCTCTCAAATCCCCTGGCACATCTGCTGTACTCTGCAGAATCCTAGACCCTTATCTTACCCTCTTCTTCCTTCTCCCACCAGACAAAGAATAAATAACAGAGCCTCCTTAGGAAACCCATTTCCACCTGTGACAAGAACACTGGGGTGGCTGGGACACACTGCCCACCACCCTCCCATTAGCTGAGTGACCAGGGACCAGCCCCACATGCCCACTCCTCAGTGGCTCACCTGGAGAGTCAGAGAAGGTGGCTCCCTGAAAGGCCTATGCATGTGCACGTTTCCTGGAAAACCCTTCTCCTGGATGACTTCTGGTCATCAGCAGCTGATCCGATGACCTCATTAAGTACTGCACTTGCCTTATAGCCTGTATCCATCTGCATTTTCCTTCCTGCTTCTCTTACTAGACCATCAGCTCTAAGAATGCAAGGTCCACATTTGTATCCCAATCACCCCAAACAGCGTCCAGCACTTCGTGAACGCAGAGTAAATACTGGTGAAGGGATCAAGAAATTCATGGCTTCATTAACGGATGCAGCTCATAGATGGTTTGTGTGTTCATTTCTGTAAAACGTTAGAAAATACGATTCTGAGTCAGGAACACGAGACGAATGTCAGACCTGGCTCCTGCACATGGCAGCTCTGCCAACCTCAGAGCCCACAAGTGTGAGAGCGACGTGCATCAGGCTGGGATGAGGCAGCCAGACAAACACAAACCAAGACGGGTCATGGAACACCAGCTGAGAAATAACAAAGTACGTTCCGTGCAGAGTTAGGATTAAATGTGTGTGAAACTTACATCTTGCCAAACTGCCTTCAACGAAATTGTGCAACACAGGCCAGGAACCAGGAACCTTTCTGACTTTGGGAGTGACAAGAAGGCCATGAGTGATGCTATCACAAGGATTTCCAATCAGCAAGCAAGAAATGGTACTTTTCTGACGCCTCCTGCACACAAGAAGAGTTCCAAGATAATGCTTGCTGTCCTCTGAGTGCCTTTCTGATAGGCAAAAAAAAAAAGTTTGATTTTCTTCTAATAGATATGTCATTTTACTTCAAGTATCCAGTCCTATTGACCCAAGGAACCTCAATTTCAGAGCCATTAAAATCTAATTTTCCACACAGTGCCCCCAAGAGATTGACTAACTTTCAAAGAATAATTTTTTCTTTTCAAAAATGTTGCATATCTCTCTCTCTATTTGTTTTTCTTTAAAACAGGTCGGGAAACATTGCTGTCAGCTTCTCCATTGTTACTCTCCCCAGTGTCTTTCATGCAAAAGAACATAAAGGTTCCTCTGACAAAGTAAGATTTGGTCACCATGTAGGAAAGGCTGTATTTTTGTGATATATTATATTTATGTGGCTTACTGATATAAAGGACCTACTGTCATGTTTCGCCATCAGGAAAGCAGGACAGAAGGCTCAAGGTTATTCATCTTGGAAAATAACGGATGTGTCAAAAACTAAGAAGAAAAATGCTTCTGAGGAGAGAGTGTCTTCTTGCAAATTTCAGGGACTCTACGAACTCTACAGGTTAGCTTTTCTTTTTTTTTTTTCCTCAGTGTTAAACTAAACACTCTATTTGAAATTCTGAGATTAGAGCACCTAATGAGAGGCCATGCAGGCAGGTGTCCACAGACCCCTATACGGAGAGCTCAGTCAATTGATGAGAGTCACCTGGCTTCCCTCACGTGGGGCCACCTGGCTGCCCTCACACGGAGCCAGTTAAACTTTCTCCTTTACACCTGAAGGCAACGTGGAATCCTGGAACCAATAAGGGACATTCGTGGACAAAATTGGACAACTTAAATAAGGTCTGGAGCTGAGCTGCTAGCATCGTCTCAAGGTTAATTTCCTAGTTTGGGTAATTGTACTCTAGCAGCTGGGTGAAGGGTTTAAGCGGATGATCTGTACTGTTGTTGCAACTTTCCTGTAAGTAAAAAACGATTTCAAAATAAACATTTAAAAGGAAGGTGTACTGCGTATATTCAGAAAGGTTGGAAAGCAAGAGAGCAAAGTACCATCAAAATTAGCACAGGATATATGTACCACATCTTCTATATCCATTCCTCTGCCGATGAATATTTAGGTTGTTTCCACGTCTTGGGTATTGTAAATACTACTTCAATGAACACTGAGGTGCATGTAATTATGTTTTTTTCCTGGATATATGCCCAGGAGTGGGATTGCTGGATCATGTGGTAGTTCTATATTTAGTTATTTTAAGAACGAAATTATGCCATTTACAGCAACATGGATGGATCTAGAGATTATCATACTAAGTGAAGTAAGTCAGACAGAGAAAGATGAATATATGATATCACTTATATGCATAATCTAATAAAAAATGATACAAATGAACTTATTTACACAACAGAAACAGACTCACAGATCTAGAAATCAAACTTACGGTTACCAAAAGGGAAATGTGGGTGGGAGAGAGATAAATTAGGAGATTGGGATTGACATATACACACTACTATATATAAAATAGATAACCAACAAGGACCTACTGTATAGCACAGGGAACTCTACTCAATATTTTGTAATAACCTATATGGGAAAAGAATCTGAGGAAGAACAGATATATATATATATATACTCATTTTGCTGTACACCTGAAACTAACACAACATTGTAAATCAACTATATTCAATAGAAATTTTTTAAAAATAGCACAGGATACTAGAGCCAGGGAGTGCCTCCTTCAAAGGCTCGTTTTGTAGGATGTCCTCAAGTCAGTGGGGGCAATGCTAGAGTGATGCCACCAGAGCAACATCACCTGAATGTGTGTCTTCTGTCTATGACCAGCTGTGGCTCTCGTGTGCACCCTGACTCCAGGGAAAATTCTGCACCTGCTCTGGAAGAGTCATGAAAGAAGACACGTTGTCCATCAGTGGGGGGAGGGGTGTCACAGCAGCATGTGAAAGCACTGATTGCAAGGTGGTCACCCAGGTGTAAGTGCCCAGTAAGTCCTCACTAGGTTGAAGCCTGCAGGTCAAGTCATGGCCAATGAACTCACTAGCCACATCACTTCCAGAAGCATAATTCCCAAGGATAAACCTCCAATCAAAGAAGGGTGTGTGGATTGGTCTAAAGCACTGATATCATAAGAGAGGGCAGTTTTACACAATCACAAAGATGATACGAAGGGAAAGAGCTGATTCAGAATCCATGTCTGGAGTCCAGAGAGGAGGTGAAGTTAGCAGCAAAAATTTGAGATAAGGGCCATCATTTTCAAACGGCACATTTCATAGAAGCCTAGGTGGGTTTGAAATGGGACAGTGCCTCCAACGGAGCCCAAGTGGCCCTGGGATGACCGTCAACTTCTCCCATCTCCCAAGAGATGAGTTTTTCTTCTGCTCCTTCGATTTATGTAAAATTAAATAAGCCTGAGTTCCCTTTGAGCTCTGCAGGCCAGTGCTTTGAGGAGTCCTTAAATCAGCCCTTGGCTCAGGAGAGCCTCCACAAAGGGACCAGGGAGGGGCCACAGCACAGGGGGAGGCAGACGTGGAGGGGCCGTTCCCGTCCTGCTCTGCCCAGTCCTCGCCATGCAGCTGGGCAAGTGACCCTCCCCCCACTTGATGTGTGTCTCCTCAGAGCCACTGTGGATCACAGCTCTCTGTGCTGGGTGACGTGAGGAAGCACCTGTACACACCTGGGGTGATGTGTGGGAGGCTCTGTAAATGTTGGGGGTTGTTATTACTATTTGTGATCCTGGTACCACCAGCAGTGACACAGGGTTTGCAACACAGCCAGCTCTAAGTTGGGACCCCCAAACAGGAGGAAAACCAAAGCCAAGACTACTCAGCTGTTTTGCTTTTCTGCACCATGAGAGCGCACAGAGGGGGTGAGGATTCTGAAGGACAAAGGCACCAAGAGGAACCCAAGAGGCTGGGGTTAGGAAGAGAACACTGCAAGAAGGGGCAGAAATTATTCCAGCCAATAAGCCAGAGATGCAGGCGGGTTCCACTCAGGGATGCTGCCTGTCCAGACCCACCAGCTCACCCCTCTTCTGCCCACCCAAATCCCCTCTCTGAGCACCCTCAGCATTTATTCTATAAACGTGGAAGACAGCGGTATTGCTTGCGATGCGTAAACCTTCTCAAAATGATTTCAGGAGGCTTGAACTAATACAACATAAAAATAAGACACCTTGGAACAAAGATGTGGAAAAGTCCTTTGAAATTGCTTATGAATGCTTCTGAAAAGTCATTTCAGCAAGTACTAAATGCATGCACCCTTCAAGCATTGTCTTTATTTCCAGTGTGCATGCACGCTTCTTCAAATCACCTTAGTGGGCGTTTACTGTGTGTCTGGGTGTTTTCCTCAAGTCACCCATTGAGTCCCCACAAGAAGGCCAAGAGACAGGTATGATCATTGGTCTCATTCCACATATGCGAACGTGGAAGCTCAGTGGGGTTCAGTCACCTGCTTGAGGTCATGGGGCTCAGCAGTGGCAGAAGCGAGTCCAAGACCAAACCCCCATGTTCTGTGCTGTCCTGTGAGTCAAGACAACAGAAAGTCTTGCTCTTCCAGGGATAGGCATCCTTGGCATCTACCTCCTTGCACAGAGAAGACACTCAATAAACTCAGTAAACACTCTTGGACTCAGGGAAGTTGGACTCTGAACCATCAAGCTATTATTGTTACGATACCCTTATCAATGTCCCAGTTGCGTTTTGCACTGTTTGGGCCTTGTGTGGGGACTAAGGAGCAAGGGGAGAGCCTGGCACTGGGCTGTCTCTTCTCACTCTGAATATTTAGCAATGTTCATCACGCCCAGCCCATGTCTCTAACAAAGCTGAAAATTTAAATTCTCATTAGGTAAAAGAGTCTGTTCCCTACTTATTTCATCTGGGTAAGAAGGCTGGAGTGGGTGCAATCAGACAGAATTTGCTTAAGTGTCTTTGGAGGTACACGCCGGGGATGCAGCTGCAGCCTGATGGTGTCCTGCATTCGGCTCTTTCCTCAAAGCCACCTGCTTCCCCATAACGATGTTTCCCTACATCATGCTATACATACCTTCCCTCTGTCTCACATACACGCACATACACAGTGACACACGCTCACACATAAACACAGTACATGTAATCAACATTTCCATGTGGACAAGTTCATCTGAGTATAATCTGAGCTAAGAATCTAAATTTAGTCCAAAGAAACCCCCATGTCCTGGGTAGTGTGAGTGTGCAGGTGCACACACATACACACACGCACATCTCCCTAGCTCTGCCGCAGACCCCCGGGTCCTCACTTGATGCATAGAAGGTCATCACACACTCAGAGCCATGATGATTTCTTTGCCCTCATTCATCAGACCCAACAACCTCTTTCTGACTAGAGGAAGAGGAAAAGCTGCTGTATCACTTTCAGCTCGAAGGTAAAACTTCAAGGACACATCCAGTCACCTCAAGAGCAATAGGGCTTAAATCGAGCCCAAGCCCACCAGCCAGCAGCCTCCTCTCCTACGCACTGGCCTTCTCATCCCTGCGGGTCCCCTCACTCCCATGGAATGCTAAGTGCTCTCAGGTGTCTCTCCCCCTGTGCCCTCCCCCCCACCCAGCTAAACCTTGAGCCGCATCCTTGGAGTTTCACACCTACTCTGTTGTCTCTATTCCCGCCCCTCCACCCTGTTGTTCAGGATCCCACGGACAAGGACCATCCCCTGCACTGCCATCCTGTACCCAGCATCCTGTATCCCACACCCAGTGTCACCAGATCAACCTGTTTTCTTTGACTACCACTTTGAAACTGCTTCTCGTCCAAAACCTTCAGCAACTTCCTATTACCTGTGGGACAAATTCATCTGAGCCAGGTCCCTGTGCTGCAGGAGACCCTCTCCAGTCTTTCCAATAGAGAGGCACGTGGCCCCTTTCCAGTGATGGGGAACCCCGTACACAGAGGCAGAGCAACCTTGGACCCAGACCTCTTAAAACCAGAGTTCAAGTTCAAAGTTCCCTAGGTTGACTCTTCCTTAAACATTTCCTGGTTAACGTGAGGGTTTCCAGCAAGCAGTGCCCACCCAAACAGATGTCCTTCTAGAGGAAACAGTAGTAGAGATCAAGAAGGAAAAGTTTGTTTTCATGCCTGAGTTGTGGGAGTGTGTTAAGGGCAATAGTTAATTGTATCCAAGTATCAGGATTAAAGTCAGAGCACACATAAAACAATGGTGACCCCACAAGGGCCACCCTCTGAGCTCACATTGTTCACATGGAGCTCACCTTGCCCTCAGCGGACTTGCAGGCCTGCCTTGAACAGCTGATGAAAGATGCAAATCCCATGGAAAGATGCGTGTTTGTTCACCTTGGCCGCCTAAAGCTGGCCATCCCTGCACACAGGCAGCCAGAGGCCCTGACACAGCTGACCAGCAGGTGTCTCCTATGTGGCCAGGAAATGGTTTCAACTTCCTGCAGTGCTCTTCCCACTGCCTGGGCCCCTGTCACAGAGATTAGCTGCCAGTGCCGGGGAGATGCACAAGGGCATGGGTGCAGGAGAGGAATGGACACCTGGGAGGTGAAGCAGGGCATCCGCCATCCCTGGCCCATCCCCTCCTGCCGTTAGCCAACCTCATGCCTGGAGGAGACAGCCCACTGCTCCCCCTCTGGGGAGGTGATTTTTATTCCAGCAAAGTTACCAAGGGACTCTGAATAGATGAAGATTCTGCTTAATATTTTTAGTAAAGAGAACACTTTGCAGGACAAGTGCCTTTTAAAACTCAAAGATGGGGGATCTGGAGTGGCATTTAAAAATGGAGCTGTTAGACAAGATTTTGCCGAAGCCCTGGTAAATGTCAAACATTTTATCAACTGGGGAAGCAGCATGTGGGCTTGTTTCCCCAAACCTGATTAAAACAGAAAGTGCCTTTTGAATATTCGTTTCTGTTTTGTATTATGGTAGGTTGGTGGAAGAGAAACAAAGGGAAAGAGAGTGGAGAGGGAGGGGAGGGAGCCTTGGGGGACTGGAGCACCAATTTAGGCGTGTGTGCGCAGAGGAGGGAAAAACAACCCCGGAGGCCCAGAGGGGACAATGGCTTTTTATGAGCAGAATAAGTACTTTGAAAGACTAACACTGGAGAAATGGGAGTGGGGTGTCTGTGGCTGATTGGCTGAAGGGCTCTCTCTGGAGTAATTAGGGCCTCGTGGGGAAGCATATTTATGTTGGAAAACAAATTCTCCAGCATAGGGAAAGCATGTGATCTCTGATGGCATCCGAGTGGCTTCTCCTCCGGTCCAGGGGCTGGATTCTCACACTGAGCTGTGCTCTGAGCACACCAGTAACAAATTAGCACAGGGCCCCACTGAACCCCCAGGTGGGGCTGTGCGAAGGACGGGATGGTGGAGGTACTGGGCCTTTGGGCTGTTGGGACTGCCAAACAGTTGGCCAGCCTGCATCTCCGGCAGTGAACCGACCAGAAATCAATCCTACAATCAGGTGTGTTTGCCACCTGCTTCTGCACACAGAAAATAAAGGAATGTTGGTGTGTGGCCAGAATTAATTGGGCCTCCAGGATTGCAAGTCCTGGCAGCCTGGTAAAGCTATCCTGAAGAGCCAGAGCCACAAAAACGGAGGGACTGGGACAGATGTTTATTAAAAACCCTCGGGGTGTCTCCCAGAGCTGGGGAGCCAGCATGCACGGGAGCTTTTGGAACCCATGCATGGTGTCCCCGTGGCTCCGTTTCTGCTCCTCCAGGCACACCTGCTGCTCTGAAGACATCTGGCACCTCTCAGCCCCTACACAGGACGGGTCCTTTGCTCTGCAAAACAAGGTTCCAGTGGCCAATTCCAAACTCCCATGGGAGGGGCATCAGTGGCTCAGTGGGGGCCATGGTCAGCCAGGGTCCTCCCGTGGTCCCGTCAAGTGTGGTCAGAGAAGGGGTGAGTCACACAAAGCCTGCAGGCTCACCAAGGGGTGGGCAGGTACCAGGAAGACTCTTGTCTGCTCTGGGTGGACTAGAAACAAGGTCAGGTGTCGCCGATGGCCTCGGGGACGCAGAGAGGACAGAGGGAGGCCTGACACTCACCCAGGGTCAGGTGGGAGCAGGGGGGCACTCTCCTGGAGACCCCGCGTGGGCTCAGAGCCCCTCCGTTCCCTCTGCTTCTCCTGCCCCCACGGTCCTCTCCTGGACAAGCCCGTTATTCACCGTGGCCGTGCGTTTTACAAGTCCACACCCCAGGGCCACCACTGGGCAGCTGGGCAGGACTAAAGTCCGAATGCCACCCCGGCTTCCCTTCCTTACCACTCACCTTGTCCCTCTGGGATTGTCTTGTCCACCACTGTGGCCTCACTGCCCGACAGCAGACCGTGCCTGAGAAGGCACTTGGGTCGGTCTGCTCGGTCCATTGTCACCAAGCACCACAGACCGGGCAGCTTAAACAGCTCGGATAAGGGCTGCTTATTTCTCCCAGTCCTGGAGCCTGGACGTCTGAGATCAAGGTGTCAGCAGGGTTGGTTCCTCCTGAGGCCTCCCTCCTTAGCATGTAGACAGCTGTCTTCTCCCCATGTTCTCAAGTGGTCATCCCTCTCTGTGCCTCTGTGTCCTGATGTCCTCTTCTTATAAGGACACCAGTTATATGGGATTTGGACCTGCCCTTATGACCCATTTTACCTTAACTACCTCTGTAAGGACCTATCTCCAATACAGTCACGTTATGAGGCTCTGGGGGTCAGGACTTCAACCTATAACCATGGTGTGGGCACAGCTCAGTTCATGGCAACTCAGTCAAGGGTCACTAAGAACTGGAGACTCCATCTTGGTCTCAGACCCACTTGCCATCAAGATGAGATGCGGGCAGTGCAGCAGGAGCTCATGCGCTCAAAGCCCACCCATTTACCTGAGGGGGGGACTCTGCACCTGCTCCCCAAACACAAGCTTCTCTCTGATGCTACTTTGATGCCCTGATCTGATCCCCAGAAGGATAAGTGATCCCAGGACAGTGAGGTGTGTGGTCCGGTGAGTCTGCTATGGCAGTGATGGGCTTCGCAAGTAAACAGTGAAACAAAAACATGTCAGATTCTAAACCCACGTTCACATCATACACAGGTATTACAGACATGCTTGTGAACATCATTGGTGATGATATTGTGATATTTTGTCAACTCAGACGAATGTTATCTGGTTGCACAGAGTAGTTACCCCTATAAAGGCAGGAACCGCAGACTAGCAGAAGGCTTGCTCACTGTGGGTGGACTCCTGGTTGTAGACGAAGCTGATGTGCTTTCCCCCACAAAGACCTTGTCCTGCGGTGAAATCGTCGTGCGTCCTGCACACGGGTTCAGGCCATTCAGTAACACACAGTGCTAGGAAAACAGCAGTTGTCAATATAATTCTCTCAACTGCCCACACAGAGGACAAGAGAGACAGGCAGCCAGACGGGATTAAGCAACCTGTCCTGAGCCCTGGAGTGTGTGGCAATGCTGCATATCCAAAGCTGTCGTGATGCGCCCATCCTTTCAATGCACTTTTTGAGCTTCCTCCGAGGAAATTGAGTATTTTTCAGCTCTGCGGTTTCTGATGTGGAAATTGCCCATGTTCTTAATGTCACATTAAGTGATAAAATGACATGCAGGTTTACAATCGGATATGATCTGGGTGATGCACGGAAGCGTGCAAGAATTCTTTTCAAATTTGAGAACCGCGGCTCTGACTTTGCAGCACGGACTGATATTTTTTAAATGAGCTTTTGAACTTCACTTTAAAATGAGTCTCCTCACACACAACCTGAATACATTAGGAGTGACTGAACGTGAAACTGTCACCATCGTATCATTTTCTCCTCATTTCTGACTCTGAGCCCCTGTGGCAAAGTCGCCGGCCGGATTACTATTTTCCCCCTCTGGCTTTATCATCCTCTGCGTTGATTTCTTCTCTTTGGGGCATAATTTGATTTTTTTTTTTTTTTTTGAGGCAATGGCTATTTAAAGAGCTAGCCAAAATATGAGTTCTGCTTTTCTTTGACTGCTGTGTTTCTCTCCCCTTCCTCTACTGATCCCAAGGAAACACAATGGCTGGAATGATATTAGAAAGCTTCCAGAAGTTTCTTCTTCTGGTTTGTGTATTTGTTACCATAATCGTTTGCTGACAGTTTAGAAACACATCCACTTTGTTCAATCACAGAGAAAATAAACTCACATAATATCAAAACAAGGTAGTACTTAAATAATGCAGAACGGTAGGGCCCATGCATCTGCAGAGAGGAGGATGAGCTTTTCCTGGGGCCCCTGATGGAGTATTTGTGGCTGGCGTGTTACCTGCTGGGCATCGGAGCTGCTGCAGGGGAGGAGGGGAGCTGAGCCCCAAACCTTTATTTCCCAAAGGTAGAAAATGATGAGCACCCCCAAAAGGGGCCTTGCAAAGCACCTGGAGTTCAGAAAAGGGCTCCAGAACCTGGAGTCTTTACCAAAAGGAAGGTGAGGGGACGAAAAGCTACATTTAAATTTTTTTGATAATTCCTGATATATAATTGGTTGTTAAACAGATTTTCCAGGAAGCTAGGTGTTTCCTGGCTTCCGAAATGGATGTGTGTTACCTGCAGCCACACCCACCGGGGAGCTCCATTCTGCGCTCCCCTGGGGCGCCCCCTGTTTGCGGTGACTCTGTCCTGGGAGACACACCCCTTCCTTTGGAATGAGGAAGGAGGCACCTTCTGCAACTTGGGCAGAAATCGGGAGAGGATTCTTAGGGAAAGAGTTTGAGATATACAGAACGTAGACTTCTTTTTAAAATCAATGACAGATTTCCAAGGGAAACAGATGGCACATTCAAAATGGGTATTTGAGGACAATTTAGGAAAAAGACTTTTCACAAAGGTGTGGGCAGGGTCCTGGGCTAGTAACAGCTGGTTTCTGGGCCTGAAGGGAAGGAACACGTAGCTCCTGGAACTCAGAGAGACAGAGAGAAAGGTCAGGAGAGGCTCCTGGTGGAAGTGATGTCTTCATCCAAGGGTCCCCACTAGCATACAGTCACCCTGAGAGGAAGCCAGTGGAATAAATACCCTAACCTCCCCTTCTGCCCCATATCCTGCAAGTGTTCCCTGTTGGCCAAGCCCAACCGGACGGCCAAGGGCATGGGGTCCACAAATGTAGGGCAGCCTCCCTGTAGGGGGAGAACAGAGGAGAACAAGTCACAAGGGGTCAAGGAAGGTATCCACAGATGGTGATATTCAGACATTCCTTCCACTCCTTGGGTCACTTTTTCCCCGTTTCTTCTTGGAGTCTTTCTCTTCCTTAAATGCTATAGTTCTTGGGACCCCAACCTCAGCCCTGTTTAGCTCTGCGTATTCTCCTCTTGTCTTGTGTTTCTAATTGCCGCAAACACGCAGGTGACTCTGAAGTCTGCACCTTCAACGTTAGCTACTCTTTGTGAGTCAAAGAGCCACAAGTCTGATTGTCAATCAGAGCACCACATGGATGTCCCCAAGCCACGGTGTACACAAGCAGTGTGTCTGAAACTCTGCCACCTCCAGCTCTCTGCCAGGTAAGAAGCTCAAATTCACCTCTGTTCCTTAATTTCACCATAACCCACACGTAGTGAGTTATTTCCTTTTGTCTCCATTGCTTGTGTACAGTCTGGGGCTTTCTCCTCTCCACTCCCACCTGCACGGTCTCGGGTCGGTCCCTGGGCCATTCATAAGGTGGTGGACACAGTCATGGTCACGTCTCCTGATATCACACTTCTGCTAAACATGAAATAGTTTTCACAGTATATGAAAAGTTCATATAAAACTTGTATATAAACTTCAAAAAAAAAATTTGTATGAATGGAAGTTAAAGAATAAAATGCTGTGAGTCATTCACTTTATGAAGTTTGATCAGCATGAGGGAACTTTTGGGGTGATGGACGTGTTGTAACATCTTGATGGCAGTGGTGGATGCCTGGGTAAATACACCTGTCAAAAGTCACCCACTGTGCCTTTAAAATGTGTTCGTGACATAGCATCTAAATTACACCTCAAAAAGGTTGATTTTTTTAAAGTTCATTAGATCAGGTTCAAGGTCAGCCCTGATTCTAGCATTACACCCACATTCACTTGCATTCTTAAGCTCCTGAACTAGTTAGAGGGATCACTGCTCACTTCCATGAAAAAAGGCCTCCAGATCTCAGTGGCCTGTACAAGAGCTTTGTATTTTGCTCATGTCCTGCTGGGTTCAAAGACAGCCTTCCAAGTGCTGAGTCAGGGAGCCGGTCTCCTCTCATTCCATCCTGTGGTCCTACTGTTTGCTGGGACCTCAGAGCCCTTGCTTTGTATCCAGCCAACAGTCAGGAGAGGAGAGAGAATCACACAGACATTTTAGAAGCTGGGTCTGGAAGTGTGGAACATAACATCCACCCACACCCCAGTGGCCAAAATGAGTCAGATGGTCCCACCCAGATGTCAGGGGGCTGTAGGTGTCTGTACGTCAGTAGGGGAAGAGATGTGGTGAACCTGTCCCACTGTCCCCACTTCAGGCTTCTGGACAGGGACATAGCAGATGGAGTCAGAGACATGTCTTTGGTTCCTGGGAACTGTACAGAAGCCAGAGTGTAATTTATCTAAAACACACCCCCAAGCTGTACATGCCTTTCAAATACAAGAGCCTGTGACTGCAGTAGAAGGGGTGCATATGCCTGGGGGCACATACCATACATGTGAGGACCATGTGCCATGTGTCACAGGGATGGGCTGAGAGTGTCCAGCTGCAGCTCCAAGCTTCTGCCCATGCCCACCCTCTGCTGGAAAGGGGACTAAACAATCTGGCTGCCCCGTGCAAGTCGGGTTGGAGGAGCCAAGAGCAGAAGCAGGAGATCAGCTGGGGCAGCAGAGGCTGCCAAGCATTACCAGCATCCATGCTGTGGATGTAGCAGCAGCACCTCAAGGATACCACCCTGGACACTGGCATTTGGCAGAAGGGGGTTATGACCACCGACCTCTAGGGATACCCCTTTCACCTTTCATGGCTCCATCACTCACCATGAGGTCAGTGGCTCAAAAGACAGGAAGTTCTCCTTTGAGGATGACACACAGGGGAAGAGTTTCAGGAGGAGGATGTGGGATCCCTCCTCTCCCTTGTCTTAATTTGGTCCATAGATGGCTGTATTAATCCTGCTTTTAATTTTCTGTATCTTATGACATTTTGACATCTTAAAAATCTTCTTTTGTTTTGTAAATAAGTTCATTTATATCATTTTTTTTAGATTCCACGTTTAAGTGATATCATACCATATTTGTCTTTCTCTATGTGGCTTACTTCACTCAGTATGATAACCTCTAGGTCCATCCATGTTGCTGCAAATGACACAATTTCTTTCCTTTTTATGACTGAGTAATATTCCATCATATATATGTACCACATCTTCTTTATCCATTCATCTGTCCATGGACATTTAGGTTGGTTCCATGTCTTGGCTATTGTAAATAGTGTTGCAGTGAACATTGGGGTGCATGTACCTTTTCGAATTATGGTTTTCTCTGGGTCTATGCCTAGGAGTGGGATTGCTGGACCATATGGTAGATCTACTTTTAGTTTTGTAAGGAACATCCATGTGTTCTCTATAGTGGCTGCACCAATTTACTTTCCTGCCGACAGTGTAGGAGGGTTCCCTTTTCTCCACACCCTATCCAGCATTTATTGTTTGACATCTTAAAAATCTTGCTGGCTGGGAAGAGACTCCTCCCAGGGCTCACCAAATCTGGAAGACAACAAAGGGCACGGAGCACACCTTTCAGAGGCAAACCAGCCAAACTCTGATCTATCCCCCGGTCACCCCCTTCCTCTAAATCTCACACACAAGCCAGTATTTCCCCTGCCCTAGATCACCCCAGGTCAGGCACCAGGCAACTAGAGGCCACCCCTAAAATCCAAAGCCCACCCAAATTACTCAAACTGGCCAGTCCTAAGCTGTCGCCCCTGCCCTGCCCTTCCCGTGAAAACCCCAAGAAAGGCCATGGCCTAGGTTTTCCCATTCATTCCTGCTTCTGCCTCTGGGCCAAGACCTGGTGCTACCCATGTGGCCCTACATGGTGTGATGTCATCTTCTCTTGGAAAATGTCAGCAATGCATCTTCTCTCAATGGCATTGGCCCCTCCACATGGTGTCACTCAGTCACACCCATTAATTAAAATCCTGAAGGTACAAATTGAGCAAGGGTCAGTTAATCCTTTCTACAACTCTACCACCATCACTGTTACAGGGGAGGTGACACTGTGAGTCCTTACTCCACCCTCCTTCCAAAGCCTAAGTGCCACGTCCCACCTCAGAGTCTGTTACATGCATTCTATTCACTATCATCCTAAAATCCAATTGTTCGGCTCTATCTTTGCTCCCAACCCCTGATTAAGCACAGTGTCAAGGTGGCCAGTCACCCCACTCCCTGACTGCCTTGGCCACGTGCACATCTTCTGTGGGCTTCGTATCAGTGAGCCATGAACTAGAGCAGCGCATTGTATTGTTAATGAATTTACCGATTCCACTGCACATCTGCAGATCTCTCAGTCCTTTTCAGAGCAATTCTGCAGCTTCCCATGTGGTCCTAAGAATACCCGTGTGGGTCTGCAGAGCAGGCACTGTTACTTCTGCCTGACTTATGGAGAAGTAAGGACCAGAGTGTGAATTGCTGGCCCAGCGACACACAGCTGGTCAGTAACAGTGCCAGGAACACACCTGCATCTCCTTCCCTTTCTCTCTAGCTTGGTGTTTGTTTTTATCCAAACACACATCCACACATCCATGAAAGAAGGGTGATAAAGGAGAGCTGAAAAATCATGCTTCACTGTTTGTCTTGCTGGAAGGTATGACAGCTTTGCCTCCAATTTGTTCAATCACAGGGACTTGCTCTGGGCTTTGGGGTTGCAAACGTACAGAGAACAGAGCAACCAGCACCCACAAGTTTCAGGGTCTCATGGGGAAGAAAGGCTACAACCACGTACCAACCCATACCCACAACCACAGCTGGGACAGGTGTTCTGCTGCAAAGAACACTGTGCCATGTGGTCATCGAGGGCCAGGGCCTCACCTGTGTAGGTGTGGAGAGAGGTGTTCCTGAGGAAGAGATGTGTCAGCAGAAACCTGAAGGCTGGGGAGTGAGTGGCTAGGCAAAGGGGAGATGAGAGAGGTAGGTAGAAGGAAGGAGTATCCCAGGCAAGGAGGGAGGGTTCAGAAGCCCCTCGTGGCAGGAGAAAACGTGTGGCCCCAGAAGCCCCAAGGGACAGCCAGGAGGACTGCAACAGAGAACAAGGGAGCGATGGAGGGGAGGGTGGCCTGAGGAGTGGGCAAAGCCATCAAGCAAGACCCTGGAGGCCATGCCCAGCAATTTGGCCTCTGTTCTAAGACTAGTTGAGTGTCTGGGAAGATTTCAAACAAATGAGATGATCTGATCACATTTGCATTGAGGAAAGTGCATGTTTTCTCCTCTGAGATGGATGGAGGAGGAAAGAATGAGAACTAAGATGTTGGATAAAAGGCTGAGGCCAGGATCCGGACCGGAGCTGATGCCGGTGTAGTCTAGACAACCCGGGAACCTCGGAAAGACCACCGAGAACCCTGCCTCTGAGGGCGGCCGTGGCTTCCCAGGAGCTCCTCGAAACATATGGCACCCACACAAAATTAACATTCAGGGGTGCCGTTCCTCCAGCTGCACTGGCACATCTGTGGGGACCTCCAGCAGCTCACCCACTCTGAGGGTGATAGATGGCTCTGGAAGGAAAGGAAACCGATGTTCCAGATGGAGGTGACCAGCTTAATTTGCAGCTTCTAAATCTGTTCAGATACAGTGTTCTGTCATTAAAGATTCATTTAGACTTATCTTAATAGGAAACAATATAACTCAGCCAGACCCATGAATGACAAATCGCCCTTCATCAGGAGAAATCTTAAGGCAAAAGATGTAACTTTCCATCATTTGATCTTGTAGTTAATTTCCGCATAGCTGACGGTGCTTCGCTGCATTCAGAATGATGAGAGCTCTCATGCTGTCCTTCTCTCCAATGTTCTACAACCAACAACATGAATTTAGGTTCTTGGGCAAATAGGAGGACAATTGGTACCAGCTTTAAGAATTGGTCAGATACATATACACACTACTGTATATAAAATAGATAACTAATGGGCTCCTGCTGTATAGCACAGGGAACTCTTCTCAATCCTCTGTAATGACCTATATGGGAAAAGAATCTAAAAAGAGTGGATATATGTATATGTATAACTGATTCACTTTGCTGTACAGCAGAAACTAGCACAACATTTTATATCAACTCTACTCCAATAAAAATTTTAAAAAAAGAAAAAGAATCGGTCAGATAACAAGTCGTGGAACCAAGGGAGTTTACAGCTTACATATCACTGATTCCACATCACTCCTTGATTGTAAGAATGGAGAAAACCACAAAGCAAAGGAGAAAATGACAGAAATGAGTCCCCTAAGTTATATAGCTGCAAATATGCCCTAAGGAAATTCCAGCTGTAAGGTATATGGTAGCTACCAGGGCCTTGGGCATCCAGGGTCACTGTTTTCTTTGTAAACTCCTACAAGCGGAGGCAGCGTAATTTAGGGTAAAGTGTATAGAATTTGGAGTCATACAGCTCTGACTTTGGTTTCTAGCTCTGCCACTTCTTAAAGAGTTAAAACAAGGAGAGGGTCAAGGAACGTGCCCCAGGAGGCCAGCCAGTGTTTGAGCTCCAGCGCCCTCAGGCAAACAATCGAACTTCTAAGCGCCAGTTTCATTCTCTATGAAAAAGAAAGAAAGGAAGTCATTAATCCTACCTCATACGCCTGTTTTTAGATTTAAATGAAATAATGCATGTAAAACATCCAATACAGTGAGCAGCATCTGAAACTCACAGCAGCACTGATGGACATTTACTATTTCTGGCTGTGATGGCACATAAATCCCCTCATTGCATCTCTTAGTGTATCTCAGGCCAAATTAAATGAAAATGTGTGCAGAAGGCCTATTTCAGCACCTGGCACACTCTAGCATCTGCAGGGTGAGTTTTATTCTTCACTCTCTGTTTGAAAGCTGGTTGTATATCTGCCCCATCCTATAATCAAATAACCCCATGGTTGAGACACTTTTTCAACTGTATAGCAAAGGAACACGCTTTATTTATCAGCTAAAACTCTAGGATTCTGGCACTCAGACAGTGCAGTGTCATGAATGCCTCACCTTCAAGGACAGCATTGGGATTCAGGATTTGGTAACTTGAGCCTCACAATGGATAAAAGAACTTGTATGCCATATCATTTATACGTCTCTGATTGCCAGGCCCCCTTGCATCCAGGAGGTCACTCATATCCTCCTACACAGAGAACTTGGCCTAAGGACCCAGCTTGAACTCAAACCATCTTGGGCCCCAAGTGTGCATGTGAAGGGTGACTGAGGTATTCCCTTGAGCCATACTGGAGTGCTGGGGTCAAATTGCACAGAAGTAGCTGGGAAGTTTAAATGGAATCAGGTAAGTGAAATCACTTAGGAAGGCAGACACATGTGAAGAAATGTATTAGTTATCCATCACTGCGTAACAGTATCACCATAAATTTGGTGGCTTTGAACAACACACGTTTATCGTCTCACAGTTTCTGGGGGTCAGGGATCCAGGCACAGCTTAGCTGGGTACCAGCAAGGCTGCAATCAAGGTGTCATCCAGGGCTGAGTCCTCATCAGAGACTGGACTGGGAGAGGGTCTGCCCCCAAGCACTTGTGCTTGTTTGCACAATTCTGTTCTTTGCAGGCTGCCTGACCGAGAGCCTCCATTTCTCACTGGCTGGAGGCAGGAAGCTGCTTTCTCTCCAGCAAGGGAGTGAGTCACCTGGCAAGACAGACCTTACCATCTTATATAACAAGATCACGTACAAGGAATCCCATACATCCTGTTGCTGTGACTGCATTCTATTGGTTAGGATCAAGTCCCTGGTTCCATGCACACTGCCCTCAGGAGAGGGGAAGGAGGGTGTGAACACCTGAAGGTGGTGGCATGGGGGCCACATCAGAGCCCATCCACCACAGCCTGCAATGCCTGGGTGCAATGACAACTCACCTGTGAGTTATTCCCTCAACTGGGTTGTGAGCCAGTGGGGGGAGGGGAGAATTCTGCACAAGTTTATGTTCCATTTGGGAGAAAAGGAGTGTCTGAGGAGGAGGATCAGATGAAGGATAAATCAGGGTCTCCAGCTGGGAAAATAGATGACTTTTTAAAAAGAGGGATGTATCCCTTCTGAAAATGGATCTGTCCAGCCTCCTGCCATGAAAAATGCCTTTCAGCCCTGTCCACTGGGGAGAGGCCAGCAGGGCAGCTCTGGGCACCAGGCAGAGGGACTGTCTCTGCCCAGTTAGGGCACAATTAACCGCAGGCCCCTCAGCAAATCTGGTTCCCTCAAAGGCTGCCTGCTCCAAAACATTGTGACCCAGCGACACAGAGTGACGGTCATCTGTCCAGCTGCCTGACGCCTGGGTCATTAGTGGCCTTTCCAGAAAAGAAGAGAAGCCTGTGGGGATGACCAGGGAGCATCTTACATGGATCTCAGGGGAAGGTGATGCAGCAGCCACAAAACTCTAGGTGTTAAAAGCACTTTTTAGAATAGGGATATTGGCACAGATCTCTGTTGGAGGCCCTGGGTCTGCTGTTCAGGCTAGATGTGGGGGGAGGCTGTACCTGGCTTGAACTCATGGGGCCTCACGGGACAACCCTGGAGTTTTCACTGGGAGTTCTGGTGCTGCTGGAGGCCCCGAGTCTCCCTCACGGGTCTGAAAAGCACTGGAGTGAAGCTCGCGTTCTCCATCAGGCCAAGTCCGAGAACCCATAATCAGATGGCCTGGGGGCCCTAAGACACAGCTGAAATGTCAGCCCCAATCTCCACCAAGGTGTTTCTCTCTCTCCACAGGGGGCGGGTGCTCAGGAAGGACTCAGAAGTCACCCCAAAGTGTGCTCTTCAATGCATTCGTCCCACAAGAGGCTCACAAGCTGGTAGATTTGGGAAAGCGCACATGGCATCTTCCTGCTGGCATTCATAGGAGTCCTCAGAGAACGGGATGCTGCTTGACTCGGAATTTCTCTAACATGCTTGCGCCCAGGGCTTTTGTTGTTTATTGGTAACAACTCTTATTACTTCACTAAGCCTGTGCAATACAGAACACACCAGGACATGCTGATACACCCCCAGGTCCATTCATCCACATGTGTCTACCAGATGCCAGGCACTGTGACACGTTTGAGGAACACAGTCATGGAAAGAACAGACAACAGTCCCTGCCTCCACGAGCTTCCATGCCAGCGATGGAACAATGAAAATACAGACAAGGAAGACACGCACGGTGCCAGAGGTAAGTCCTAGAGAGGAAAATAAAGCAAAGAAGAAAACAAGGTGGAGGATGTTGAAAGTTGAAATGAAGTAGCTGGGGAAACCTCACTGAGAGGGACATTTCAGTCAATACTTGAAGGAAGTGAGCAGGTGCACATCTGGGGAAAGAGCACTGCGGGCAACAGGAAGAGCAGGTGCAAATGTCCTGAGGTAGGTGTAGCCTGATGCTCTGGAGATGCTACGAAGGGGTCAGTGTTGTTGAGCATAAGATACGAGGTGATGGAGACAAAATCTTATGGGGTCTTATAGGCAACGGAGAGACCTTATTCTGTAGGTTTGATAGGTAACGAGGGCCAAATCCTGAAGAATTTAATGGGTAAGGGCGTATAATCCTCTAGGGTCTGATAGGTGGGGGTGGTGGTGTTTAAATCTGTTAGGGCCTAATAAGGAAGGAAGGAGGGCAAATCCTGCAGCGTCTTATGGTTAAGGGGAGTGGAGCAAGTCCTCTAGGGTTGGATAGGTTATGGGGGATGTATCCTGCAGGGTCTGAGAGCTCACACTGAGGACTTTGGCTCTGACTGTAAAATAGGGCACATTTGCAGACTCTGAGCAGAGAAGTCATCTGGCCATGATCTCACGAGGTGCCCCTCTGGGTAGGGATTGAGACAAGACTGAGGAAGGGGCTTGAGTGGAAGCAGACAGGCTCATTTCACAGGTCACTGCTATAATCTGGGAGAGCTGATGGTGACTCCGGCCAGGGTGACAAGAGTGCTGTAACGTTGTCACTCACCGGAAAGAGTCATCCTCTATTTCTCCTTTGAGCTCTGTCCCAGATCTCCTCTCCATAAACCGCAGTCTTTAAATCTCATGCTTTGCACAAATCCTGGGTGATCCACGGTTAGACATTATTATGTTTTTTCCACCTAATTGAGCAAGTGGCTAAGATTTTAAGACATTTTATGGTACTTATTAATCTTCTGTCAGTGTTTAATTTTATGGACAGGAACCAGTTAAAAGCCAAGCTGTAAAATTTCACTATGGCTTCCAGGCCCTTCCTTTAGATCACAGGACTCACAGCTGGGGAGGGAAGGGAGTCAGGGACTCGAGGGAAGCAGATTTCATCCCGCAATGGCCTGAGGCTGGAAGGTGTTTGGAGCCCTCCTTTTTAACTCACATCAATCAACTCAATGAATTGGTGCAGAGAGCTTCCTACCAAGCAAACACTAGGGCAAGCCACGCCCTCAATATCACCAGAGCAGCTCTGTGGTAGCCATCCAGACGTGCCCTGGGTGTGCACCAGTGATTTTCCAAAAGGACAACCAGGCAAGGACTTCAGCATCCCTACCGAAGTCTGAAAGGCTCCTTGCACAAGTAAATCCATTCTTATTCTTGGGGAAGCATTTGCAAAACTCTTAGGATGGAGTCACCTAATATCTCATGAATATTCCATGAGGCACTGGAGTCTTATATTCTTCCATCATGGAAATGGACGCTGGGTGACTTCTCCTTTCAAAACTCCCAAGGCCTGGGTTGTCTCATCCAATCGGTCCAAAGATGCTCCTTGGGAAAGGTCTTGAACATTGCACACTCCTTCCAGAAGTGAGCTAGCTGTCCATTACAAAGAATACCAGGCCCGGCTCTAATTTCCCACCCCAAATACCAACTGTGTTTCCTTCATGCCCCAAACAAGCTAAACAGGTTACCTTCTTCTATCCCAAGATATTTCCTCATTACTTCATTGGTATCAGGTGTTCAGAGACAAGGACAAACTGAAGCACATGGTGATAAGGGTGGTACTAGTGAATCCCAGGGCACAGGTGCTATGGGACACACAGGTGCAATGAGTTCTGTCTTGCAGGGGCAGAAGCAGGATTGGGACCAGGTAAGATTTCCCTGAGGTAGGGACTTGTGGTTGGATTCGTAAGATGTGACAACAGGCCAAAGGTAGGACAGATGACCACACAGCACATCAGGTACCCTGCAGATAATCCATTCTGAAGGTACATTCTACCCTATGCCCATCCAAGCCCCCTGCAGCATGAGAACCAATGAGTCATCCCAGGGCTGCTAACTGAGAGCTCTGGTCCTGTCCATGAACACAGCCTCATAGAAGCTACCCACTTCTGCTTCAGGTCCTGATTATCCCCCAAATGACAAGTTATAGTTTACCCTTGATGGGCCTCAAGTTCAGTATAAGAAACTGTCATATGTATGGTACTGAAATATGGGTCATTATGGTGTTAAAGTCACCTGTTACGACCCACAGGACAAATCCCTCTTAGAGGGAGCGCTGGGCTTCTCTGCCTGACATGTTGAGGCCACGTGCCTCTCCACACACCTGTTTTCCTTCCTCCCAAGACATTCAAAACAAAGCTTTATGCTCTGCTGTCACAGCGTGTCCTCTCTTGAGAACTTTTTAAGTTACAATTAACTTTCCTCCTTCTTTTCCCTGCCCCCAAATCATTCACACAGATTTCGTCACTTCGTTACTGTCCTTTTGCTCTTTTAATTCACCTCTAATCTTTTCTAGAAGCAACGTGGAGATTTAGGGAATTAATTCAACTGTTTCTTATCTGTGAACTCACGGTGACCACTGCCCCATGGTGGAAAATCACTCTCGGTGCAGACACAGTTCAATTGAGATACTAAAACTTCTCAGCATGGAGTCTCTCCAGCAGCCATCAAAAAGCCTGCCTTTGCAGAATATCAAGAGTTTGGGGAAAGGAGGGTGCTATGAACTTATTTCTGAAAAAACAGATATATATCTACATACAATGCAATGAGGACCTCATTTTGTAAAAACAAATATGAAGTCCATATATACATATAAAAATGGGAAGACATTATACTGAAAGGTTAATATAATTGTATCTGGGTTATGGGATTAATGATCTTTCAATTCTCCTTTTCAGTTTGGTCCTTATTTTTCTTTTCTGTGAGCATTGTCTATTTCACCTTCTCTGACTATTGTTTCCAAGTTTACCCATGTTGATACATACATATCTGGATCATTCACATATAAACCACTGTGTAACATTCCACTGTATGAGCATATCACAGTTTATTTATCCATTTTCATATTGGTGAACATTTAAATAGTTTCCAATCACCTAGAGTTACCAACACTTGGCTATAACTTCGTGATGCACAGGTTCAAGTGTGTGTTCCCTGAGGATGTATGCTGAGCAGTGATATTGCTATATCGTAGAATATGTGTATCCTCCAACGTGGTCACCAGCACACCTCCAAAATAGGTGTTTCCTTATCAATTCTTGATAGAATGAGACTACTTTTTGTTTTGTTTTGTTTTGTTTTCGCCAATATGATTGGTGTAGAATATGATTGGAGTCTTGGTATTGTTTAAATACACAGTTCCTTGATTGCAAGTGAGGTTAAATATCTTTTCCTGTATGTTGGCTGTTCAGGTTTGCTCTGATAAATTGTCTGTAATATTCTTTGCCCATCTGTCTATTGAGTGACTTGTATTGTTCATATGGATTTCTAGGAATCGTTTCTTTAAAATGAGGATCTTTTTACAAGATATTTATCCGTCTTCTCTAATCATGTTTTGACCTATTAATGTAGATGGCTTGCTAACACTAAATTGTTTCATGAGGTCTTAAGCCTGCCCCATAAGGTCACAGCCAGACCATGCCCATCCCAACTTGAATTGAACTAATGATGGAACTTGATTTGTGTTCTTCCCGCAGTCCTCACACACACACACACACACACACACACACACAGACGCACACACACAGATGCACACACACAGAGGGGTCGTCAGGGAAGAAAGAATTTTGGAGCAGTGGCTTTGGTACCC
The DNA here is from genome assembly GCF_028564815.1 of Eubalaena glacialis. Lineage (NCBI taxonomy): Eukaryota > Metazoa > Chordata > Mammalia > Artiodactyla > Balaenidae > Eubalaena > Eubalaena glacialis. The sequence continues at coordinate 191,669,896 of NC_083718.1, read as the reverse complement.
AAGTCACAGAGATGTAAATTCCACAGAGAAAGAATAGGCCAAGAACTTGACTCTGGCCCAGGCATCAGACAGATGTACAACACAAGGCATCGTATTTCTCGTCTCTCTTAGGAGCTCTGATTTGAATCAAATGACTGCAGCCCTTTCCATTTTTCTGATGGAGGAAAACATATTCCTTGCATAAAGAGCTTTCTCTCTTGACAAGAACTTCCAAGCTTGTCCTTAACCAAAGTCTTTGGGGAGTGCACTCATTGAAGCCCAGACCCTTTAATGAATATTTCATTGTCTAGTTCATGGAATGGCGGCCTCTGGGATGACTCTACAAAGACCAGTCTCTCAGCACAACTCACAGTCTGTAATACTGTCTACCAGAAGCTCAGTTTCCTGACGTCTGGAGACAGGATCCCAGTCGAAACTGTGGTTCAATTTGCTCTCCTTCCTACTCTTACTGCCTGGTAAGCTGTCAATGAAGATGGTGGTTGAGTTGAAAAGTCATGATGCTACCCCTGAGATCACCTGTCTCAGGGCGCGTTGGTCAGTATGCAGGATTCCTGTACCATGAAGGACTTCTCATGAAATTGGGCTCTCATTACCATTCCTCCCATGCCAGATTTAGTCAACATTATTAATTGAGGGTATTCTCTGTACTGGACCCTGTGCAAAGCATTGGGAACTGAGCTGTCTTTGTGGATACAGATAATACTTGACTTACCTAAATCTTGAGATGGGGTGACAAGGATGAAAAAGGAGTCCTGAATGCCCCCAAGGAGCCACCGTGAGAGGACCAGGAGGCAGTGTTTGACAGGGAGAGGAAGTGGAGAGCCTGCTGAGCATCAGGACCAGGAATAAGGTTGGAGTCAGAGAGATGGGGAGGGATGGAGATGGGGAAGGAAGGAGATGGGGAGGGATGGAGATGGGGAGGGATGGAGATGGGGAGGGATGGAGATGGGGAAGGAAGGAGATGGGGAGGGATGGAGATGGGGAGGGATGGAGATGGGGAAGGAAGGAGGGGAGGATGGTAGGAGACAAAAGGAAGGTAAAGCCATGGCTAATAGCTGCAGAGCCTGCTGGCCATGGGAAGGTATTGGATTTTATTCAAAATACAGTGAGATTGACAGGAAATGGGAAGACCACCAGAGCAGTGTGAAGAATGCATGGAAAGGGGGGCTCAAGGGAAGCCCGTAGGCTGACACAGCAGTGAAAAGAGAGATGAGTTAGTATGGACCACTTCCTTCAACCTGAGAGAGCGTCTCTGACCAGCAGCTATAACTGGGGGCTGGGGAGCCCCACGAGAGGACCAGGCAAGATCCAGACACAGCACAGCTGCAGGCCCTCCCCTCATTTGGAAAATAAGTAAGAAATTACAAAAGCCATTTTCCCAAAGAATCAGTAGCTTCCGTTTTAATGAAGGCTGAAGTCTGAATGATGTTATTCTAGCCAGGGACTTTGTTTCTGTCAGTGGTTTTTAACTAATTACCATAAATATCGTCCATTTAGAATTTCACTGTAATTCCAGTCCCTATTAGTGTGTTAGCAATGCCTTATCTTTGCTGCAAGCTACTGTTTATTCATAGAAGGAGACAGTACATCGCAGACATTGTCATATCAAATAGATGTTTTTTGTATTACGTTGTGTGTGGTGTGAATGAGCCAGAAGTGATTTGCTAAGTAGGAAGTGCATTTTAAAAGAATTCTGAATTTTAAAAGAAATCCACTTGCTATTGCTTGGGTGGGGGGTGCCTTGTGTGCCAACTTCCCTTTTATCTTTGAGTTTTTGCCTTAGAGAAATATAAGCTGGCTGGTGGGCTGGAATGTTGGAGAAGGACTCTTTTACAATGTCCCCAGGCCACCAGATGGTGATGCTGTCCACTGTCGTTATACATGAGGGTGGGTGTCTCTCTGGTTGCAAGGACCACACTTCCTCCATTTCTCTACTTGTCATCAACGAAGATGTCAGCTATCTGGCACGTCAATTTGGAGCCATAAGGAAATCAAGCTGGCACATTTTGCAAAGCTTAAATGCTTGGTTGCCATTCGGATTTGGAACTGTACTTCCAGGAGCCACCAAATGGAACCGCACATCTGCAGGGACCCAGGGAAAGATCACCTCTCTCCATCTATCAGAGCACATATGGAGGCAGACAGATGTTTCTGACGGAGATGGCCAGCCTAATTTGCAGTTTCTAAATCTGCAGAGACACCATGTTCTGTCATTAAACATTCATTTAGGACCATCTTAATCGGAAACAATATAACAGAGCAATGTACCTAGATGGCAAATGGTGCTTCCTGTGCATGAAATATTAAAGTGACAGCTACTAACTTTTCTCCATCTGACCCTTCTAGTAAGTATTTGTTTGGGTAAAAAAGTGCTGTGTTTCCTCAAAGCTCAGTGAGGCAGACGTTTGCCGTGTGCTCACTGGTGTTGGACAGTGTGCCAGAGGCAAAATGGGATAGACGTTGGTAAAGATGCAGTATGACCACTCGAGAATCTTCCTGGAAGGTATTCTGAGCATTTAAGAATAAATGGAATAAACTCAGGGTATGTCTCAGTAAATTATCACTCTTCGGCTTTGGATTCACTTTAAAATGAGTTACATTTTAAAACTTCTCAAGTCTATTTGACATTTCTCTAGATGTTATCAGTGCCATTTTGAAAGCTTTCCATGTGCCCGACACTTCATAAAACTTCTTTCTTATTCAAAGACATATTTAATTAAAACCCAGTTTTATGGTACATGCACTAATTATTACTCTTGGCTTGAAGACTCGATTGAACCTGTTTTTAACTCGGTGACTCAAATCCTTTGCAATCATTTTGGAAGCCTGGATGTTTTCAAAATTATTCAATAGTTCCTATATAAATTGCTCATTGATTTTTTTAATGTAAAAATAAAAATAAATAGAACACCCAGGAACTGGCTATAATACAGCTAATATTATAGTATATAATATAAAGTATATAGTATATAGTATACTATATAGTATATAGTATAATATTATACTATATATATGTAAGTATATATAGTATATAATATATAATATTATATGATAATAATATTATAGTATATATTATTATGGTATATAATAATATGGTCCTCCCTCTGTGTGCGCATCCCTGGTGTCTCTTTCTCTTCTTTAAGGATACCAGTCACATTGCATTAGGAACCCACCCTATTGGCATCATTTAACCTTAATTACCTCCTTATAAGCCCCATCTCCAAATACAGTCACACTGAGGGTTAAAGCTTCAATATATGAATTTTGAGGTGAACACAATTCAGTCCATAACACCCTTCCCTCGACAAATTGAATTGGAAACTGTAGGAGTAAGGGATCATTAATATTTTAATGACTTTAATTTAAAATTTTCAATTGAGGTATAGTTGACATACAATAAACCATGCATATTTAAAGTGCACAATTTGATACGTTTTTGACATGTGTACATGCCAGTGAAACTATTACCACAGTCAACACAGTAAACATGCACATCTCCCCCAAAAGTTCCACCATGTCCCCTTGTAATCCCTCCCTCCTTCATCCCCCACCCCCAGACAGCCATGATCTGCTCTCTGACTCTATGAGTTTGTGTTTTATAGAATTTTACACAATTGGAATTTTACAGCATATACTTTTTCCCCCAGTCTGGCATCTCTCACTCAGCATCATTATTTTGGGACTCACCCACGTTGCTGTGTGCATTCCTAACCCACTCTTCTTTGTTGCTGAATTTTATTGCATGGTAATCACCCCAACTTTCTTTGGATTCATGTTAACAAGGGATACTTGCTTCTATCCTTTAACTTTGAACCTGTCTGTACCTTTGTATTTAAAGTGGGTCTTGTAGGCAGCGTATTGTTTTGTTGAGTCTTGCTTGTTAATCCAAATTGACGATCTCTGCCTTTTAACTTGGGGATTTAGGCCATTTACTTTTTTTAAAAATTTATTTGGTTGCATCAGGTCTTAGTTATGGCAGACGGGCTTCTTAGTTGCGGCATGTGGGCTGTCTAGTTGTGGCATGCGAACTCTTAGTTGCGTCATGCATGCGGAATCTAGTTCCCTGACCAGGAATTGAACCCAGGCTCCCTGCCTTGGGAGCACAGAGTCTTATCCACTGCACCACCAGGGAAGTCCCCTAGGCCATTTACTTTTAATATGATTATCAATAATGCTTAGGCCTGAATCTATCATCTTACTATTTGCTTTCTATTTGTGCTGTTATTTGTTCTCTTTTCCCCCTTTTTCTACCTTATTTTGGATTTCTATTTCACCTCCTTTGTTGGCTTTTTAGCTATAACTCTTCATTTTTTAATTTTAGTGGTCACTTTTGGGCTTATAGTCTACATGTTTAACTTATGGTAGTACATTTTCGTGTACTACTATATCACTTCATGTATAGTATAAGAACTTTTAAAGGTATACTTGCATTTATCCCCTCCTAGCCTTTGTGTTATTATTATTTACATTTTTATATGTTATAAATCCCAAATTAAATTATTATTTTCAAATTATTTTCTTTTAAAGAGATTTAAATAGTAAAAAAAAAAAAAAGTACATATTTATATTTATTCATGTAATTACCACTTCTGGTGTTATTCATTCTTTATGTACATCTCTATTTTCATATGAAAATAGAGATGTACATAAAGAATGAATAACAGTTTCCTTCTGTCCACTTATATTTTTTAAAGTCTTTATTGAAGTATAGTTGACTTGCAATGTTACAGCAAAGTGATTCAGTTATATATATCAGTTTCCTTCTGTCCATTTACATTTTTTTAAGTTTTTATTGAAGTATAGTTGATTTACAATGTTACAGCAAAGTGATTCAGTTATATATATATAACTGAACTATATTCAGTATCCTGCAATAAACCATAATGAAAAAGAATATGAATATCTCAGGATATTGAATAAAGTTCCCTGTGCTGTACAGGAGGACCTTGTTGTTTATCTACATTTCTTTTAACATGGGTCCGCTACTGATATATTCTTCCAGTTTTTGTCTGTCTAGAAAAGCCTTTATATGCCTTTATTTTGAAAGTATATTTTCACTGGGAATATAATTCTAGCTTGACAACTTTTTTCTTCAGTGCTTTAAGGATGTTTCTCCATTGTTTTCGTGCTTGACTACATTTGACAACAAATATGCGGTCATCTCTATCTTTATCCCTCTGAACCTATGCCTTTTTCCTCTGACTACTTTTAAGACTTTTCTCTTTATCACTCTTTCTGAGCAACTTGATTATGATATGCCTTAATTTAATTTTTTAAATTAAAGCTTGTTTCTTGAATTTTAAGTTTCTCTGAGTTTGTTGGGCTTTTGGATATGTGGGTTTAGAATTTTCATCAAATTTGGAAGAATTTGAGCCATTATTTCTTTAAATATTTGTACAGCCCCTCTCTCTTCCTCCTCTTCCTCCAAGACTCCAGTTATACATATATTAGGCTACTTTAAGTTATCCTACAGCTAACAGATGCTCTTTTCTTCTTGATTCTCTTTTCTCTGTGTGTTTCATTTTAGATAGTTTCTATTACTGTCTCCACTTTCACTAATTTGTTTTCTTTTGCAACATTTATCTCATCCAGTAAATTTTTCAGCTCAGACACTGTAGTTTTCATCTCTAGGAATTTGATTTGAATCTTTTTTATATCTTCAATATCTTTACTTAACTTTTGGGGCATAGAATGGAGTTCTAATAATTGTTTTATTGTCATCTGTTAATTGTATAATCTGTATCAGTTCTGGGTCAATGTCAATTGATTTTGTTTCCTCCTCATGTGTCATATTTTCTGCTTTTTGCATGCCTGCTAATTTATGATTGGATTTTAGACATTGTAAATTTTATCCTTTGGGGTGATGGATATTTACTCAGAAACAGTGCAATCCTTTATAGTGTTGCTTGTAAGATTTGTTAGGTTAGATCAGAGCAGCATTTAGTCTAGGGCTAATTGGTTTCCACTACTGCAGAAAGACTCTTCTGAATGATTTACCCAGTGTCTTTTGAGTAATGAGGTTTTCCAAGCTGACTGGTGGTAGGAGGCACTATTCCTGGCCCAGTGTGTGTGCTGGACACATGTGTCATTCTTTGAAAGTTCCCTAAATATCTCTCAAGCACAGCCAGAGTGGCCTAATTGATAGTAGATGAGATTGTCCATTAAGTGTCCACTTCCAGGGTGGAAGGAGCCTTCCTGCGGCCTTCTCAGCGCCCACACCATGAGCCCCTTTTTAGTTCTCTGGAAGCTTGACTGGACTCTGTTAGATCTTGGTTTCTAAAGCTTTGAGAACCCACTTGAGTCAGATGAAGCAAAGAGGTAGACTGCCTATTATGTGAGATAGTGTTTCTCCATTTGTCCCAATTACATGATACAGAAAACAAGCTCTCTAAATAACATGCCAATTCTCAGGGAAAGACACACATATGTTAACCACCCTGGATAAAACCAGGCTTCTCTTGTGTCCTTCATGGATTATAGAGGTCAGCATCCTAGGAGTTCCACAGATGAACCAGCCTCCAGGATCCAAAGCGGAGTTGAGACCTGACTTAAAGGGACATGACATGAAAGGTAATGCTCAATTACCTGGTACCTGAGCAATGCCTCAGGGCACCTGAGACATCTAAAATCCCCCTGGATCCCTTGTGGAGTCAAAAGTACTTTTATATTAGAATAACCTTTAGCTACATACTGTTCTGCCCTCTCAAGATGCCTGAGACAATTTCATTTGGTTAATGGAAACATAGAAGCCCTTGTCATTTTAACAACAGAACACTCACTTCTTTGAGCCTTGATATAGGGACGACTTGCTGGTCATCTTCCTGGAGGACATATTCATCTATTTCTTTATTCAACAAAAATTTATCAAGCACTGTTAGAGTTCTAGATCTTTTGCCAGGCCAGGGTTAAAATAAAAACACAATCTTTGCTTTGCAAATAATCCCCTCTTGCTCAGAGGGGCATCCTTATATGAGGAAGAGCTTAAGGGAAATCTTGGGTGCAGGCTGAAGGAATATGTAGGGTCATTTATTAATTCAACAAATACTGAACATATGCATATGGCAGGCACTGGTCTCTGTTGCCAAATGGGTGGTTTCTGGTCATTCCTTGAAGTTTAAAACCATTATTCTAGTGTATTCTGTCCTTCTCCCAGTAGTTGGCAATCCTTTTTAGTTCTTGGGTTTGCTGTCCTCACAATGCACCCGATGGAGCTAATTTGACAAGGATTTCTCACTGAAATGGGTGCACAGACACAGCACTGACAGCAAGACTGCATGAAGACTACAGCTACAAAATGAAAATGGCAGGACTGAAGTCCTAGTCCGCTTTGTATGAAATATTCCAATTTACCCCATTTACAGTCTCTCACAGGACGGGCTGGACCAGAATATTAAATGCCTATCAATATCGGAATGGCTGCTCCTAATCAAGTTAGGTAACGAATGAAAAGAATTGGAAATATTAGAATAGTTGGCTGTTTATCACCGAGAGTGAATTACTGAGCAAGAATGAACTTGTGCTACCCACTAATTGTCAATGTGGCCTCTCTGATTGTTTCAATTTTAGGAAATGATGACGGCTAATTCAATTGATGGATTTTTCTGACTTAATTGACCTCAGGGTTCTTTTTGCCTATTTTTAAAACAATGAATCAATTGTCTACTATGTTCTCAGAGAGTAGGAGTAACACCCATGCCCTGAGCCCCTAAGGAGCTTATAACCAAGTGGTTAAAATGTCAACAAACTAAAATCAAATGGCAAATCGTTCTTTCATTCATAAAATATTTGTTAAATATTTTAATCATTCTACAGAGTGCTATGGGAATTCTGAAGAGTCCATTCAAGTGAAATGCCTGAAACATAGAAGGTGCACAATAAATATTTATTATATGAATGAATGAGTGTGTGGATATATTTGGGATCGGAAGAGACTTTCATTTAGAAAGGATATTTGCTAAGAGGAGAGGTGTTTTCAAGAGAAAAGGCATGGAGTTGGAAAAGCAAAGGCTGGATTTGAGGAAGAGGAAGATGTACATTTTACCTGGAGCATGTGTATGTGCAGGGAAGATGTGGAAATAAGTCTGGGTTAAAAGGCAGGGACATCTCATAGCAGGCCATGGTCTCTGGTTGAGGAACTTAGACCCCTTCTTTAAGCAAAGGGAAGCCATCAACAACTTGATGAATGTGACCAGCCAAGGCAGCACCATGAGAGGCTTTGCTTTTCTTCAACATGTTTGTGGATACCAGAGCCATTAGTCCATGTATTACCCAGGGTTCTCCAGACAAACAGAACCAACAGGAGATATATATATATATATACATACACACACACACGACGAGATTTATTATAAGGAATTGGCTCATGCAATTATGGAAACTGAAAAGTCTTACCATCTGCCCTCTGCAAGCTGGAGACCCAGGAGAGCTGGTGGTGTAATTCCAGTCCAGTTCCAAAGGCTGAGAACCAGAAGTGTCCAGGGCAGGAAAAGATCCAACACCCAATTCAAGCAATCAGGCAGGAGGAAATGGATTCTTCCTTTCTCTCTCTTTTTCTTCTATTTATGTTTTCAACAGTTTTGATAATGCCCACCCACATGGGGGAGGACAAAGAGCTTTACTGAGTCCACCGACTCAAATGTTAATTTCATTTGGAAACACCCTCTCAGACACACTCAGAAATAATATTCAGCCAAATATCTGGACACCCTGTGATCCAGTCAAGTTGGTACATAAAATTAGTCATCACAGTTCATTTAGAGAAAATCAACTAATTTCACAAAGCAGCTTTGCTCTCTGGAATTGAGGGTTTTATCTATGAAAGAACCTGATGTTCCCAAAAATGGAGCCAACTCACCGCAACCTTGATCCCACCTAATGCACACGAGGTGGAAACCACTGTTTATTACATCTGACTTTAGGGGAAATCAGCTTAAGTAGCTGTGAGATCCTATAGTAGAAGACCCGTGTCTAATAAATCCTGTGTCTAATTCAGAAGGAAACTATTGGCCTTTATTCAGCCAAAACCCAATTCTGAAAATAACTCATTCCTCTCCACAGTGCCAACTGCTCATCACTGGCGAGGAAAATCACTTTAACCAAAATAACCTGGTCTAGACCATTCTGATATGGGGTGAATATAAACAGCCAACACATTGACTCAATGAGGAAGTGGTCAGCTATGCCCACAGGATTCTCGACAGTTACGAGGGCATTTATGGTGCCTCCTGTTCCCATTATAAAGTCAATTTTATCTTCCTCCAGTAACTTTTACCATTCTCTCTCCTATGCCTATTGCCTTTATAGATCATGTTTTTACTATTATAGATTGATCTTTACAAGGCTACTCCAGTGTGGCTGAGGACACCGTATTTTCTGGAATTTTTTTCTCTCTGAGCCATCAATAACCCCCTAGAGAAAATGTTGGAAAAGGAAAGAACCATTTGTCATTTAGTAATCATGTGGAGGTAAGATCATTCTCAGGCAGCTGGTAAAATCTGCAGCAGCAATAAAGATGATTTGAGATTCTAACTGCTGTGCTGGTTAAATAACATTGGATGGAGACTACAGGAATTGGCCACCAGAGCCAGGAGAGAGGATGCATCTCAGGTGCTGTTGATTTCCCAGGTGTGGAGAGGAACAGTATAATATTGGAGCCTGTAGACTCATCCAGCTGGAAAACCATGGATGGTTGCTGATGTAGGTCAAAGACAGTTTTCTGTGGCTCTGAGGTCCCCAGGTCAATGGGAGTACCGAGGGACTTAGAAGTAGCAATTTCCTTAGAAGTGGAATGAGACTGAGGACTTACCCTGCAGCTGCATTTGCATGGCAAGCACCCTGCTTTTACTCAGAGTGCATGTTTATTTGGGGTGTCCTTGAGGGGCTGATGAGGATTACAAAAGGGCTGGCCAAAGTTTGATGCTATCAAGGCCCCTCTCCAGCCTTGGTCTCTTGACTCTCTTGTTCCAGGGATCTCCACTAAAATAACCCCTTAATCTTGAGAGGTCTCCAGTGAATTGGTCTCATCCCCCGCCCCCACCCCTTCTAGCTTGGATTCCATGATGCATCATTATAAGCCTCCCTTGCAAATAACTTCAACTTCCTTAGCCTTCCTCTCTTGATTCTTGGAATAAACTCCTACTTTGTACCCAAGAGGGAAAAATACGCTGGAGGTTCAAAAAAAAGAAAAAAGAGCAGCTGACTGGCTCACTTTAAACCCGTGATAGGAAACCTCAGCTGGAGTCTTGGGTTGGGTCTCAGGCGAGTCTAATTGCTCATCTAGCTTCTGACACGACCGTCTCCTCCCCTTGCTTCTCTTCTTCAGCCACATCCTCACTGCTCTGATGACCTCGCCTCGCAGAAGCCTCCAGACAGCAACTCCTGCATATTTCTCAGCCAAATTTAAACCCCACCACACACACCTCCTTTTTCCCTCTTCTTACAAAGTAAGACGTACCCCTCCACTTTTTTTTAATTGAAATGTAGTTGATTTTCAATGTTGTGTTAGTTTCAGGTGTACAGCAAAGTGATTCAGAGATAGATGATAGATAGATAGATAGATAGATAGATAGATAGATAGATAGATAGATGATAGACAGATAGATAGATTCAGTTATATATATATATATATATATATATATATATATATATATATATATATATATACATTATTTTTCAGATTCTTTTCCATTATAGGTTATTACAAGATATTGAATATAGTTTCCTGTCCTATACAGTAGGATGTTGTTGTTTATCTAATTTATATATAGTAGTGTGTATATTTTAATCCCAAACTCCTAATTTATCCCTGCCCCCCTTTTCCCTTTGGTAACCAAAAATTTGTTTTCTATGTCTGTGAGTCTATTTCTGTTTTGTAAATAAGTTCATTTGTATCATTTTTTTAGATTTCACATATAAGTGATATCATATGATATGTGTCTTTGACTTACTTCACTTAGTAGGATCATCTCTGGGTCCATTCATGTTGTTGCAAATGACATGATTTCATTCTTTTTTTATGGCTGAGTAATATTCCTCTGTATATATATAGCACGTCTTCTTTATCCTCCACTTTTTAAGGACTTCACTCCTTAGGGCATTCCCTCTGTGCTACATCAGTAATCTCTCTCTATTTGATCATTTATCCATTAGCATAGAACAAGCTCTAGTAAGCTTCTTAAAAAATAAAGAATGTTTGTTCCATAGCCCTCTCAGACATCTGTATGGAGTGGTGTCTATATGTTCTCTCTCCTACCTCTCACCATGCAGTCTCTCCCCCAGACCCTCTCATCTGGTTTCTATCCCAGGATCTCTCCCATAAGACTCCTATTAAAGTTACAAAACGCAAAGGGAAATTTTCTCTTTCCCCTGCCATGTCCTCTCAGTGGAGTACAACCCAAGTGCCCCTTCCTTCTTTCTCTATGTACTGCCTCTCAGCCTGAAAACACCGCTGTCTTGGTTTTCCTCTTATTATTCTGGTTTCCCTTTCACTGTCATTGTCATGGGCTCCTCCTACTCTGATTTCTAAGTGGTGGCCCCTTCCGAGGTCTGTTCTTTTCTTCTTTATCTTTGCATCCCCCCAGTGATCTCATCTTGTGGCCTTAAATAGCATCCCTACAATAACCCCCTATTTTTATCCCCACCAAAGGGCCCTCTCCCCGGGTTGCTCCAGATGCATATCTCAACCTTGCTGTCTCTTGGGAATTTCACATTCAAGGCTGAGATCTCGATCCTCACTCACCCCATCTTTTCCATTTTAATAGGCAACAAAACCATGTGCCAAATTCTCAAGCCAGAAGCTCAGAGTCACCCTAAACTTTGCCCTCTTTCTCCCAATGCACCCCAACCCAACCCTCCAGCAAATTTCATCAATTCTACCTCCCAATGATGCTCTAATCCACATCACCTTCCCCACGACCATCACCTTAGTCCAAGCCACCTCCATCACTCACCCAGACCCCTGAAAAAGCTTTCTCAGAGTTCTCTCTGCTTCCACATTTGCCCTTCAAACTTAGGTCCCACCTAAAAACCCCAGTAAACACTTTAACACAAAAATGAATCTTTATTCCTCTGTTGAAATCCTGCAGTGACACCACACTGCACTTCAAACAAAATGCAAACTTCTCCCATGACCTACAGGGTCATGGTTGGCTCATGTCTCCTGTCCAGCTCCAGCCTCGGTCACACTTCCTCTTGCCCACTGTGATCCTGTGGCACTGGACTCACCAATTCCAGGGATGCACACACTTCTTTCCCACCTCACGGGAGCCCTTCTGCCTGGAGTCCTTTCTCCTTACTTTCCCATGGGTGGCCTCTTGCACTACCTCTCTGCTCTCAGCCATTTCCTCAGGGTTGCCCTATCTAAGTGGCCCCCTTCTTGTATGTTTTTAATCACTGCACTCTGTTTTCATTTTCCTTTAGAGTCCTACACAATTTGTAACTCTACACTTAATTATGTGCTTTTTGTTTATTGTCTGACCATCCAGCTCAACAGAAAGCATCATAAGGGGAAAGACAACATCTGCTCATTGGCCTTTGCATCTCCAGCCCTTGGTTCAGGGTCGGCACCAAGTGTGTGGTCCGGGGATGTTGGGTGAATGAGTCTGACTCTCTGTTTCTTCCATCCGTCCAAGCTGTGCTCTACTCTAACTGCCCCTGTGCTTTATTTGGTGACTCCCTGACTCCATGCCTTGGATCCCATGGCTTCTTCTGTCCAGAACACCCTCCTGAACTCCCCTAAATGCTCAAATGACATTCTATTTGAGGCTCAGTCGGAAAGCCATCTCCTCCAAGAGGTGTTCTTATAGTCTCACAGTCACATTGATCAGTTTCTCTGTGTTCTCCTAGCTAAGCTCTCTAATTGGACATCCCTTGTGTTGGGGTCACCTACAGCACATTGTGAGCTGATGTAAGTGGGGGGCCATCTCCCCTAAGGGACCAAGGCTCCTGCAGACAGAGACCAGGTCCTGCTTTCTTCTGTACCCTGAGTTCCTTGGCTCTATTAATGACTCAAAGGTCTGTTGAGAGAAACTCTTATTCCCTGCCTCTCTTTCCTGTTAGTAGAACATGACAGAACAGAGAATATTTCAAATGAGATAACCTCTGTGGTTTCCCAGATAAACACTTCATCTTATCTACTTCAACTAAATTAATATTGGGTCAAAAAATGGTCTGTATCTTACCTTGCATCGTACATGTTATTCCACATTTACAAGGGTCCCAAAGGCAGACAGACGGGGCACAGGAGTTGCAACCTTGGGAGTACCTTATTGAATGTTAGACTAGCATCTTCCCTGGCTTATTTATTCCATCAATAAGCCAGGCACTGAGCTGAACAAAGATGAGCAAGACATCTTGCTATGCTTAAATTAAATCCTGAAGGGCTTAATCTAGCAAAGCACCTAAGTAAGATGCCAGAGCTTACAGTCAGGTGCTCTTCCATTTGGAAAAGAACCACCTATGCCCAGGTGCATCAATGCCTGTGCCTTCAGGGATGCTGTGAGCAGACAGTGTGATGGTAATACCAGAAATATTTCACCTTCCACCCTCTATTCTCTGTGTTAGATTAAATGTTAGGAACATGTATTTTTAAATTGACCAATCAGGCTATTCCTCTTCAAATGGCAATCTTTAGGGAACAATGAGGCCACGGAGACAGAGTTAAAGACTAACCACTCAGGTATTCTGGGTTCAAATCTCATCACTCCTAGGGTAGCCTTGGGAGAAACATTTTATCACTGTGGTGACCCAATTTTGACACCCAAAGTAAAATAAGGGAATGACCTGTCCTATCAGTACAGGTCAAGGTAACAGGGTTTGAGCCTTTATATCACCAGAATGACTAAAAATTTCTGTTTGTATTTATTCAAACAATGTGTCAACTCATTTCTTATTCTTTTCAACACTGTGCAAAGCCATAGTCGGAGGCTTGGGGAAAAATAAGGTTAAATCTAATTCGGAAAAGAATACGTATGTATGCATATATGTATGTATGCATATGTATCTATATATCTATATATTTTATTCTGCAATATACTCCCAGACACGTACAGATATTTATTTTCAATGTAAGTGAAATCCAAAACTGCAGAAACCCATTAATCCCCTTTGATTGCTCATAGGATCCACATCTGCGACTGACCCGCTAGCCCACGGCTTGCTGTCATTCATTGTCAATGCACAGGATGGAAGATGTTGTGCATCATTAACTTGACCTTGAATGCAAGCTCACCAGGGATGCGGAGGGCGGGCTGCGGCCATTTGCGGCTGGGGTGGTCATGTTGCCATAGTGTCAGTGAGCACATCTGTTTCCAGCTGAGCTGCTTTTGTTTAAGCTTCAAGCCTTTCCTTTCTCCTGTTTGAAAACAGTTACCAGGAGGCAAAATGATTCAAAGTGACATCTGGGTCCCTCTTGGCATGTGCATGGTAATTCCCTTCCTTCCATCCTGTAATTAAGTCAATTAGATTCCTAAGTCTTCTCTGAGGGGATTTCCAGAAATCCTTCCTCCAGATATACACCACTCACCAGATAGAATCAGTTCCCTCAAAGCACCACCTCCTCATGCCCGCCTTCTCTCTACTTCCTTCATAGAGCAAGGCCTAAATCTAAGCACAGCAATTGAAATTTCCTCCAAATACGGACCAGTCGGGCAAAGAAGAGAAACCAAATGCACACTGTCAGGACCCAGCTCTGGATAGGAGTCCCCAGCCTGTCTATGGCTGATGGTCTCTCCAGTTCTGGTCAATCTAGGAAGGCTGTTTCCTGAATGATCTTTATTAACTGAAATACTGACAGATTTAACATAATGCTTTAGACGTGCATCAGAGTTTTGGGTTTTATATCATCCAAATATCAAGGAATTAGAAGGTTTAGTGGATGTACTTCTTGGCACATACACATACTGTCTTAATCAGTTCAGCTTGCTGTAACAAAAATGCTATAACCTAAGTGGCTTAAACAACAAACATTTGTTGCTTACAGTTCTGGAGGCTGGGAGTCCAAGATCAAGACACATGATGAGGCCTGGTTTCCTGCTTTAGAGATGGCTGCCTTCTCCTGTGTCCTCATGTGGGGGAAGGGGTGAAGGAGCTCACTGGGGTCTCTTTTATGAGGGCACTAATCCCATCCACAAGGGCTCCACCCTCATGACCTTATCACCTCCCACAGGCAACACCTCCTAACATCATCACATTGGGGGTTAGGATCTCAACATATGGATTTGGCTGGGGTGGGGGGCGGGGTGTGACACAAACATTCAGTCCATAACACACTCTAAAAAGCAAACAGATAAGTCATTTTTTTCTTGTTTACATTTTCTTGATGAAAACAGAAATTGCACGTATGTCTCATCCAAAATTCTCAGACATGTTTGATAGGCTTCATATCTGGTTTGGGAAGTCTCCAGTTACATAGAAAACCTGCTTTAACATCTTAAATTCCATTTCCCTAAATGCCCATTTTCTGAAATTCTAAAGGGAGTTCTTCAAGGAAATGATCCATAACGTCCTATTAGTGCACATCTGTATCCTTTCCAATAAAAGAACCTGTCCTAGCAAATAGCACCACCAAGACGCATCCATCAACTGGGAAATGCACTTACTGAAACAAGCGTCTTGGAGAAGGAAGCATCCTCTGTGGTATTCTGTCATGGGCTTATTCAGAAATCCAAACCCTTAAACCAGGAAAACTTTGGACACACACAAACAAATGGACACACACTATGTTGCTGTTCTAATTCAGTTTGATTTATCCACCAACATAATCAATTCCAAAATCCCTGTCAAACTTAGGTCATTAAGACAATTGAAGTCAAGCATGGTGATATCATTAAAAATCAGTAAAGAAAACTCTTATTTTTAAGAGTAAAACCTTTGTTTTTGGCACAAACCAAGATGGAGGAAGAAAAAAAATGAGAGAAAACTGAAATTAATTTTCTTTCATGAGGTAACTTCAGCTAAGGATTCTGATTAACATGAGTGCTGGGCAGATTTAAGGATCTCACGGGCTTGTTTGCTTGGAGAATTGAAATTTCAGTTGGTAATGACATTTGCTGAAATAATAAACACTAATAACTCCACATCTAATTCAGTCCTTTCTGACTTGGCAATTCATCCTTAGATGTGTGTTAACTGCCCAGGCTAATCCAGAAAACCCAAGCAGGACCTGGAAAAAAAGCTCTACACTTAGTAGGGATTCTGTAGATATCTATTTAACTTAATGGACTATTTCAACAAATAATTATGAGGCCTGCTATTTGCAAATTACTATAATAAGCTTTGGATGCATCCATCTATGCATCCATTTATTTAAAAAGTAAAAATAAATTGAGTACCCACTCTATGTCAGGTACTGCTCTAGGTCCTGGGGCTGGAGCTGTGTATAGGGGATTCAAGGAGTCCAACAAAGGACCTCTTTGTCCTCTGACCAAATTTGGAACTACAAAGATATGGAAACAGGATTAGGCAGATGAAGATCAGAATGTCAGAATCATTGCTGAGGGATGCTGGCTTGGAGGAGTGCAGCAATAACGGGCTTTTAACACAGAACCCAGAATTGGGCAGAATCAAGCATCCATTTCAGGTATGGATGAAATGCAAGCACCCCAGCTCCCTGCAGGGCAGAGACCTTGCAGCTGAGCCTGTCTAGGTAGCCAGACCCCAAAGGGGGAGATTTGCAGGGCCAGTTCTCTCTCCAAACTCACCAGCTACAGAAGTCACCCAATAAGCAAATGAGGAGGAGAGGCCAGTATGTCATCCCACTGGATTTCCCATCACATGTAAATTTAAAGACAGAGAAAGAAGATTTCCTTACCCTCTGTCTCTACCATGAACAAAACAACCCACTAGCATTGACTGAGTTTGCAGGGGTTTCAGACTCTAATAGCCAAGGGGTACAAACAACGAACAAGCAAACAAATAAATAAACTGGGATATTTCAAAAAGGGATAATTTCAGTAAGAATGTAGAACAGGGCAATGTGATGTACGTAGGAGTTGGGTGGAGGTACAGTTATGGATGCGGCAGCTATGGGTCTGCCTATGGAGCCCACATTCCAATAGGGCAGACAGACATTAAGCCAGTGATAGTATAGCTAACTGCTTCATTATAGCTGAGATAAGTGGTATAATGCAAAAATGCATGGTGCTAGCCGAGCCTCTAACAGGATGAGGACAGCCCTGAAGTCAGACACAGTCCAGGGAACCAGGAGTTCCAGGGACCCTCTCTTCTAGATGTTGGACTTGATCATTTCCTTCAAACACACCAGTCACCAAAATGAAACACCATCTTATAAGATGCTTTTTAAAGAGCTCACACTCTATAAACAGTGGGAGAAAGATATTAATTTAATACTCTTTTGATTTTTGAAACCAATCCAAGTGAAGCTGAAAATGGAGCTGTTTCTGCTGCCCCCATCTGGCCCCCGCCCCACTCACACACCCTACAATTTAAAACAAACCATTAATCCCACTATTCTTCCCACACCACCTGGAGCAGCGAGAACATTATGGGATGGAGGGGGGAAGGAGCCACGTGGCAGATCGCAGAGGTTGCAGCAGTGGAGTACCCAGTGAGAGGAACTTTCCTCCCCAAAGGAGGATCACAGAGAGGCCCAGTCACTGCCAAGAGAATGGGAGCAGTACGTGATGAATTTTCCAGCTGACATAAGAGTTATTTCCTCAACAATTCCTCTCTAAACACTGCTATTTCCTCCAGATACCTTAAGCCCTTGAACGTGAGTTGTTTTTCAATCATGGGCTTGCAAGTGGCTTCTTGCCTCCAAACAATTCTCCTTTTTTTGGCTTCTCCATGAGAGGTTTGGAAAGATCTTTCTCTTTTACTATTGAAACTCCAAGGCCACAGAGCACAGCAGAGGGTGCTTTTCAGACAATTCTCTCTCCAGCAGGAGCAGCTGAAAGCCCCAGACACCGCTGTTCTCAGCTGCCGTGTACATGCAAATGGGTGGAAAATACTCCCTTGCTTTTTGTTCAATCCACAAATGTTTACTGGGTGTGAGTGTGTGCTGTTGTAACAAATGATCACAAAATGGGTGGCTGTTATTTATTCTCTTTATTTACACACGTTTATTCTCTTATAATTCTGGAGGCCAGAAGCTCAAAATGTCTTCTGGGGCTAAAGTCAAAGTTCTTTCTGGAGGCTCTAGGGGAGAATACTCTCCCATGCCCTTTCTAGCTCCTGGAGGTTGCCTGCATTCCTTGGCTCACAGCCCCTTCCTCATATTCCTCCAACCTCTTGCTTTAGTTGTTTCATCCCCCTCTGCCTCCCCCTTACAAAGACCCTTGCAATTACGTTAGGGTCCACCCAGATAATCCACATGTAATGGGAAATCCAATGGGATGACACATGGGCCTCTCTTCCTCACTTACTTATTGGGTGACTTCTGTAGCTGGTGAGTTTGGAGAGAGAACTGGCCCTGCAAATCTCCCCCTTTGGGGTCTGGCTGCCTAGACAGGCTCAGCTGCAAGGTCTCTGCCCTGCAGGGGGCTGGTGTTTGCATTCCATCCATACGTGATATGGATACTTGATTCTGCCCAATTCTGGGTTCAGTGTTTGGTTGTTGCATCCCCCTCTGCCCCCCTCTTACAGGGACCCTTGTGATTACATTAGGGTCCACCCCAGATAATGGGGAGTGCAATGTCCCCATCATGATCTAATTCCATCTGAAAAGTCCTTTTGACATATCCTGTAACATAGTCACAGATTCCACGGACTAGGACCTGATACCCTCGGGGGCCATCTTTCAGCCGACCACCCTGGATGAGTGGACGTTCACACCTTTTGATCACATGTCATCTGAACCTTCTCTCTGTGCTTGTGTAAACACCACCTGGGATACAGAGCCAGCTTCCCACCCTAGAACAGAAGATTCAAGTTCACTATCTTTGCTTTCCCTCCTCCTCTGGTGCCAGGACTTCAGCACAGGACTCAAGATCGAGCAGCCAGATACTACCCATAGGTTTGATTCAGCAGTTGATGGTGCAAAAAAAGCAGGGATGTGGGGGATTGATTCCAGCAAGGTAGGGGGTGGGCACAGCATCTATATTGTGTTTTGAGCAGCCTCAGTGGCAGGGGTGTTAACAACATAGCCATGGAGCAGGGTTGATATGTCAGTGGTGCAGGACCAGGTCTGAGGTGTGATTCCACCATGGAGCTCATAGCCTGGTTCTCTGGCTCTCCCAGAGGCCTCAGTAGGCGATGTCCTTGGATAGATTCATTTTCTACTTAAACTGACCAAAGGCTTTCTCCTGCTGCTTGCAATTGAGAGACATGGTCAGTACATGTCGAGCGGGACTGCTCCTGTTTTCTCAGAACTGCTGCCAAGGCCTCCAAGCTGAATAAAGGAAACTCCACACCGATAAAGAGAGCTGAGAAGCCACAACGGCACGTCACCTGAACTCACTCAGGCAACACAGCCCTCCCCATCAGCTGCCACACCAACCCCTCAACCCAAGCTTGTAAAAAGGAAAGAGAATGAGGGTTATCAGGATTTCCAGGCTGGAACCATGGAGCAGGAACATGAGGCTGTGGGAAGAGGTCCCTTCCTCCCCTTCCAATGGGGGACAAGAGCTTCACCCTTCTCTCCCTAAAACCAAATAGAGAGTGCGGGGGCTTTAAAAGAATCACTTATAGACAATAGGATGATAGTACCTCCTGGTTTGCTTGGGACAGGTTCACCTATTGTCCTGGAGTCCTTGCTAATAGCATCGCTCTCCCTCTCATAAGTGTCTATGTTTGGACAATTGGTTCTGTGGTCGTCTATTACTAAACACTTGCTTATTCCCTGGTTGGGTCTTGCTGAACTGCAAGACCTGCAGTCCTATTCTGGTCCTGGGGGCATTGTAAGAGGGTCCTTGTGAGAACATGGCCTGAGTCTCCTGAATTTTGGAGGTGAGCACATGTGGACATAGATTCATGCCTTTGTTTTTTTGTTTTTGAAAGGAGAAATCCTGATGCGATACCAGCTTCAGCAGGGCAAGATGAAAGTGATGTGTAACAAGTCTGTGAAGGTAGCAGAAGCAACTCCCTCCTTATCCTGACCCTCCACAGCCCTCAGAGTGCACAGAGAAACCTTCTGGGCTTCTGGTGGTTTTATGTGAAGGATTAGAAGGTTTGAGGAGGGTGCAGAAGTTGTGGGGGTGCTGCAGCTGGGGAAGGGAGGGACATGGAGACCTGGACCCCCTTCTGAGCCATCCTCAGTGATGGAGGCTCTTCCATAAAAGTGAACACTACACCCCGAGAAAACCACACTCAGCCTCTATATAGAGGCCATCAGCAGCTGACAAAATCAATGGAACCGTTTCAGGACCAGGGACAGCTCACTCACTACCAACACCTGCTCCCTGCAATAAATGACCACTGTTTTCCCATCTCTTTTCCCTTAACCTCCGTTCCAGATGTGTTAGAGCCTAGAAAAGCACAAAGCAGCAGGAATGAGCTCCGCATCTCCGCACCACCACCCCCAACATGCATACCCATTCTCTGAGCTCCTCAGGTGAGGGTCTGGCCCATATGGGATCAAGAAGGGTTTTGAAACATTTACAAAAAAGAGAGTTTTAAACAGGACTGGATTAATTTTAATAAATGATAGTGACTAGAAATTAGATCTGTCAATTAAATCTACCGAGACATCATTAACTAAAGAAAAAGAGGGTTTGACAGAGCACGGTTAATGAAGGAGATCGGGGAAAAAAATTCCCATGGAGTTGAGACAGCTCAGTACACCAGGCTCAGGTTCATGGCAAACACCTTTTGTCTTTGTGTACCTGGCATTCTCTTCCCCCGGTTTTCCAGTGGGGAAATAGTCTTCCCCCATTCTCAGTCTATATAGTGGGGAAGGGGATGTCAACTGTGCACCTTTCTCCCACCTCCACTACCCCCACCTCCACTCGAGGAGTAGACATATGACACAAGCCTCCCCAATCAGAGTGAGTATCAAAAATCTGCTGGAACACCATGGGAAAGAACAGACATTTTTGCATTGTTGTTGCTCAGCTGCTGGAGCCATCAGCCAGAAACCATTGGTTCCCATCTTTCCACCACAAGAGAAGAGCTTGGCTAAGGAAGATGCTAATGTGGTAAAAAGAAGAGCCAAGAAAGACAGGGCACCTGGATCCAGCTGTCCCTGAAGCTAGATAGATGCCCTGAGCTCTTTAACTTCATGAAGCCATAAATTCCCTTTATTTGTTAAGACATTTTGAAATTGGTTTCTGTCATCTTCACTGAAAATTACTTGTCTGATACAGGTGTTCAAGTAGGTGGTAAAGGAAAGTGTATCAGTCAGGTCCTGGGAGGAAACAAAAAGCAGGGACAGATTAAGGCAAAGGAACCAACAGGGACTAGCAAGAGTGGAAATCTTTACCAACCACAGCCTTGTGTCATCAGAGCCCCATGAGAGGAGGAACTCAGGGAAAAAGTCAGCTGGGGGAAGTCACAGCCATTTCCAGAACTGCTGTGATGCTGAAGCAGGGGGTGAGAGGTGGGACGCATACCTGGTCTCTCACCTTTGACCTCCTCCTTAAACCGTTGGCCAAACCCAGAGGGAAGGAAGCCTGGGTGATGCAGAAAGTAGGGGTCCAGGATGCTTCTAATCTCCTAGTAACGCTCTTGTTCAGACAAGTAGCAGGTTTGGGAGAGGCTTTCCTGTGTCCAGAGACTTTGAGCCTGGATCAAATGCCCCACAGGAATGAGATGACACACCAACATCACAGAGGGTAATATCGGAGATGCTGATCTTGGGTCATTTCACCCTGATTTCAAGGCTGGTTCACTCCATACCTTTACACACATCATTCCCCTGCTGGTGGGTTCTCCCCCACTCCCGAATTCCACCCTTTGTTCAAGACCTGAAGCCTCATCTTACCCATAAATCTGGTCCTGAGCAACCCCAGCCTGCAGCGCCAGCTCCCGTCATAGCTTCACCACCTTTAACTCCATGCACCTGACTGAGCGATGCATTTGGAATCAACCATGGCATCAGCGGGTTGGTGCTAATGCCTCGGATTCACTTGTGTGACTTTGTCTCATCTCCCTCATGAGAGTTTGCACCACCATCGCCCCCCAAAGGGGCTGGTTCTTACACTCACTGTATTTGGGTGTCTCAACCTGCCCTACCTCCATCACACATCTGTTGCCTGTTCTCCCATCCCTGCTCACTTGCCATACACTGGGGTGCAAAGAGTAGGCACTTGATGAATACTTATGGGCTGAAGTGGGTTTGAAGGAGGGCTGAGGCTACATAAATCCAGAGTCCTAGAACCATAATGTCTGTAAGATATCTTTCTGAAAAGAACAGAGCAACTTCAAAACATGGAAAATGTGTGAATCAATACAGGAAAGATGATTCCAAGTTAGACCCATGTTCCAAGCCATGGTAAGGTTCTGAGCTTATGGGGGCAACAGGAGACCTCAAAGCTTTGGAAAAAAACTCACCCACTCAACATACCATGTCCCCTTAAAATCTTACTTAAGCCATTATTTTCTGTGTTTCTGCCTATGTTTTTTAAAGAGCTAGTCAACCTTGCAGGCTTTCCAGTAAAAAGCTCCACAGAGTTTCTTACCCGCTATGAGAAGCGCTGCTTCCTTTCGTGTTACTTGATATAGCATCTATCATCATCTTTACCCCATGGCCCATGGCAGAGCAGGGGAGCCCCTGATGGGCCAGCTGCTGCCTTCTCTATGCAGAGAGATTCCACTGCAGCCGAACCAGAGCCCACACTCCTGCACGTGGGAGCCCAGTGGCCTGGACTTAGAGCTGAGATATTGATGCACCTGGAGAGAGCATCTCGCCACCTTCACTCAGCAGGAAGGTTCTGAACTCCCCAAGCACAGGCACAGGAGATAGATATTCTTCCTAGGTGCACAGTCCAAGGCTCTGGTAAATTCTCAAAAGAGCTCTTATTTCTTATCCACTGATTTCAGCATTATTTTCTCCTGGAATTGCAATGCATGGCTCTTGGAGACCACTGGCATGTTAATAGGCTGGTTGTATGGAAACTGAGAATATTTCTGCGTTCCTGCTGCTGCAGGCCAACACTTACGAGGAGCCTTTGGTTGGGAACCAAATGCATCACCTTCAAATGCCATTTGCTTCCTTAACTTCCAACTGACTCTGATGCCACCCTCTTGTTTCCAGAAATGTCATAAATAACAACACGGCTCTCAAGCAAGAATACCTCTAGCAAGTTCATATTAAATATTTTTAAATGTACAACATTATAGAATTACAAAAAATTCTTACAAAAAAGGAGTCTTAACTAAAAATAATAATAAATGGGGAAAATTCTGCACAAAACTCAACATAATTTCTGTTCCAGTTCACATCAGGGAGAAAGGATGCTGATTGATGGAGGGTGATCTTCATTAACAAAGGTGACACCAAAGCAAGTATGTCATACCAGAAAGGATATTGATGGGGGAATTTGAAAACATATCTCAGAGGAGGGCCAGAGCTGCCCTGGATACTTACAGGATGGACAGGACCAGAGATGAGGTCTCTGCAAAAGCACTAGCCCCACCTATTTAGCTGAGAGCAGTTCACTAGATTCACTGAGCTGTGCGGACAATGAAATGAACTGATCTGATGAATCCCCTTTATATCTGCCAGTTTGGACCACAGAGAAGAAGAGGTCATGGTTTACAGTGCAAGCAGATATCTGAAGAAAGAGAGTGAGTTCTCTATTTTAAAGTCAGCAAGGGACACACTTCCTCTGGGCCACATGGCTCTGAGTTCTGTGCATACACCACTTGGGAAGACATCACCTCCATGCTGGGTTAATTTCCTGAGCTCCACGGGGGCAGCTCCTCTAGCTCCAGCCTCCCCAGCTTGTCTTAATTTTGTTTGTTTCTCCCTCAAAAAGAGCTTTGTTATTTATTCACTTCCAAATCAGATACTATCAAGTCTTCCATGATAAGGTGGTTGGGTGAAATGCTCTTTGATTACAAAATGTCAGAGCCAGACCCTTGTGCCCCTGAGTCCACTCCAAATGCCCCCGACTGTGAAAATGCAAAACAAGGGGAAAGGATCCAGCACTCCAGAACTTGCCAACCACAAGCCTCTCCTCATTTATGTGCTAATAATCCCAGTGACCCTGAACTGCAGGGGCGTGAGATGAGATTCAACACTGCTTAGGTCAGTAAGAATCTCAGTGCACAGGAAAATTCTGTCCTTGCCATCCCAGACAGGGAACAACAAATCTAAACACTCATGCTGAGTAGGGCACCAACGAAACCCAATTACATGCTGCAGTTGGAACTCAGCATAACATGAGCTAAGGGGAAATGTCAATTTAAAAGCTTTATTGCAACCAGCTTTCTCAGTTCACTTCCCTGAATGCAATTCAATCCATGAAGACTGAACACCTACTGGGTGCCAGGGTGGGTTTGCAGCATTAGTCCTGAAGGAGTTTGTAACATAAAGGGTAAGGCCAGCATATCTGTAACCAGCCAGGCTGCTTGCCATTGCAGTCTGAAATTCCACCTTCTTTCCTCCAACTGCCTTCTCTAAGTTAAAGGACCCAGGAAGCAGAGAAATACCTGAAGGTGAGTAACAAGAGAAAAAGAGGCAGACAGGTGCCTGGATATCTGCTTATTACACAATTGGCATCACATGCTTGTAATTTGTGCCTCAACAGGTCCAAGAGATGATAACCCCAACTATATCGAGATGTGGTGAACATCAGACGGATAAGATCTATAAAAGGTCTAGCGTACCACCTGTGTTACTTTCTACTGTTGTGTAAAAAATCACCACAGACTTGGGGGCTTAAAACAATACTCTTTTATTATCTCATGGTTTCTGTAGTTCTGAAGTTTGACACAGTGTGGCGGGGTTCTCTATGCAGGGTTTTGTGAGGTTGAAATCAAGGTGTTGATGGGCTGTGCTCTCATCTGGAGGCTCGACCAAGGAAGGACCAACTTCCAAGCTCCCTCAGGTGGTTGGCAGAATGCATTTCCTGGAGGCTCATGACAGCTTGTTTCTCCAAAGCCAGCAAAAGAATGAGTCTGTTTTTTTTGGAGCTTCTGACTTCAAGGGAGGCCTAAGGTCCTATTTTAAAGGGTTCACCTGATTGGGTCAGGCCCATGCAGAATAATCTCCCTTTTGATTAATGTAAAGTCAATTGATCAGGGGCCTTAATTGAATCCTTTCTCCTTTGCAATATAAGATCACCTAGAAGTGACATCCTGCCCACACACCAGAGGAAGATATTATACAGTTTGTGATTCCCACAGGAGGTGAGAATTTTGGGGGGCATTTTAGAATTCTGCCTCTCTCAGTGCCTGACACACACACACAGGCCCTTAACAAGAGGTAGCCATGCTTGTCTGCATCCTCGCCAATATCATCATCTCTACTACATATTAGGAAACTGAGGTTGGGGTGGGTTAATTAACGAGCTCAAGATCTTACAACTGCCTGGTAGCAAAGCCAGGATTTGAACCCAAGCCTTCTCATTCCACACTGCATGTTCTCTTCTACACAACAACCTGCTATCAGGAGCCTATTTTAAACCAAGTAGAGTTGTCAACTGTGTTGAGCCTGATTCTCTGCCTTTCCTGGGGTAGGAGGGGAAAGAGATACAAAGCATTAGCTTCTTCCCTAACAGTCATTCTCCATCTATTTTTTCTATTGTAACTCCAAATGTATTCAGCTCAGGGCACAGATATTTATGTCCTCATGAGAGGTAGGTCCTCTCCCCAAGCCTAAGAATTCATCATGCTTGCTCTAAGCCTATCCTGGGACTCTAGCTCTTCTTTGCCCACTCTGTCCAGTGATTTAAGGGAAGGTCTACTTAGGGTTACTTGGAAAGGTCTCCTTCCCAATAAAGGAGAGAGAAATAAGGGGGAAAGTTTATTTGATCTTTTTCTTTCTACCCCCTTCTCCATGATGAACACAGTTGCATGAGGTTGCAACGCTTGGAACTGGGCTGCCATCTTGAAACCATAAGGCAAAGTCCAAACGTTAACAGAGACCACTGGCCCAGAACCCGGACCTTGTCAAGAGCTGACCTAACCCTGGCACTGACCTCTGCCAGACTTCTTGTGAGCTGGGACACATGGGCACATGATCTAATCCCCATATGTTGGCTTTCAGCTTCCAGCAGTCTCAGCTGAGAAAGAATGAGAACGAAGGGATGTGGGAAGACAGGGAGAGAGAGAGAGAGAGGGAGGGAGAGAAAGACTGGTTGTAAAAATGCTGCAGGAAACCCAAATACCTGTTAGGATGTAAGGAAACCCATCTTCCCTCTCACCACAAGGACTGATACACCTGCAGCTCAGGTCATGTGTTTCAGAGCTGGAGGGAATGGGACAGACACGGCCACTTTAGGTCAGTTGTTACATTCTGTTAATCTCTCCTATATTTGCATAATGGCTTTAAAGTTTTAAAGAAAATATTTTTTGACCAGGAATCTGGGGAACATTTTCGGGACTTACACTTATCACTAAAGGTCCTGAGATGGCCATACCGGAATCAGTGGCTAAACACAAATAAATATGATTTGAGTCAGAGGCTTTTTTCATCAGCTGCTGAATCTTTCCATTAACTAACATCTAACCTCTCCTTCTGCCCTCTGAAATCTCTACCCCAGACCAGATTCAAATAACAGGCTCCTTCCCTTTCCCCACTTGCCCTTCCGCACATCACCTCTTGCACCTGTACCATCACTGGGGCACCTAAAATATTGATAGAAAGAAGGAGGCAGAGAAGCAGCCATTTACTGCCTGCCTTGAGCTCTATGTGAGTCACAAACTCCACCATTTAAGGAGAAAAGTGGAGAAGGGAACTGGGAACAGCTCAGATGGTTTGCGGTACTCTCTAATGTCCTCAATAAGGGTCCATAAAGTAAAAGAGTTCCTCTGTCTGAACATAAGGCTCAGGAGGAGGGGCATTAAATAAGCCTCCTTTCTTGATCCAAAAGGACAAGTAATTTGGGACTAAACGTGCACTAGGCCTGATAAAAATTAATGCATTAGTATCCGATTTGGCTCTTCTGCAAGTATAATTTCCTGTGTCCCAGACTGAGCTAATATTCTCATTAGCAAGCATGTGACCATGATCAATACACAGATATATTCCTTTACCTGCAACATCACTATGTTAGGTGGGATATAGGCCATAGGGTTATAGGCCCTGCCTCAAGAAGCTTACATTGCAATGGGGAAGCAAGATACTTCTGTGAACAATTATATAATAAGAGATTCAAATGTCCGTTCTAGATAATGAGAAAAGAGATAACCGAAGGCAAGACATGATTAATTGCCAAGTGAATTGTTCAGACAGTAATGACAAGAGGTCAGAGTGGAGAATGATTGCTTCAGTCGAGGGTAATCAAGGATGGTTGTATCATCCTACAATTAGAAATGTGGAGACAAGACAGAGACAGTGAGTAAATGAGTTGGTTATCTGTTTCTCAAAGGGAGATATGGAAAGGAGACTGGAAAGGAAGATGGGAAACAGAAGGTGATGAACCTCTTGTTCAGGAGGTCAAGTTCTGAGAGACTCCCCCTCTAAATGGCAGATAATATCATAGGGAAAGTGGGGAAGGGAAATCCGTGGAACTTATTCCCACGATACAACCTACAATATTACACCATGTCTTAACTCCATGACCAAGTGCCTGTCTGGGCTAGACGCAATATTGGACCATGGACAGAAAGAGTCTGTCTGTGCTTCCTTTAGGAATGTTCTTCTGCTCTGGCAAGAACAAGTAGTATTGAACTTTCTCTCCTGCTGTCAACATCTATAAACTCAAACAAAATATATAAGGCAAATATTTTCGGGATTTGGAAAATAGTGAAGGAACAAAATATCTGAGAGAAGAAAACATATGAGGCGAATCTGACATTCACCCCAGCTCTCTTCCTGGGGACAAGGCAGAGCCCAGTGGTTTTGCTGGGATGAAGACATAGAGATTGGAGTTTGGTGCTGCTGGAGCAGTTGGAATCTGTGAGGCAGGACCTTGGAGAGCAAGGAGGTGCAATGGAGGCACAGAAGGGGTTCCCCAAGGGTGTTTGATTAATAGCTGGGCTTTATTCACCCAGGGTGAGACTCCTCAAATCCTAGCAGAGAGTAGCTTCTGTGGGGTTGAGAGAGGAATAATAATATCAGGAATGTCATGGTGCTTGAAAGAATTCTCATTAATTTACTGACTTTAAGTTAAGAAAGCAACATGCAACAGGTTTCAAAAGCCAGAGGAAGAGTTTGGGGCAATATCATAAGCTAGAAAGATGGTGGAAGGGGTGATCCTAGAAGGAAGAGAGCCACAAAGAGGGAGCAAAATATTCTGCATAAAAATGCTGCCAAAATCTGTAGATGACTCATGAGTTATGCATGTGCAGGGCAGCCCCCAGCAGCCAGCTAAGTTCAAGGGGACCGAGCACAGATTCAACAGGTTACCCACCATGCACAGAAGGAAACTGAGTGATCACAAAAATACACTGTGACAAAATTTGTGGGATGCTGCTAAAGCAGTAATACAAGGAAATATATAGTTTTAAATATTTATGCTAGAGAAGAACAAAAGTCTAAAATCAGTGGTGTACAATTCAACCTATAAATGCTAGGAAAAGAATAATAAAAAAAAAAATAAGAGCAGAAATAAATATAAGAGCAGAAATCAATAAAATAGAAAACAAAATACAGAAAAATTAATGAAAATGAATGTTTAGATTTTGAAAAAAATTAAGAAAACAATACATCTGAAGCTAGCTAATCAAGAAAGAAAAGAGATATAACACAAATTAATATCAGTATCGGAGGTGAGAGTATTACTACAAATCTTACAGACATTACAGAAATGGCAATAAAATACTAAAAACAATTTTTGCTGATAAATCTAATAACTTAGGTGAAATGGACATATTTCTTGAAAAATGCAACTTATCAAAACTCACATAAGATGAAATAGAAAACTCAAATAGCCCAGTATCTATTAAACAAATTGATTTCATTTTCAATAATCTTCTAAAAGGTAAAGCTTCATGCTGAGATGATTACACATGGTGAATTCCATCAAGGATTCAAGGTAAAAATTATGTCAATCCTCCATAAACTCTCTCAGAAAATAGAGAAGCAGGAAATACATACCAATTTGTTTTATGAGGGTAGCATAACTGAGATATCAAGATATGAAAAATCTATTTAAAAAGGAGAAAAAGGGGAAAAAAACCCCACAAACTTTCTCAAATCAAAGTGAGCAATATATAAAAAGATAATACATTATGTTAGGTTATAATATGAGCTCAATATTTGACAAATCAATCAACAGGATTCACCATATTAGCACAAAGGTAAAATCAAATGTTAATTTAAATAAATTCACACAAACATCTGACAATATTCAATACCAATTGATGTTAAAACTGACCAAATGAGGATTTGAAGATTTCTCAATCTGAAAAGGGACTTGTACCAAAAAAAAAAAAAAAAAAAAAAAAAAAAAAAAAAAATCTACAGCTAACTCTACACAAAATACTATATTATTGACTGCTTTCCTCTTAAAATGAGGACAGAAAGTGCTATTCACTCTCCTCATTTGTATTCGACATTAGTAGGTATTCTAGCCATTGTAATGAGTCAAGAAAAACGAAGGTAAAAACATTAGAAAGAAAGAACTCTCTCTGCTCACATGTGACATGACTATTTTAATAGGAAATAATAAGAAATCTATAGTCAACTACCATAACCAATAATTTAAATATATCAATGTCACAGGAGACAAGCTGTGGAGACCCTCACAAATCAATTGTACTTTTATAAATTTGAATTGGACAATTGAAAATTTAATTTAAAAAATCAATTCAATTAATAAGAGCTTCAGAAATGATAAAATAGTACAGGATAAATTTAATAAAAGATGTGCAGGAGCAGTATACTTAACAGTATACTGTTTTATACTGAAAACTATAAAACATTACTAAAAGTAATGGAAGAGTATCTAAGTAAATAGAAATGTCTGTGGGATAGAAGACTTACTATCGTTAAGATATTAATTCTCTCAAAATCGATCTATAGATTCAATTTAATCATGATCTAAACTCCAGCAGGCATTAAAGTAAGATTTCTTGAGCTGAATCTAAAATTTATATGAAGATCCAGAGGACCTAGAGAAGCCTAAAGGAATTTGATAAAAAGAATAGTTAGAGAACTTACCGTACCTGATTCCAAGTTAGTGTGGTGTTGGATATGGATAGACATTAGATTGATTGAACAGAGCACAAAGTCTAGACTAGACCCACACGTATATGGTCAGTTGATATTCCTCAGTGGTGCCAAGGTAATGCAATGGAGAAATAATATCCTTTTTGACCAATGGCTCTGAAACAGATAACCATACTGTAAAATATGAATCTTGATCTTACCTCATACTTTACACAAACTTTAATCTAAGTTTGATAATAGACTTAAACATAAAACTTAAAACTATGAAGCTTGTAGAAGAAAAAATTTTAGGAGAGTATTTTGTGAAATGGGGGCAAAGCAACATTTTCTTAGGTAGGACATCGAAAGCAATAACCATAAAAGAGAAAAAAAGTTAGATTTCATCAATATTTAAAATGCCTGCTTATAAAAAGACTCAGTTAATAAAATGAATGGGCAAGTCATAAAATAGAAAAATGTTTTATAGACTATAGAACTCCTATAATTCAAAAGCAAAAAAGAAAAAAAGAAAATAACCTAATTAAAAAGAAAGAAGCCTTTGAACAAACACGTCACAAATGAAGATATATAAATGGTCAATAGGAACAGGAAAAAAGTGCCCAACATCATTGGTCATCATGTCAATATCAATCAATATGCTATCAATGCAAATTAAAACCACAATGTGATAGTACTTCACACCTGTCAGAGTGGCAAAAATTTAAAAAGATTAACAACACAAAGTGTTGGTAAGTATGGAGAGCAACTAGAATGCTAATACATTGTTGACGGGAGTGTGGAATGGTACAACGGCTTAGGAAAATGGTCTGGCATTTTCTCATAAAACTTAAAAAACCATCAAATGTTCCAATCCTGGGTTTATTTACATGAAATATACAAGCATATGGCCACAAAAAGATGGTGTGTGAATGTTCATAGTAGTTTGTTCATCATAGTCAAAAACTGTAAATAGCCCCAGGGTCCCTCACCAGGAAAAGAGCTAGACAGACTTTACTATATTCATACAATGGGATACTACTCAAAAACTTTAAAAAGAGTGAATTTCTGATGCATACTACAACATGGATGAAGGCCAATTTAAAAAAAATGTAAGCTAAATAAAACAATGAAAGAAACCTTACACAAAAGAGCAAATATTGCAGCATTCCATTTATATGTTCTAGAAAAGGCTAAACTAGAGTAAATTAAAATCAGCACAAAATTAGAGGAGAAGAATGAAGTTGAAGGACTGACACTACCCAACTTCAAGACTTACTGTAAAGCTTCAGTTATCAAGACAGTGTGATACTGGCAAAAGAATGGACAAATAGCTCAATGAAACAGAATAGACAGCCCAGGAAAAAGTCCCATACAAATATAATCAACTGATCTTTTGCCAAACTGATGGGTCCATTCGCCCTAGCATAGTAAAACCAATCTGACACAGGGTTGTGATGAAGGAAAGTGTAGCATGTATTGCAGGCACTAAACAAAGAGTGTGGGCAGCTAATGCTCAAAAACCTGAACTCCCCGATGGCTTTCAGGAAAAGGTTTTTAAAGACAGGGTGAGGGAGAGGGTTGTGGGTGTGTGTGATCAGCTCATGGACATTCTTCTTATTGGTTTGTGGTGAGAAAATCAGGAGTCAATATTATCAACCTTCTGGTTCCAATCAGTCTGGGATCTACATGCTTATGGTCAGCATGAAGTTAACTTCTTCTGCTTGGTGGGGGTTTCAATATCTGCAAAACAGCTCAAAGGACACGGCTCAGCCCTTAAGGAGGAAATAAAGGTCCTTGACTTTGCTTAATGGCTAAAGTATTATTGTTTTGTCTTGTTTGACTGTTTTATTTTGTTTCTGCATTTTCTCACTTCTCTGATTAAATTTATTCTTTGGAGCTCAGGGGAGGCATAGGAGGCTAAAGTTTTTCTAAAAACAAGAGGCAAGCAGAGGACATGGAGGGGGTGGTCTGTGCCAGGAAGGACCCATATGGTCCTGCTAAGTTACAGACCTTACAAAGGAGCTTAGACAATACAATGCAGCAAAGATAGTCTTTCTACCAATGGTACTGTAACCACTGGATGTCCCAATGTAAAACAAACAAACCAAACAAACCAACAATCTAGACACAGGCTTTATACCATTCACAAAAATATTAACTCAAAATGGATCATAGATCTAAAAGTAAAATGTAAAACAATAAAACTGGAAGATAATACAGAAGAAAACCTAGATGACCTTGGGTATAATGATGACTTTTTAGCTACAACACCAAAGGCACAATCCATGATAGAAATAATTGATAAACTGAACTTCATTAAAATTCAAAACTTCTGCAAAAGGAAATGTCAAGAGAATGAGAAGACAAACCACAGACTGGAAGAAGATACTTGCAAAGAAGTATCTATGTATACTTGAAGATACACAGCTGATAAAAGACTGCTATGCAAACATACAAAGAAAAGAATTCTTAAAACTCAAAAACTAAATTAATGGGCCAAAGTCCTTGACAGACTTCTCACAAGAGAAGATATATAGATGGCAAATAAGCCTATGAAAAGATGCTCCACATCATATGTCATCAGGGAAATGTAAATTAAAACAACAATGAGATACCACCACATACCTATTAGAATGGCCCAAATCCAGAATGTTGGTGAAGATGTGAAACAATAGGAACTCTCATTCATTGCTGGAGGGAATGCAAAATGGCACAGCCACTTTGGAAGACAGTTTGACAGTTTCTTACAAAACTAAATATACTCTTACCAGACGATCCAGCAATTGCACTCCTTGGTATTTACCCAAAGGACTTGAAAACTTATGTCTACACAAAATCCTGCACATGAATGTTTATATCAGCTTTATTCAAAATTGCCAAAACCTGGAAGCAACCAAGATGTCCTTCAGCAGGTGAATGGATAAATAAACTCTGGTACATCCAGAGTATGAGTACTATTTAGCATTAAAAAGAAATGAGCTACCAAGCCATGAAAAGACAAGAAGGAAGCTTAAATGCATATTATTAAGTGAAAGAAGTCCACCTGAAAAGGCTACATGCTGTATGATTCCTATTATATAACATTCTAGAAGGCAAAACTATAAAGATAGTAAAAAGGTCAGTGGTTGCCAGGGGTTGGGGTGGGGAGAGGGATTAATAGGAGGAACACAGAGGACTTTTAGGGCAGTGAAACTATTGTGTATGGCACTCTAATGATAGATACATGTTGTTAAACATTTGTCCAAGCCCATAGGACATACAACACCAAGAGTGAATCTTAATTTAAACTCTGGATTCTGGATGATGATGACATGTCATGGCTCCAGAAACAGACAGAAGAGCCACAAGCTCCAAAGCCAATGCCTAAAGCTCTTTGTCATCAGTGTAGGTTCATCAGTTGTAAAAATGTACCATCTGGTGGGGGATGTTGATGGTGGGGAAGGCTTTATACCAGTTGCTGTTCTACAGGTGTAAAGTTTCAGTTATGTAAGGTGAATAAGTTCTAGTGATCTACTGTACTGTCTTTGGTTAATAATTTATATGCACTTAAAAACTTGTGAAGAGAGCAGATCTCATGATAGTGTTCTTACCACAATAAAAAAAAAGAAAAAAAAAGTTCTCTGAAGAAATATGGATATAAATATTCAGAAGATTTTTGTAGTTTACTTTATGTAAATTTCATCTTAAAATGATTCATAAATAAATATTTAACTCTAGTTAATGATATCTTGCTGAAATATTTAGGAGAAAGTATACCGATGTCCGCAACTTAACTTTGAAATGCACAAAAGGTAAGATGGATTTTAGATAGAGGGATAAACAGATATATTGATGATAAAGCAAATACAGCAAAATTTTAATTGTAGAATAAGACGGTGAGCACATGGGTGTTCACAGTATAATTCTTTCAGATTTATATATTTGAAAATTTTAATCATCACATATAGGGGAAAAATAAATACACCTATCTGGAAAACCCAAAGACCCCTCAGGGCAGGACTTCCCATAGAGCCGGTCTCTATGCCTTGCGGTTGCTTTACAAATTTAGTCAAACGAAGGAATGAATTCTCACCGTTTTTTAAGCTTTGTATGTCTAACAGTATCAACACCTCACTTCCTGGAAATGTAGCTCTCCCTTGGAAACCCTTGGAAACCCTTGGGTTTCTAGTCTGGGAGCTGTCCAGCTTCTCCTAGACCTGACTTCTAATTCTTCTGAGCCTACACAGGATTAGGTTCCTGAGGGCTTTTTCTGAGGACTCTCACCGTTTTAATCCTTTCCTTTTTGATCGCATGACTCTCAGCCTCATGCAGCCCATGCTTACTCAATGGTCTTCGCCTCCCAAGCTCTTCTGGCCCCAATCACTTAACTCCCAGGTAGTTGCCTAATCTGATAGACCCTTCCATGTAGGGGGTTAAAACACATTCCATTTATTTTTCCCTGTAACCACCACTTTGAACCATTGTGAGGATCACCCCCTTTCCTCCCACCCCAGCCTGTCTCCAGCTCTTGATTTTCCTGCTATGGAACTTCAGTGGCTCCAGAAACAGACAGAAGAGCCACAAGCTCCAAAGCCAATGCCTGAAGCTCTTTGTCATCAGGTCTCACCTGGCCTGGCAGATTCCCAGGTGCTCTCCTGACAGCTGCTGCACCTGCCTCCTCCCTGCTCTCAGCTCCACTGATGCTTATCGAGTCTCCACCATGAGAAGTTTACCCTCAGTCATGGTTCATCTCCAAAGACCACACATTTTCCCTCCAGCACCAACATCAGCCCGAGATCTGGATTTGAGTGTCCCTCTGCCTCTGGACATTTCTATGTGGGTGACTCCAAGACTTCTCAGTCAGCTGCCCCAAAAGAGAGGTATTGATGTCTGCCCCAAGTTGCTTTTTCCCAGTGTCCCTGTACTAATAAACGGGGCTTCCACTGACTCAGTTTGACCAGAGACTTTCTTGTATCCTCTGTCCCCAGACCATCAGGAGCTGCAGTTGACTCTACTTGCCAAATAGATCCTTCCAACTTGCTCCAAGCCACCTTTACCTCTCCTCTGAGGTCTTGCAGTAGACCTCAAACTAGTTTTCTGTTTCCCCCCTGACGCCCCCTTCTCCCCTCACACACAGCTTTATTCTCAGACAGACGCTGGAGAGAATCTTCTAAAACATCCCAAAGATCACGTTTGCACTGTGCTCTCTAGCTTACAATGGCTGTTGTCTCACTCAGAAAGGATCCAGACTCCTTGCCACGGTTGATCTAAAAGACCTAACAGGGCTGGTCCCTGGTGGCCTGTCAGTCCCTTCCCTGACCCCCATCCTCTCATTCACTGTGCTCCAGCTGCACTGGGCTCCTCCCTCGGCCACACACGCACACACACAGACACACACATCAGCTATGATCCTCTCTCAGGAGCACTGCCTTGAAGTTCTCTCCGCTAGGGGCCCTCTTGCTTCAGATATTCAAATGGCCAGCTCCCTAGGCTCCTCCCATGCCATCTCTCTCTTCCCTTTTTTCCTTTTTCCCTGCTTTATTCTACAAAACATCTGCATTAATCTGGGTACTTCCAGAAGCAGAGGCTGGAAGGGGATTAAGCATGTAGGACTTTATTAGGAGAAATGCTTGTGAAAGAAACTGGGAGGGAGCCCAAAAAGGCTAGGAGAGCGGCCAGAGCCCATGCAGGTCTGACCCAGGTGATGAGGAGCAGCAAGACGGCAGGTGAGAGCCTAGAACACCAGATGTCTGGTGGTTTCAGCAAAGCCACTGGAGAGTCCTTGAGCCCAAGTGGGGCAAGGGAGGAGTCCCTCAGCTCTCAGCAATGGGGTGTTCATTAGGACACCATCATTCAGCCCTTGGGGAGCAGCCCATGGGAGGAGTGACCTGGGTGCAAATACAGCAATGGATTCAGAGCCCAGCAGCAGGGGCGCTTGTCACTCACGCTCCCTGTGGTGGGGGAAACATTCTAGGGCAGCCACACGTCTGAACTTCCAAAGTCCATTCACGATTCTAGTTGCTGCCTCCACTCTGACAGGAAATCAACACGAGGGAGCTGTTTTGCTTCCTCCTCTAATCCCAGCACCTAGAATAATGTCTGATGCATAGTAGGTGCTCAGTTAAATTTCTTGCATGAACAAATGAAT
The DNA here is from genome assembly GCF_028564815.1 of Eubalaena glacialis. Classification (NCBI taxonomy): domain Eukaryota; kingdom Metazoa; phylum Chordata; class Mammalia; order Artiodactyla; family Balaenidae; genus Eubalaena; species Eubalaena glacialis. The sequence goes on along the minus strand of NC_083718.1, from coordinate 191,633,618 downwards.
AAATGACTGAATGAATGAATCCAGGATGCTTCATTTCTGCCCCCTCTGGGTTCATAGAACCCCTGGTACCCTCTCTCTTCTCACATAGTGTTTTACAATATTTTTCATCTATTGCCAAGTTGGACATGGGTTTCAAGGGCTGTGCTCCTGGCCACAGGTACTTGGCTCCATCCTGGTACCAAAGACCTTTCAGAGTCTGGGTTAATGTCTGCTTGATAAATCTCTGATGGTCCTCATTGGGCCCTCAGGATACTCATGTAAGAAAGGGCAAGACTAAGCTTCCTGTTTTGTAAATAGAAAGTGTGGAATGCAGAGTTATTGATCACTTTCTAAATGCCAAGGCTTACACACCTGAAGTACTGCAACCGGTACAGCCTCACGGTCTTAATCTCTCCCCATCCTGCACCCCCATTTAATGGATGGGTCAGCTGAGACTTAGGAAGTGACAGAGCCAGTGCTGAAAGCCAGAGCCTGTGACCCTTTCCATGGCCATGGGCGGCTTGCACAGAGCCCCAGCGCCCCTTGCTGGGTGGGAAAGAACCCACCCAGGAGGCGTCTCCATAGAGCTGAGACTGGAGATCTCACATTTGCCTGTGAGTCATCTTCCTCCTTCTGTGGGGCTCAGGGCTCGCCTGAGCTCCTTTACCTTGGACTTCAGAATTACAAAGGTATGCAAGTGAACCGGTTAATGTTGGGACACTGCCTTGGAATTCCAGAAGGAGAGCTGCTCCAAAAGCCCACTATGATTATTCATTATTATTAATAATCAAGTCAGAGGAAGTGGAGGTGTCCAGAGCCTTTCGGATTGATGGATAACCACATCCCTTTGCTATTTGCTAATGCCATTACTTTTACAGCTTAATCTTCCTGTAACCATTTTTCAATAATCAGGGAAGCTAAATTAAATGAAATGCAACTCCTCGCGATTTAGCTCAGCATCTTGCTTACCCTGCTCTTACCGAAGGATATCAACTCGGGCGGGCAAGTTCTACGCTGCCTTTTTAAAGCTCAGGCCCCCGTTCTTCATGTTGCCACCACCCCCGCGTTCCTCCTCCCAGTACACAAATTTTGACCACATTGGAGAAAGCTCGGATTCTGAGATTTAGGTACAGTTAATACTACCAATCTCATGCCTCTCATTGGAATTCTCACCTTAACTCAATGCTGACAAAGTCTGGAAGGACAAAAGCCTCAAGTCGCCATCAACTTTCCAGCAGAAGTTTCAGAATAACCAGAAGTTTTCCCAGATGTGAAGGCATGTCTGCTCCTTCCAAGCACTTGGTGTGACACGTCAGCACAACAAAGTCTCCATGCAGCCCCTTGAGTGTTTGTTGTGATGGCTGTGCAGCAGACAACGCTTTTTAAGTCAAGGATAACCCACATTGAGATTAGTTCGGGATTAGTTTACTTCTGTACAGACCTTCAGTAGGAAAAAAAAAAAAAAAAAAAGGAAAAGATGGTCAAAACCTCACACACATCTGTGGCTGCTGTTAGGGATGTTTTAAAGATAGCACCATACCAAGAATGTAGAAATAAATTAAGGAGGCTTACGAGCTGTGTGCCAGAGACAGTAACACCATCTGCTTTAAGTAACAATTATTTTCCAGAAAAAAATATGCTCTAAGACTGAGTAATGTCCCTGTAGTCTAAATATTTGCTTTCCACAAGCATCCTGAGAATGATATGCAAACGTCCCGAGAATTCTGAAGGCATTTCAAAATACAGAAATGGAAAGGAACAAAGTTATTCTACTATGCAGTGTGTTCAATTGCTATGTAAATGTGGGAGCGTTATTATTTATTGCTTTTTCAGCTCTGACAGTTGGAAATATTGCAGAATCATGAGACAGCTGTTGAGTGGAGCAGGGATCTGCAAAACTGTGATTGGGACTGAACTGTCTGGGTTGTGTCTGGGCTCCTGGGTGCAGTTGTGAAGTCACAGCGAGAAACAAATTGCTCTGAACTCTTTGCAGCCGCTTACTTGGTGAAAGTTAAACACTCCAGGAGGGCATTCAGGATGTGCCATGCTAACTCTGGCTAACACACGGTTGGTTTCCGTTTCGTGCAATTTGACGCAGGTCAGACGCTGCCCAGGGACTAAGCCATCCCACGGGAGCCCTTCAGAGGGGTGGTGAGCAGCACGGGCTTTGAGGGTGATACCAACCAGTGTTCTTGGCCTTCCCCAATCAATAGAAATTGATAAGATGCCAGTCAAGAAATTCAGGCAAGGCTTTACTGGGGCTCCTGAGGTCACAGGAGGGAGAGAAAACAAGTAACATGTTCTCTTGCTCGCTCCCTGAAGGGGGGCAAGCTTGTTCCTTACATGAGGTGAGGGAAGGGTTGTGTCCAGGGCTCAAGCCAGAGGGGTAGCTTAGGTGTTTTGCCCAGCCCTTTGGTGGTGTTGAGTGCAAGAGGCATGTGCAGCACCCTGCTTTTGCTCCCAACACCCTGTTTCTGCTCTCAGCTCTTGAGAAATGGCAGTTGTTCTTTTTCTTTAATTTTTTGGTCTTTTTGTATCTTGTTGTCCAGAATTTGCCCCAACTATGCATGCACACAGATATTTTTTAATCCCTTATAGTTTCTTTGTACTTTGTTGCTTGAGGAGATGTTTGTCCAGGTGCAAGCACTGCAGCAAAGGGTCCCAGGTCCCAGCCTGTCTCAGGGTGGACAGACCTGGGCTCAAATCCCAGCTCTGCAACTTGCTGGCTGTGGAGCTTTGGGCAAGTTGTACGACTTCACTAGGTCGCAGTTTCTTTACCCGTAAAATGGGGATAAGAACACTCCCCATGCAGGGAGATCAGCTCGGTGCTTTGTGACCACCTAGAGGGGTGGGATAGGGAGGGTGGGAGGGAGGGAGATGCAAGAGGGAAGAGATATGGGAACATATGTATATGTATAACTGATTCACTTTGTTATAAAGCAGAAAGTAACACACCATTGTAAAGCAATTATACTTCAATAAAGATGTTAAAAAAAAAAAAAAGAACACTCCCCATGTCCTAGGGTTGTTATGAGAGCAAAATTACATAATATACATAAAGGTCTTAGTGTCCTGGTTCCCAGGACACCTCTGTCCCTGCTCTGCTTCCCCAGCTAAAGGTAGCTTCCATAAAAAATACATCTGAGACATCTTAGCCAGCACACTCTGAAAATTTTATTGACACACGGTGGGGGGCAGTCAGTGGGGAGATATGATTCATTAACTTGTGGCTGCGACTTCTGAATTGTATCCTGCAGGGTCTCTAATTCTATAATCCAGGGCCTTGTTCTAGCCTTTGATATCTTAAATCTGCCAGGAGTGGCAGCATGAAGCCCGAAATGCCAGATCTTAAATATTCCTAAAAACACCTTCCCACCTTCCCAAGCTCACTCAGAAGACCTGACGGTGACACTGAGAAAGCTTTAATGAGCATCAAAAGAGCATCATTACGCACTGCCTGACCACCCCAAACCGTTCCTTCCGCCTCTTTTCCAAGAATGCAAGAAAGATTTCTGATTATCAAGAATTCATCGCAAGATTCTTTTTTAGTAAACCAGATTCCTCTTTATAAATATCTACCATAACTCCACACTTAGATAATATTTACTTAGGAAATACCTGTTTAAGAAATGCTTACTATGTGTCCAGCATGGGATTATTGTTATTTAGATTATTGTTATTATTGTTAAGTCCACTCTATTAATGATCCGTATAAGTATGCCAGTCAGCACACTGGTTTTCTAACTGGCCAGTGGAGTTCATGGGATATTAAGGTCCTGGTTTCTAGGAATAACTTATTTATTCTCCTGGTTTACTAACTGAAAATGAGAAAAGAATCGCCTAAGGATGAGATCCTTGGTACTATGTTCAACTTCTTGAGAAATCAGCACAGGCATTAAAAAAGCACAGTCCTGCCTAAATCTGTTCCTGCTTTTGCCTTTCCCCCTGAATTAAAGGGTGCCTGGCATCCAGCATGGACAAGCAACATCCCCGGGTGTCAGGGAGAATGCTGGTGTGACACTGGCCAGAGAGCCGGGGTCAGAGTACCACATAAAGCACATGGAGATGTCCAGAAACTGGAGGCAGCAACATGGAGAGACCATGGGGAGAGCCCTGCTCCATGCAGCGTACTTGCCACCGGCTGGGTGGAGGGATGCCCTGGGGGGAATGTCCAGCTGTCTCTGGAGCTATAAAGAGACACAAGGCTGACAACAGTGTCAAAGAACGTGGAGGAATGTCTGCTATTGCAGAAAGGCCAGAGCATCCTCAGGGAAGTGGGAAAGGAGAGATGAACCCACAGCTGCACCGGGAAGGGTCTAGAGAACAGTAACCTGTTTATACGGACAGGGTGAGCCTTGGTTCCTCCCTACAGAATGGAAAAGAACCCCTTGGAGTAACGTGAAATGTCTTGGGAGAGAAACAAACAAGAAGATAAACAGACTGGGAATAGACTGACAAGAACAGAAGAGCAGAGGGGGAGGTTGGGAACAAGCAGGACACAGGTGGATTCAGATGAGAAAGAATGATTGACAGGCAGTGAGCAGGCAGAGGGAGGGAGGGAGGCAAGGCTGCCTGGCTGCAGAGGAAGGATGGGAGAGGACGAAGTGGAGCCCAGACAGGCAGATGGAGGAGGGCTCTGACTCAGGAATGGGCCCACATAGCAGAGTGGAGCATTTCCCCATCCTGACACTTGAAACCACTCTCTCAAGAGCCACTGTTTATTGAGAACTTAGTGAGGGTCGGTATGCACGGACTTGTGTACACATTATCAACAGTGATTTCTGCCAGCCTCCACGGTTCCTTAAGCAGCAGGTGATAAACAATGTTTTTAGTGTCATCCACCCCTTGTCTGCAAAGACCAACAGGCAAACCCTGTTCCCATACAAGAGGCTGTAAAAATTCTCAGTCTTGCTCCAAATGGTGGAAAACCCAAACACACATAGAGCTTATATTTCCAGAAACAACGTTACTACTATGTCATTTAGGGTCATTTGGAGGAAATGTGTGATCATGGCACATATTTTAACATTTCTTTTTTTTTTTTCTCAGATAATTTTTTTTTTAATTTTATTTATTTATTTATGGCTGTGTTGGGTCTTCTTTTCCGTGCGAGGGCTTTCTCTAGTTGTGGCAAGCGGGGGCCACTCTTCATCACAGTGCGCGGGCCTCTCACTATCGCGGCCTCTCTTGTTGCGGAGCACAGGATCCAGATGCGCAGGCTCAGTAATCGTGGCTCACGGGCCCAGTTGCTCCACGGCATGTGGGATCTTCCCAGACCAGGGCTTGAACCCGTGTCCTCTGCATTAGCAGGCAGATTCTCAACCACTGCGCCACCAGGGAACCCCTTTAACATTTCTTCGTTAGGAATTCTATTTGCTCCTCTCCCCAAAAGTTTATAGATTTCATTTCCTTAAGACCTGCCATGGGCCAGAATCCGTGCAAAGAGAGATAAAGAAAACATCAAGAAAGAGGTAACATTTGATCTGGAAGTTGGCTATAAGCACATTGTGTATTTTCGAATTATGGTTTTCTCCAGATATATGCCCAGAAGTGGGATTGCTGGATCATATAGTAATTCCATTTTTAGTTTTTTAAGGAATCTCCATACTGTTTTCCATAGTGGCTGAACCAAATTACATTCCCACCAACAGTGTAGGAGGCTCCCTTTTCTCCACACCCTCTCCAGGATTTATTGTTTGTAGACTTTTTGATGATGGCCACTCTGACCGGAGTGACGTGATACCTCATTGTAGTCTTGATTTGCATTTCTCTAATAATTGGCAATGCTGATCATCTTTTCATGTGCCTTTTGGCCATCTGTATTCTTTGGAGAAATGTCTATTGTGTCATGCTTTGCAGTCTCCTATGCAGACTGGGAGTGAATTGGATAAACAGGGAAGTTGTAAACTTGGGGAGCGGGCAAGGGGGTGAGGGGCTGCAGTGACACCCAGGAAGCCACGTGGGGACTCCACACGGGGAGCTGGGGGTGGGAGGAGGAGCTTGTATCCAGCCCTGCACCATCAACGCTGATCTCTCCTGCAACAATCATCAAGGAACCTGACACCCCTCCTCTGGGATGGACCAGAGAGAATGGAAGCAGGAAATCCCCCTCCCCCAACTCCAGGATCTCAGAGAAATGGGTGAGGGTGCTGGCCATTCAGAGAAGACGCCTTGGCCAAAACAAAACTCACTGTAAAGAGAAATGATGAAGCTTGTACTCAAGCCCTGAATTTTTCTTTAAATTGAAGTAGAGTCGTTTTACAATGTTATGTTAGTTTCAGGTGTACAGCAAAGTGAACCATTTGTGCATATACTTATATCTATTCTTTTTCAGATTCTTTTCCCTTATAGGTTATTACAAAATATTGATTATAGTTCCCTGTGCTATACAGTCAGTTCTTGTTGATTATCTATCATATATATATATATGTTAATCCCAAACTACTAATTTATCCCTCCCCCACTTTCACCTTTGGTAACCATAATCTTGTTTCCTATGTCTGTGGGTCTATTTCTGTTTTGTAAATAAGTTTATTTGTATCATTTTTTTTTAGATTCCATATATAAGCGCTATCATATGATATTTGTCCTTCTCTGTTTGACTTAATTCACTTAGTATGATCATCTCTAGGTCCATCTGTGTTGCTGCAAATGGCATTATATCATTCTTCTTATGGCTGAGTAATATTCCGTTGTACATATGCATCACATTTTCTTTATCCATTCCTCTGTCGATGGACATCTAGGTTGCTTCCATGTCTTGACTATTGTAAATAGTGCTGTTATAAAAATTGGGGTACATGTATCCTTTTGAATTATAAGCCCAAACTTTGAACAGCTGCAAATTTGGAGGTTGAGAATGCTCCATGTTGCTCAAGGCAACTCGTGATGCAGAGGTGGGAGGGAGGCTGGACACCACGGAGGTGTGAGGCTGGGAGGACCTAGCATCCAGGTAAGCCCGGTACAGAGATGCTCTCTTGAGCAGCACCTGGCTCAAGGTTCCTCCCATTTCCCATTGGGAGGAATCGGAGGTCAATGGCAGAGCCCTTCTGCAGAACTGCCTTTGTCTGTGTCTGTCTGTCACACAGCCCCCCACCCGAGCGTCATTGCTTGATGACCATCAGCACGTGAGTGCAGTGATAAGATCACGTCCCAGCTACATGACTGACCAGCAATGTGATGACTGACCAGCACCTGCTAGGCAGGTGCTCACCTCATTCTCATCCTAACAAGAAGCATCTCACAGGTGGGTTAAGGATTAAGTGAATTAATATTTACGCTACACCAGGCACTGTGCGCGTTGGCTAATAAATGATGTACGTTTTCTTCTCTTTCTCCTTCTTCTCACCCTCATGGTCATATTTGACACAAAGAACCCCTTCGGGGACTGTTAGTCGGGTGTCTGGAGCACGTAAACCCTCCCCACAGTTTCAGTCAAGGTACAGGTGCCCGGGGTGGATATGCCAGGGTAGCAGCTATTTGGTCCATTCAAGTTCTGAGCATAACACTTTCACACGTGTTGTCTCATGTGAACGTCATGATAGCCTTGTGAACGGGGCCTGCTTCAGGGCGTGTTTCTCATGCAGCCCAGCCCCACACTCAAAAGGCCCCAGCGCTTGGCTTAATGCTCTGTTATTGTCATCTTGAAACCCTGAGTAATTTTTTCACAAAGGACCGTACGTTTTCATTTTGCACGGGGCCCCACAGATGATGTGACACCCGTGAGCTATTTTACCCTCCAGATTCCAGGGCAGCTAAGGAAGAAGCAGAGCTGGGTGAGCAAAACCATGTTCCTTGGATTCAGACTTGCAGGAGTTCCCTGAATGTTTTAAAAATTATGGTAAAATACACCTTACATAAATTGATCATTTTAACTGTCTTAAAGTGAGCAATTCAGTGGCATTTGGTACATTTATCGTATTGTGCAACCATCACCACTACCCAGCTCCAGAACATTTTCATCACCCCCGAAAGAAAACTCTGCTTATTAAGCTGTCACTCACCATCCTTCCTCCCCCAGTCCTCGGCCACCACTAATCTGTTTTCTGTCTCTATGGAATTACAAATTCTGGAAGTTTCACACAAATGGCATCATACAATATAAGGCCTTCCTTGAGCTTTTGGACCCACATTTAACTCACTTATGAAACAGAGATAATACACCTGATCTCAGTGTTGATGTAAAGGCTCAATGATAACCTGCCCAAGCACGAAGTAAACAGTCGTTATTGTCCTTGTATTGCTTGGTTATTATCATATTTATAATATAATATAATATTGGTTATAACCAATATTGGTTATTGCTTGTATTGTTGCTGTTGCTGTTGCCATGACGATAGTGATGCTGTTGAAGATGACTGTGACTTGAGCCGTCCATGACCACACAACCAGCAAATGCTGAATCTGAATCCAGCCCTTTGATTCTAATCCTAAATTCTAAGCTCTGTAATCTCCCTTGTTACCTGGATTGGATTTCCAAAGGGACAAGGATGGGGAGCAGGTTAAGGCCATGCAGACAGAGAAATATGATGAGAAAAGTTCTGGAGGAAGAAAGGACAGGGCAGGTGGTGGTGGGTGGAGAAGCACATGCAATGAGCTGGGCTGCCCAGTTGAGGTTACAACCTAGGGCTCTTGGTGCCCATTCTTTGAGTCTGGACTGCCCACCACAGTGGCCTTGCAGCACCCTGGAGGTCTCTGGGTAGGCTTTAACAGGATCCAGACTCTGCTCTGTGGGAACTGTGGCTGGAAAGAAGGATTGTTCAGGATAAGAGAAAGCAAGCCAGCCAGTGCTGTGTCCCGGGGACATTCTCTCTCTCTCACAGAATCAGTGATTTGTAACGTCTTAAAATAACTGCAGTGCTGTGCTGGAGCCGAGCTGCGGGGACCTCCCAGTATTCGCAAGCAATAGCTCATGATGCCTTACTCTGCATCTACCTGTCTGTGGTTAAATGGAACAGGCCTGGCTTGCTACCTGGGATTCTTTCTTTCCTCTCTGAGCACGTCATTGTCTCTGCCCCCCAGTGGACCCGTATCAGCAGTACAGGAGCACGGGAACAAGACCAGCCTCTGAATACAAGGGGCAGAGGCCTGGAGGATGGACCACACCCTGGCCAAGCAGCCCCCATAATGCAGACAGATAGTTATCACAATTTTTGAGATGGCTCTGGGCAGGAGATCCAGATACCTTTGAAAACAAAGATTCTGCTTTTATGCAACCATCTTTTCTTGTATGAAAGTCCATTTGGATGCCCGTTGGAACCTTTCCTAGCCCTTGAACTTGAGAATAGTCAGATTGTCATAGGGAGGTCCATGGAGGACCAGGAGAGACTCTGATTTCAGAAGAGTGCCAAACAAGGAGGGAGAGATGGACCAAAGGACATGGAAAAGTGGTTGTCCCTGGATCTCCCGTTTGCAGGGGCAGAAGACATTCTGATTCTCTTTGGAAAGAGATGACCAGATAGACAGGAAACGTCCACTCCAGCTGGCATGGTCTTATCCAAGAAGCCGTCCGTATAAATTCCAACCCTTCCATTCCCAGATCTGCCACTGCATGGCTTCATGATCTTTGGCAAATTTATATTTCTTGAACCTCTATTTCTTCATCTGTAAAATTGCTACAAAGCCATTGCACTTATGGATTTTTGTGAATATTAAATGAAATAATTGATGCAAAGCAGTTAGCCAAGACCAGTGAGTGCTGGATGATGACAGCCTTAAGAAAAGCTGAGGCTCCTTGGATTCTGGGTTATTTAGTTGTTCTTAAATCTCTGGTGCCCATGCTGTAAACTTTTACATTATTATAATTTTCCTGAAGTGGCTGTCTTGTTTATTTTCCTTTGTTGTTTCTCTTTTGTTTTTTTTGTTTTTTTTTAGGTATGTCTTTCGAAATGAACTTTTTGCATTTTTGGGGCTTTAATCAGAATTTTAACTCTTTCACAATTATTGAAATTACGTTTTCTTTCATTCCTACCATCTTGGTATTTCTAGCTCAATTCTTTCTCCCTCTTGAAATTTGCTGTATTAACTTTATTTCATGTTTCTTTTTCCCCCCAGAGGTTTGGAATATCTGCACCCTATTACTGGTAAACTAGTAATTACCTGTAAAATTTTTGCCAACAAATTTAAATATTTTTTTCTTGTAAATTTTCAAAATTAATCAGATTCTATAACCTCTTCACCACAAAGACAGCATAAATCTTTCTATATTCTCTCTCCTGGTAATCCTGGTATTATTTAAATTTTGTCAAATTTTAGTTCCAAACTGTTTTTAATTTTTTCACATTAAAAAAGTAACCATTTTAACTTAAATTTAACCTTTTTAACTTTTAAAAATTAACTTAAAAATTAACCTTTTTAACTTTCTAACTTAAAGTTAAAAATTAACTTTAACTTTTTGACTCTTTTTAACCTTGCATAATAATTTTATTCAAAATAATACCGTATTAACACTATTTTGAAAGTTTTGACTAATATTGCATTCTATTTCTCTCTTCTTCATATCACTTTTTTTCTTGTAACTGAACTTTTTCTTGTTCTATATGACTCCCTCTTCCTGGGTCCAGCTTTTGCTCTGCTGGTATAAATACTGGAAATTTCCTTTCAGGAATATTTCATAGGTGATACAATTTTCTTAAAATCTGCATATTTGGAAGTTAGTTTTGTCCTCTTTTTTGACTGACTCTGGCTTATTACACAATATTTGGTTCATGTCCTTTTCCCTTAGAACTTGGGAGATATAAGACCACTGCTTTTAGAATTTAATGCTAAAAGATGATAACTGATGCCATTCTAATTCTTGATATTTGGAAAATAGTTTGCCTTTCTTCTAAACATCTTTAAATTAGCTTGTATTTAAACTTGGATTTCAAAACTTTTAGCGTTATTTAGGGCTATGTACAGTTACACGTTTTGCTTAGCATTCAATGTTTCCTTTAGACTCAAGTCTTTCCTAATATTAGGTCATTTTCTTCTGTTGTTTTTCAATTTCTTTTTTTTTACTCTTTTCTTTCTCTTGTCGTTTTCTGGATCACCCATTAATGGGTAATGAACTTCTTGGTTCTATTATCCATGTCTCAATTTTTCCCTCATTGTTTCTCTCTTTATATTCTTGTTCTTGTGTGGTAGGAGGTTGCCTCATTTCACTTCCAAATCAGTAATGGTTCTGAGCCACTGTCACTCTACTATCTGTCTATAGAATATTCCTTTCAGAAACTTTCTTTATAAGTCTTTGTTACTTTCCTCTCATTTCTTAAGAGCTTCTTGTTTTGGGGTGCAATCCGTCCATGTTCTTAGCAGGGAAACTCAACATCAAAAAGATATCAGTCCTCCCTCAATTGATTTATAGATGTAATGTATTGCCAATTCAGATTCTAACAGGGATTCTATGAAACTTGACAAATTGACTCAAAAATGTACATGGAAGTGTGAAAGACCAAAAATGATGGTAAAAATTAACACGAGAATGGAGGGCCCACACCACAGCTATCAACACTTGCCATAAAGCAGCCCCAAGTTAGGCAAGGTGGTATTGTCAAAGAAGGTGATAAATTGGCTGGACATAAAATACAGAGAGTCTAGAACTAGACCCACACATAATAAAAAGTTATGACAATGCAGAGTAATGTGAGAGGAGGAACTTCGCAATAAATAGTACTGGTTCAATTGGTTATCCATATTTTTAAAAAGTGAACTAGGTTATCCATCTCATGTTATACAAAAAAGTTTAAATAAATTTAAAACTTAAAAGTAAAAAGTGAAACTCTAAAATGTTTACTTTTTAAAAACATTTATTGTATTGAAGTATAATTGATTTACAATGTGTTAATTTCTGCTGTACAACAAAGTAATTCAGTTATACATATATACATTCTTTTTCATATTCTTTTCCATTATGATTTATCACAGAATATTGAATATAGTTCTCTGTACTATATAGTAGGACTTTGTTGTTTATCTATTCTATATATAATAGTTTGCATCTGCTAACCCCAAACTCCTAATCCATCCCTCCCCCACTTTCCCTTCCTTTTGGCAACCACAAGCCTGTTCACTGTGTCTGTGAGTCTGTTTCTGTTTCGTAGGTAAGTTCATTTACGTCATATTTTACATTCCACATATACACAATAGATAGTATTTGTTTTTCTCTTTCTTACTTACTTCACTTAGCATAATAATCTCTAGGTCCATCCATGATGCTGCAAATGACATTATTTCATTCTTTTTTATGTCTGAGTAATATTCCATTGTATATATGTACCACATCTTCTTTATCCATTCATCTGTCAATGGACATTTATGTTGTTTCCATGTCTTGGCTGTTGTGAATAGTGTTGCTATGAACATTGGGGTGCATGTATCTTTTTCAATTATAGTTTTGTCTGGATATGTGCCCAAGAGTGGGATTGCTGGATCATATTGTAACTCTATTTTTAGTTTTTTGAGGAACCTCCATACTGTTTCCCATAGTAGCTGCACCTATTTACATTCCCACCAGCAGTGTAGAAGGGTTCCCTTTTCTCCACACCCTCTCCAGCATTTGTTAACTGAAGACTTTTTAATGATGTAAACTATAAAATGTTTAAAAGAAAATATAGAATAATATCTTTCTGACCTTGGAAAAGGGGAGGAGCTCTTAAATATAACCAAGAAAATATTAAATATTTTTAAAAGATTGATAATTTTGGCTAAATTGCAATTTGAAACTTACTATTGTAAAACTTACTATAAAGAAAGCTAAAACTTGAGAGAAGATATTTTCAACACATATAACTGAAAACAAAAAGGTTTTAGTATTTAGACTCTATGAAGAAGTCCTTTAAATAAATAAGAAAAAAAGAAATTAACCAAGAGAGAAATGTGTAATGGACATGAACTGTCATTTCACAGAAGTGGAAACACATATATCCAAAAAAAAGAAGGAAATAATTCATTCAAAACCAGGCAAATGCAAATCCGGATACCATGATAGGCTATTTTACCTCCATGGGTTTGGCACCAGCTAATAAGCTTATGTAACAGTGGCAGTGTATATTTGTACAGCCGTTTTGCAGACAATTGGACATTATCTTATAAAGTTAAACATACACACGTGTGACAGCATAGCAATATACTCCCAGGTATCTTAAGAAATTCTTGCCCAGGTGTACCAGGACCCAGCACAGTTCAGATTAGCAAAAAACTGGGAGCAACCCAAAGGTTCATCAACAGGACAGTGGTAAAAAAAAAAATGTATATTCACACACTAGGATATTAGGCACCGTTAAACATGAATAGACTATAGCTACACAACCTGAGTGATTCTGAGAGTATAATATTGTGTGAAAACAAGTCTCTGTGATATGCCATTAAAAGGAATGAACTACAGACACATACAACATGATGAATCTTAGAAACATAATGTTGCATGAAAATGCAAGTCCCAGAAGACCACATCCAAGAAGTTGCCATTTTTATAATAACCAGAAACGTGCAAAACTCAGCAATACACTGGTTAGAGACACACATGTGGAATTATCTTACTTTCCTTCCAGCCACAAAAGAAAGTCAGTGAAACAGTCAAGCAAACCCCATTACCAGATAACCTCAGGATGCTTTTTGAGCATCTTTTTCTTAAGAGCCACAGTGGGTGGATTTTTCTATACTATTATGTTACCTGGTAATAATAAATAATTTGGAAAACACAAGAGCTAAAAAGGAGGAAATAAAATTACCCATCATCTGACATCTTTTTAAAACATCCCTGAAAAGGGACTGTTTTCTGTTCTGTAGACTGAAAAATGTCAATCTGGATCCCCAAGATGTCTTCCAGCTATCTGGGCACAGAGCTAAGGGAATAGATGTCCACACAGGAATTGCATGGCAAGAGGACTTTTGTCGGTTTGAGCTGCAGGCGCCCCAGCACTGGAGAGACAATGGATTGTCATCAATGGTCTCACACTCCTTACCCAAGTGTCACACTCCTTAGCCAAGTTGTCCCACTGGCATCCAAGCCAGAACCAGCACTTGTTCACCATTTGTGTTAAAGTGTGACATACTGCAGTCTTTAGAAAATTGGATTTTTGAGGACAGAATTTCCACTTAAAAAGAAATTTAACAAGCTCTCTAGAGAAATTAGCTGAGGTCAGAGATGTAAACTTGCCAAATAAACATACTGTCAGAGACTAAAATGGACAAGTTTCTCCCCCCTCCACCCTGCTTTTTAAACATTAAGGAGCCAAATAATCCTATTTTTCCTCTAGCTTCAGATAGAATAAATGTTCATAAATATTCATTTTTTTTCCAACTGGAAGCATTAGGCCTTGTTACTTCGAGTGGAACTAACTGAAAATTAATGATGGTTTTTAGAAAAAGCAAGATTATATACACAGAAGCAATTAAACACAACCTATTAATTATTTAACAACTTGTTAATGAGTAGAATTTCAGCATCAGAGTTTTAGCTACTCCAGACTGCCCCTGCCAAGTCACTCATATACCATCCTTTCAAAGTTTGGCTTTGAGAAGGGAAAGAATTGGGGGGATTTTCACATAGATCTGCACCTTTCAAAAAAGAATCTGGGATGCCAATTACAGAGAGATGGCAAAGAACTGTGTTGGAAATAGAACAAAGAAATCATCTCAAGATTTTGATCCAAAACCTGAGATGCGGTAAAGTTTAATTTCAGAACATTTGTCGTGAGAAAACAAATGTTAGTGCTATTTCTACTTTGTGCCTGTGTATACATATGTACTGAGGATTTTAACGTGAAGTTGGCGCGTCTTAAAGTAATTGTGTTTCTGCGTGTTTGTGTTATTTTAAGTAAACTCAGTAAACAGAATCTGATATTTACAAAACCACTGAAGCTGGATCTTCATGGATATTACAGAACTTCAAGCTTTAAGTCTGAAATCTATGCTTAGTGAATATTTCACCTGTAAAATTGCCCCACCTACAGGCAAAGGCATGACACAGCAACCCAGCACTATTAGACATTATAAATATCTACACCAAAAGGATTAAGGAAGGAAATATGTCAAGTTGAGAAAACACATTTACTTATGGCTGAGGTTTCTTTCTCATCCATCCTTTCTGTATTCTCCCTGGATGTTGCAGTGCCCCAGAATCTCTCTTGGACCTCTTCTTCTCTTTTCAAGTGACACTCTCCCCTAGGCAAACTCACCCAGTCCAGTGGCTTTCATACCTTCTCTATGCTGGTAACTCCCCATGGCCTGGACCTCTGTGCTGAATTCCAGACGTGTTGCTCCAGCTTCCCACTCAACACCTTCACGTGCATCTCTAACAGACTCCTCAACCTCGAGCCTATTCTTCCAACGTCTCAGTCCATATGCCTGTCTTCTTTCCTGACCCAAAGCCTTGGAATGACCCTTGACACCCTTCCTCTTTTCTTTCACACTCCACATCCAATCCATTGGAATCCACCTCCACCAGACACAAACTCCACACACTTCTTACCACCCACACAGCTGTCCTCTCCTTTGAGCAGCATTAATGACCAAATTGGTCTACAAGCTTCCACCCTTCTTTCCTCTTCCACCTCCAGACTACTCACAGAGTAGCTTGGGTGATCTCTTTAAAATGTGAAAAACATCACAGGACTCCTCTGTCTAAACCCATTCAATCATGCCCCATTTCTCTGAGTAAAAGCCAAAGCCCTTTCATGTCCATCAAGGCCCAACATCATCTGCCTTCACTACTGATCTGGCCACATCTCTGGCTACTTTCCTCTTTATTGCTATGCTCCAGCCACATGGGTCCCCTGTTGTGGCCAGAATATGCCCAGAGCCCTGCGCCAGGGCCTCAGTGGCTGCTCTTCCCTCTGCCTGGGTCTCTTGTTCAACATGAGCTTCATAAGCCAGACCTACCCTGGCTTCTGCTCTCCCCCAGCACTTCCACGCTTTCTTACCACTTGACATAGCAGTTGCTTTTTCTTTTAAGTCTGTGCATTTCCTACATGTTTCCTACATACTTCTCATGTGTTTCTTATGTATGCATTCACTCATTCCTATATCTAATCATTCATTTATTGTCCATTCCTCCTACAAAAATATAGGAGCAGAGACTGTTTTGTTTCCTGCTGTGTTCTCTGCACTAGACAAACGCCTAACATAGAGTAGGTACTAAATAAATGTTTGTCAGATAAAAGAATGAATAAAGATTGATGGCATTAATAAAATTATGAAGGAACTAATTATTAATGAATGAATTATCAATAAATGAATAAAGATTGATTGCATTGTGAAGTGGATGGAAGATGGCCTAACACCACAGAGAAAATTTACAGAATAAAAAAGGGGGTTTCCAAGTCATATTTAACTGTGAAAAAAAAACCAAATGACCAAATCAGAGATGAAAATTGCTGCATGCTAAAATTCCACCCCCACCATCTTGCAGACATAACCATGTGACCCAGACAGGCTTCCTGCTGGACCTCATGGAGGCCTCACCATCCATGTAGACACAGGGTTTTGGAACCTTGCTACTAATAGTGTGGTCCACAGGCATTGGCCAGCAGAATGGTCATCACATAGGAGCCAGTTGGAAATGCAGAGACTCAACTACAGCCAGACTTACTGAGTCAGAATCTGCATTCTGGTCAGATCTTCCAGTGATTTGTTTGCAAGAAAAGAACTACCACTCCCAGTTCATCACGGCTGGTATGTAAGCTCAAATCTTGCCTTCTCTGAGCTAAATGATTGTCACAACTTCTCTGCTTTACCCAAATGGCATCCATCCCATTTATTCACCCTTGTCAGAACCCAGGTCCCAATTCCTGCAACATCCCCTGTAATAATGATGGGTTTCCGCAATGCTCAGGAGATAAGAAAGCTGCCAACCATCTCCATTCCTTTCGCTAGGGTCCCGGCCATCAGCACATTGCTCTTGACATACTCTTGTGTCCCCCTGGAGCCCTCTGAGCTCTGGTCCTCCCACCATTGCCCACCCGGGGAAAGCAGCAAGACCCTCTCCACCCCAGCCATCTCCCAGGGAGGCGACATGGTGTCCCCAGGGCAAAGCTGCAGCCGAGCTGGGAGGGGTACCTGCAGCACATTGGGTGGGCTTCTCAGGTCCTTGTATTCCATCAGCACCCTGTTTCCACGCTCTTAGTCAGGAAGCTGCAAACCCAGGGGTCACTT
Organism: Eubalaena glacialis; assembly: GCF_028564815.1. Taxonomy (NCBI): domain Eukaryota; kingdom Metazoa; phylum Chordata; class Mammalia; order Artiodactyla; family Balaenidae; genus Eubalaena; species Eubalaena glacialis. Next base: position 191,616,506 of record NC_083718.1, on the reverse strand, counting down.
CCCAACTAAAACAGTGTCTGGGCCAAGGACTGAGACATTTGCAGACAAACCTTGTGGAGCAGGAGAGACAAAAAGGGTGGGTGAGCCGAGAGTGCAACCCTGGAGGGTCTCTCCTCCCAACCACCACCCCCCACAGGAAAAAAAAGCCTACCCCTGCAGCACAGCCCAAGTGAGGGTTGAAGATTTCACCCCATCTGTCACACGCACCTATCAGCCAAAGCTGCGGAGAGTTCTAAAGGAAAAGTGGGGAGATCTTTGAGATGCATACATGCTATTTTATGAAGCACAGCCTGTGCCAGGCAGAACAGAATTAATGGGTCAGACAGAATATGAATCTAAAATAAAATTTTTAAAAACGTCCTCAGAGTAGTTACTAAAGATATTAAAAACATGAAGCGGGCTCAAGCATTTCTGAAGAAGTGTGTCTAAAATGATAATATTTTAAATAGTGAACTCAGTTGGAATGCCAGAACGCCAGAGGGAACAAGAGGAGGTGGGAGGTCAGTTGAGACGCTCACCTAGAAGGATGAGGAGGGTGAAAGGACTGGGAGACAGTGGATGTGGCAGAATAAGTTCTAGACATCCACATAATAGGAGCCTCACTGGGAGGGAGAAGGGCAAATGGAAAGGAAGTTTTCTGAAAAATAAGAAAAGACCAAGAATATCACAGACTTAGAAAAGATGTTCTTGGCTGGAAAGGGCTCAGAGGGCCCGACTGGATAGATTAAAACTATAGAACAAAAGTTTTTAAAAAAATACACTACCAAATGTAAAATAGGTAGCTAGTGGGAAGCAGCCGCATAGCACAGGGAGATCAGCTCAGTGCTTTGTGTCCACGTAGAGGGGTGGGATAGGGAGAGTGGGAGGGAGGCCCAAGAGGGAGGAGATATGGGGATATATGTGTATGTATAGCTGATTCACTTTTTTATACAGCAGAAACTAACACACTATTGTAAAGCAATTATACTCCAATAAAGATGTTATAAATAAACAAAAAACTGTACCGAGACATATTACGGTAAAATTTAAGACCATCAAAGGAAAGACAAGATTCTAAAAACTTTCAAAGGGATAAAGCAGATAACCTGCCATGATAAAAGAATAAGATTGAAGGTATTGCTTATGTCTCCAATCTGCAATTGAGGAATGTGATGTCCAAAGGTAGAAGGAAAGAATTACAACCCTTGGATTCTGCACACGGACAAGCTGTCATTAAATTGTAGGCAGAATACAAAGTTTCAGAACATTTACCACACAGTAACCATCAAGAACTGATGTTCACTAATCAAAGCCACAGACCCTCAGATTTTAATGTATGAATAACGTACATTAAATAACATACTATAAAATAAAAAGATTTGTTTCTAGAAATAGAGCAGTCTAGAAATTCTTAAAAGCTCTCCCACTAAAAACACTTGTTGGATAAATGACAACAAACATAACTTTAAATTAAAAAACTGAGTTTACAAAAGAGTAAAGGAAATTGTCAGAGGCCAAGAAAAGGGAGTTAAAACTAGAGCAGACGGTGAGGGTGAAGTGGTGGCTGCCCCCCTGGGACCATCACCAATGCCAGGGACACAGAGCAATGGGTTTTAACAACCTCATGGGGCAAGAGGCAAGACCTTGGTCCCTGAGAGATGAAAGTTTGAAGCTGAGACCCCTACAAAAATCCAGGCCCTCTAGGGACTCAGTGAAAGGTGTCAGCTAGAGGGAAAAAATTGCCTATTGGCAAGGGAGAGGTGTTATATACTGAATGTTTATTTCCTGCCAAATTCTTTTGTTAAAACCTAACCAACCCCCAATGTGATGGTGTTAGGAGGTGGGGCCTTTGGGAGGTGATTAGGTCATGAGGGTGGAGCCCTCATGAATGGATTAATGTCCTTATAAAAGGACCCTGGAGAGCTCCCTTGTCCATCCCTCCATGTGCGGACACAGTGAGAAGGACGTTGTCCATGAACCAGGAAGCTGGTCCTCACCAGACACCAAATCTGCCCACATCTTGATCTCGGATGTCCCGCCTCCAGAACTGTGAGAAATAAATGTCTGTTGTTTAACATCATTATGTTATTCTGTTATAGCAGCCCAAAGCGACTAAGACAAGAGGCAAGAAAGAAAAACATTTTCTCAGATTTAGGTGAGAATTTATGACCACAGGCCAGCCCCATGTGGATTCAAATGGGCATTGGCACTAAGGCCTCCTGTGTTCAAACCCAGCTCTGCCTAGACATTCTGCGTGACTTTTCTCAAATCACATAATCTCTTTTTATCTCCATTTCCGCATCTTTAAAAGGAGGATATAAATAGTACAGAGTCTGCCATGAAGGAAGCTCTGTACAAAATTTTTGTTGGGGGAAACACTGAACAAGGTCCTGGACTTTAGTGCCTCCAGATGCAAGACAGAATTAAACACAGATCCTCTCTGAAGGAAAGCATCCCAGCCTAGGATCCCACAGAGTCCCTCAATTAAACATGAGCTCACAACTGGAAATTACAAAACACATACAAGAACAAGCCACCATGCATCAGAGTCAGCAGAAACAATATTCAGCATGGTTAGACCTATAATGACTTCACATATTAGAATGGTCACATATAGAATAGGAAGTACACATGTTTAAAATGAAATAAAGGGATTGAAGACGTGAATAAATAAAAGAAAAAAAAATAATAAAAAATATAGGCATTTATAAAAATGTTTACACAAAATTTTAAAAAGACCAAATAGATGGAAATTAAATTAAAATACCTGAAATTTAAAAGTCCGTGGATTATACATATATCCCCATATGTATATGTGTAGCTTATTCACCTTGCTATAAAGCAGAAACTAACACACCATTGTAAAGCAATTATACTCCAATAAAGATGTTAAAAAAAAAGTCAATGGATTAGTTTTAAAAAATTGATGTAGCTAAAGAAATTTAGTAAACTGGAAAATAGATCTGAAGTAATTATCCAGAATGCAGTACAGAGTGAAAGAGACAGGAAATGTGAATGAGAGACTCAAAGATCAAAACATAGAATATAGAATGAAAGGTCTAGTGAACATTTAATAGGAGTTCCAGAAGGAGAAAAAAAAAGTTTTTTGAGTGAAGAAAAAGATATTCAAAGTGAGAGTGGCTGGAAATTTTGCAGAATAAATTTGGAAGTTAGTGTCTCAGACTCAGAAAGCACAGTGAATCCCAAGCAGTGTTAAATGAAATCCACACCTAAACACTTTGTGTTGAAACCAAAGAACATGAAAATCTTAAAATCAGCTAGAGATAAGGAGATTACTTTTAAAAATCACATAAAATGTAAGTTTTATAACAGAAAAAAAAAAAAAAGGAAGCCAGGTAACAGTGGAATAAAATCTTCAGATGGTTCTCACCTTGATATTGTCATTAAAAACTGCAGGATGCTTATGTGTGTGTGTGACATAAAGACATTTTCTGACAAACGATGGGAGAGGTTATTGCATGTTTTTATGCTCATGGAAGTGACCTAGGAGAGAGGGGAAATGTGGTGATTATTGGACAATGTCCTGCAGTGGGTAAGAGGGGCCGGGAGCTGGCACAGGGAAGGGAAGAACTGCTCACCCTAACAAGAGGGGAGGCAGAGTCAATGCAGGTGAACTAATGACCCTGACGGTGGGGGCACATGGGGTTCTCTTCTGATGTTTCTGGTTTCTCCATGAACTGGGAAGGAGGTCATTGCCATCGAGGGAGAATTTCAGAGGAGGGCTTGAGGAGCAAGAAGAAGGCGTGAAATAGTCCTTCCTGGAAGTCGGGGATAGATACACTAGAAATTTATGTCACCAAGTCCAGTCTCATACTGCTCACCACACAATAGGCCAATAAATCAACTCGTTTGGGCAGGGAATAGCAACTTTATTCAGAAATTCAGCAGACTGAGAGATGGTGGACTAGTGTCCCAAAGTCACCTGAGTTAGAATTCAGGCTTCTTTCATACTAAAAGGGGAAGGGGGTGTGGCTGCTTGTTGCAAACTTCTTGGTGCCAGAATCCTTTGTTCTTGCAGCTGTCCACGTAGGTCACGTCAGGATGTTCCTGTAAACCTCCAACAAGACAGATGTTATTCTCTGCTCTGCAACTTTTGATCTCTCTATGAAAGGAAAAGTGTTATATTCTTAGAGGTCAGAGCCTTGAGAATGGGCTATCCTGTATATTTCAAGCTATAGGCAAGATTCTTAGCTTGTAGCAAAAGCAATAGAATACAAAGGTTAAAGTAAAAGAAACAGATCCAATATGGAGTCAGATCTGTTCTTCCCTATTACATTTATAGTGGGATATCTTGTCCCCACCAAGGACCCCTTCAGGATGTTGGCTGCCTGTGCTTGGCATGACCAGAAATACAATTCTGCTACTCTCCCCCCATGCTCTGTGCCCAGGTGCAGATGTGCAGTAGCTGGCGATTAGCCAGATGAGGGTTCTGCAAGGTGAGGGTACAAGGAACACTGGTATTTCTGAGGACAGACATAAAACCCGTTAGAGTCACTGCCTACAGGAGCCATGTGGGACCGAGGGTGAGTGAGAAGAGGAAATACTAAAATAAAATAACATAAAGTAAACCAAGAGAGGTGCCTTGCAAGGGGCAATAATGGCAGCGTGAGGTGAGCTGAAGCATATAGTTGCCCAACTGTGTGCACCTGAGGTCCAAAATCAGGAGAAAAAGGAAAAAAGAGTGCCCATTTATTTGTCTTTTGAATAAATTGGAAAAGAAAAGCCCTGACCCATTTTATTCACCCGTGCTTCTTTGTTCATAGAAATATCAGCAAGAAAAGGCAGATAGATCCTTGGCATGGGTGATTATGAAGCAAAGTCCAAATGTGGACATCCATGGGCCAACTGCTGGCCTTGCCTGGGCATCGGCAGTCATGTGGGGTCCACTTTGGGTTCAGCCTGGCTGCATCTATTTGTGGTTATTCATCTGCTGCACAGCCATTGATTTTATTTTATTTTTTTCCTTGCCTGTGTTAGCAGCTGATTGAGGAATAATCAGCTGGATCAACTGCAGAGCTATGCGAACTAGCTGTGAAAATGCCATAAATAACTCAATTGGCCACTTCGCATGAGGGTTATTTCTGTTCTATACAAAAAGGCTTATGTAACTCCCATACAACTCGCTATTTGAGTTGTTAGCGGGTAGAGAAAAGAAGGGAACTCAATACTTCTCTCTGGGAGAGAAAACCCTATATATAGCAGCTCTCTATGATCTGGATGCAGCTCTGGGGGATTTCAGTCTCAGATCACACCCCCTTCTACTTTCTTTCCTCCTGTTTTTGGCCAGCAGCCCCTCCACCCAGGTGTGTCTGTCATCTACTGCTACATAACAACCAGCCCCAAACGGAGAGGCTTAAACAATAACCATTTATTGTTTCCCATAGTCCTGTTGGTCGGTTGGGCACAGCTGGATATCCCTCTGTCCTCTGTGGTATCATCAAGGGTGACTCATGTCAGATTTCAGCTGGGAGCTTGGCTGGGGCGTCCACACCCTGTGTGTACCTAAGGAAGTAGCTCAGAGTACAGCATGCAGGTGTGAAGGTGACCCTGATGAGAAAGACCAGAGAGTCTGCAGCAGAGTTGGCCAGCCATGGATGCCCTTCCATCCCATTGTGTCTGTGCAGGGCTCTTTGATCTCTACTGTTTCCTCAGTCGCTGAAATGTGTTTCATCCTTCCACCAGCATGTCATTCTCCAAGGTTGTGTAAACCTTGTCCCTCCTGCTCCTCGACCTGAGAAGCCTCTCGACTTCCTGCATGGGTCACCTGTGTAGCTGGTTCTTGTTTGGGCTCTGAGCTCCACTGGTCTGTGATATGTAGTACTGGGATAACACCAGGCATTACCTTCTAGAATGTTCTACTAGGGCATCCATGAGTTGGCAGCTGCCATTTAGCAAAGCTCACTGATTTCTCTGTGTGTCAACTTTCCAAAAACAATGCCCTAGGTCGGTGGAGCACAGAGATCAGGAGACCAAGTGCACGCACACCAGAGAGCGTGCACAGTCAGGGGACCTGGGGCAGGAGTGAGGGAGAGATGCCAACGGGGGAGCTGGGAAGCAAGCTGACCACCCCCAGCATGGCAGGACAGACCCTGGGTTGGGCACTGTAAAAGCTGTAATAATAATCACCACCTCCAACTCATTGCTCTTGTACTAAAAGGGGTTACCTGATCATGGTATCCTGAGAGTTGAATGAATTAAGGATCAGAGTGCTTAGGAATGGGCCTGGCACAGAGTAAGTGCTAGCTAAGAATGAACTGCTATGACAAAACAACCTTGGCCCATCACCATTGGCCATGGCCTTGGCTAATGTCCGCTGCACTCTGTGCCAATAGAAAGGAGCTCATGTGTGCTGAGGAGTTGGTTCCACGACAATTAGGGGAGTACAGTAACGCCATCAGTTCTGTCCAAGGGAGCTCGGGCCTCTGCAACCACCCACTGGCTGCCCTGCACTGTGCTTTTGCTGTTCCGGAACCAGGTTGTTAATCCTCTTGCTAATAACTGGGGCCCATGCAGGGCAGCACTGCTGTCAGCCCCCATCACGATGTTGCCATCCCTGACTTGCTTCCTCTCCTACTCTGCCATTTCTCTCTGCCACCCTACTGCAGGCCCAGCTGCTCCAGCTGGACTGTCTGCTCTCCCTGGATATTTCTACCCCCTCCCCCCAACCCCATGGCCTCTGGCCCTCCCCACCTGCATGGATGCATAGATTTACCTCTCTTCCTGGGATGTAATTGTCTGGATTATGTTTCCATATGCCAATTCATCATTCTGGGTTTAAGTACTATTTATATAAAGATTGCCTTTGTCATTCATTCTGCCTTATTTGCCTTTCACCCTGAAGTTATTACCCAGGTTTCAAAGGGCTGCCACACACCTTCCTTTCAAAGACAGTGTTGTCAGGCCCATGCTGCCATTTTTCATTAGTGTTACAAGGCTTGGGTAATGTCTGAATTGAGAGCGGCTCTGAACTGGCTGTCTATAGCCTCATGCTGGCCTTCCAAACGACTGCAAAAGCCCCCTCTCTGTTTTTGTCATATTCCCAAGTTTCAGGAAACAAGGAGAGGCACTTTTCTGAGACTGAAGGACAGCCAAGCTGAAAATCTGGTGTTTGGGGCAAAGGCACTTCCCTGGGCCCCCTGAGCACACCTCTTCTGTAGCAGATGCAGGATTCCCTGGGGCTCTTCCCTAGTGAGGAAGACCCCGCCATGGCATGGGAGCTGGGAAGAGGGAGCTTGCAAGGGTAGGAGGTAGGCTCAGATCTGGGAGGCTTTTAAGAGCTGGGTGTGAATGCATCTAAACCTTCACGCCCAGCAGACTCATCTCACTTCCCCGTCTATAAATAACTTCAGATGCCATTCTTTTTTATTTGATCTGAAAAACCCCACTCCTGTGTAGATGGACTCCTGTGCAAAAAGAAGTCCATTTTGGGAGCCCTGAGCAAACTACTCATTTTTATTTTCCATCGATTTGGTTTTTTTCTGACCACAGATGTTTATGGAGTACCCACTACCTGCCGGGCTCTGGGGCAAACACCGGCTCCAGGAGCTTCTACGTGAGTGACTGTCCCTCTGTCCAACCATTGAGGCGTGGCGTCCATCTGGGACCCGTCTTCTGATTCATCACTCCACTACCCTGGAATCCACATGATACTGTAATAGGGAAGAACCTTTGTATTCTATACAAGTTAATCACTAAAGGGATGTGGCCTAAAAGCTTAAATTATACATAATGGCCCAACTCTGGGAACCCTGCATCCCAGGAAATGAGTGTTAAACTAAAATACCTTTGTTTACTTCACAGGAAACTTCCTGACCAGTCTCACCTGTGAATGGTTGAGGGAAGGAAGAAATTAACACATCCCCTCTGGAGTCTGGCCAGAACCAGGACTTTATCCCTTCCCCTTTTAGTGTAAAAGAAGCCTGAATTCTAACTCAGGGAAGATGGTTCTTTGGGACATGAGTCCAACATCTCTCAGTCTGCTGGTTTTCTGAATGAAGTCACTATTTCTTGCCCCAGCACCTTGTCTCTCGATTGATTGGCCTGTCGTGTGGCGAGTGTTGTGAGCTTGGACTCGGTAGCAATACAGCACTTGGGGACGGCTGGGGAGCTTGTCAAGATGCAGATTCCATTCTGTAGGCCTCGGGGTCCTGAGGCTCTGCGTTTCTGCTGAGTTCCCAGGAAATATGAGTCTCCCATCTGAGGGCCCCTCTGAGAACTGTGCTGTGTAAGACTGCCCCCTCCACACTGTCGCCCCTTCCTGATGTTTCTCTGCCTGTGCCCCAGGCCTGGCCACAGACCCCAATGACTCCCCTGCCTCCTCATGAACTCTGTTTCTGGCCCGTGCCCTGCCTTTGGTCTCTGGACAAGGCAAGTGGTTCCAGATGCCTTGCCATGAGTTCCAGCGTCCTTGCCCTCCACCTCCCACCAACCACACCTGCTGTTGCCCTCCAAATCTTCCTCAAAGGGCTCTGCCTCCAGGAAGCCCTCAGGGTCTGCCCCTCTCCTTCCTTGCAAACCTTTATGCAGCAGGAGGATGTGCAGAGCAAGTGGTGGACGTGGAAAGTCATCGTGCTGCCAGATTAAAGGTGACCGTTTCTGCCTGTGAGTGTGTCGCCAAAGAAGGGAGCTGTTTTCTTTCCAAAGGACGGTGAGCCTTGGGGTCATAGCCCAGGAGTTGCCTCAAAAGAGTCTAGATGCCTTTGTTCTTCAAAATGTTGAGGTCCAGAGCTGAGCTCTTTGTTGTGAGTGAGGGTGGGAGGGGTGAGAAGGTAGAGAACTGGCACCTACATTCCCAGAGGCCAAGGAGGGATGACCGGTGGATGCTTGCTCTGGTCAGCCCAGGGCTGTGGGCTCTTGAGTGGGGGCAGCAACCTGGGGGGCTGGGCAGGACCCCTGAGCTGAGGCTGTGATGGAGGATGGGGACCCAAGAGCCCTAGTCTGTGGTCCACTTTGGGGTGGGGCCTAGAAGTTACTGGGATTCCGTTTCCCCCAGACTCTGGAGGGAGAAACTAAATCAGATTTTATTTGATTTAGAAAATCATCAACCATGCCGTTGCTTGTGCCTTGAGCATCCTGGAGCATCCTTACCTGTAAATTGCTCCACATGGACAGAACTATTTCCCCACAGCAGCTGTGGATGCCAGGCTCCTGAATGTGGGGGTCGGGGCCCTCCTTGGGGCACATGCTCAGGGCACATGGGGTCACCTGGGGTAACGGGCTCTGTCCTGGCTGTGGGTCAGCAAGCAGGGGCCCCTGCCCAGTCAGTGACCTCTGTCATTCCTATTCTCGTCAGACTCTTGGGGCACAGCCACCCAAAGGGAATATGTGGAGTAGGTGTCTCAGTCAGTAACGGCTGCTGTAACAAGGGTTAGAGGGCCCTTGTTGGGGCAGCTTAAACAGCAGACATTTACTTCTCACAGCCCTGGAGGCTGGACGTCCAAGATCATGGTGGCAGCATGGCGGGGTTCTGGTGGGGACGCTCTTCCTGGCCTGCAGACGGCCGCCTTCTCACCGTGTCCTCACATGGCTGAGGGTGAGATCGCATCTGCTGTCTCTTTATAAAAGGGCACTGCTCCACTCTCACGACCTCATCTAACCCGAATTCTCTCCAAAGTCCCCACCTCCCAACCCCATCACATTGGGGGTAAGGCTTATATATATAGATTTAAGGGGGCCATACACATTCAGTCCACAGCACTGGGCAAGTGTGGCAGGTCCCCCACCCTATGTCTCTTCTTGCTGAATGACAGAGAGCACAGGTGAAGTGGCTTCAAGGTGGCAGGAAGTCAGGGGTTCCTTGGGGTACCACCCTCCCTCAGTCCCCAGAGCCCTCAATGGCACACCTTGTCTTCTTCTATGGAGATGCCCCCTCTGGCCCCCTGGAACTCCCCATCTCTCATCTGTCCTCTGAAGGTGTGTCCTGTGCTGCCTCTGGCTGGGACTCCCTCCTGGTGCCCCAGCCACTCAGTGGTGGGGGGGCTGGTGCTGCACGGCTGAGGGTGAGGGTGAAGGATTTGGCACACATAAGCCAGCAGAGAATAGCCCTTCTCTTAGCTCAGTTCACAAACTTTAGGGTCAGTGGCTAAGATTTCAATTGATCTGAGTCACCAATCTCTGCAGAGCACAGATTTGAGCCTTGGATACTTAAGGGCCACAGAAACCTATATGCAATGCAAAATCCCCAGAAGTAGACACAGTGGTCCTAGTGGGAGATCGGGGATGCCCGGTATTCCTCCAGGTGTGGGAGGAGTCAGGCCAAGAGGGGCAGGCCTGCTCTCTGTGTCTGAGCCTCTGCTGGTTATTGATTTGGACACCGTGAAGTGGCTACAGGATGCCGGCCAGAGATCCAACTAGCACAGGGCAGACAGGGAGGGCAGAGGGATGGACAATCACACCTGAGCCTCCAGGGCTGAGGCTGCCAGAGCCCCTCTGCCTTGTTCACTCCACCGTGTCACTGGGGAGCCCTTCCGGAAGCAGGACACAGAATGGGTCACTGGAGGAAGCAGTGCCTGCCAGTCATCCTTGACTGTGTTCCCCCGTGAAGCCACCTCTGAAGCCCCCACCCCCTGCATCCTCTGCTGGCTGTAATCAGGAAAACTCGGGACAAAGTCAGAGCCCTTTGGTGGGGCCTCGGGGAGGGGGACACCCAGGCCGGGGGAAGGAGGGGAAGGCCTTTCTTTTGAGGTCTGTTTGCTTTTTCATTTTGAGCCCCTGAATTTCTGAACTAATGGTCATTTCCCCGTAGATCCATGAAAGCAAATGATTACAAGAAGGAAGGAAACTAGGGTTCTCCCAAGAACAGGACCGAGGGTGACCACTGGAGGGTAGATAGAGGCCAGGAGTGAGCTGGCTCTGACTATAAAAACACAGTCGCCGAGATGAAAGGGACACGGATGCAGTGAGATGACCAAGAAGCCCGTGGCAGGCTCCCGGGAGCAGCCAGCATGGTGCCCACTGCTTGGCAAGGCGGAGGCAGCAATGGGGAGGGTAGCTCCACCAGCTGACTCGACCTGTGTCTGGATCCAGGAGTAGCTCATGCTGCGGAGGAAACCGATGATGTGAACTCACCTTATGAGACTGAAGCGCTGACAGTCGCCCGAGAGAAAATGCTTTGGTCAACTGATTGAGGTAGAAAACTGGGAGTCCTGAGACTCTGAAGATGGGGAAGGAGAGATGGACATTTAGGAGGTGGAAGCCAGAGAGCTGTCAAAGGTGAGAAAGAGGATGCCTTGAAAGTAAGTTTTTTTTCTGAGTTTGGACAGGGCTGTCCCTGCTTCAGGAAGAAGTCACAGGGACTCACACCTGAGCCAGGACCCCGGGTCTCTCCCCACTCAGGACAGCTGACCATCTCCTGCCACCCCACCTCCATCCTTCCCTGGGTACAGGATGTTTCCCAGGAGCCTGACACTCATGAGAAGGATTCTGACACCAGGACTCCTTGCCTAGTCTAGGAGGAGAGGTGATGAAGCCTACACCTTCACCTGGTTCCTTACTTCCCTCCCACCCTCCGCTCCTCTTCTTTCTTTCTTCTTGGTGCTTAGCATATTTTTGTTACTGAGGCAAAATTCACATAACATAAAGTTAACCAATTCAGTGACATTTAGTACATGCACCAGGTTGTGCAAACATCACCTCTATCTACAATAGTTTCAAAGCATTTTCGCCAACCCAAATAAAAACCCATACCCACTATTCAGTCACTCCTCATTCCCCCTCCCCATTTAGATCTTTAATTTCTTTCTTTCATAGTTTTCTGTATATAAGCATTTCGCCTCCGTGGTTAAATTTATTCCTAGGTATTTTATTCTTTTGGATGTCATCAAAAATGCAATTGTTTTCTCAATTTCCTTTTTGTATTGTTCATTGATGGTGGATAGAAACACAACTGATTTGTGTGTTGCTTTGGTGCCCTGCAACTTCTCTGAGTTTGTTTATTAACTCTAGTAGGATTTTGAGTGTGTGTGTGTGTGTGTGTGTGTGTGTGTGTTTGGGATTTTCAATATACAGGATCATGTTATCTGCAGATGGAGATAGTTTTATTTCTTCTTTTCCAATTTGTCCAAAAACATTGGACATTGGTCTTCATTTCTCAGCTTACTTTCTGGCCTCTCACCCAGGAACCTCCCCTGAGCCCCTTGTCCAGCCTGGCTTAGCTGCCCCTGCTATGTCGTGTCCCATTCCCTGCTTGTCCCTGTTGTCATGCCCCATCTACTTTGTCATCACCTGTCTGCATGTCTGCAGATCCTGTGTGGGCAGGTGCAGTATCCATCACAGTACCCATGGAGACCACAGAGCCAGCACGGCTCTGGAACGTGGTAGGGCTGCATGCACTTGGGTGACAGTGACAGATCTGCAGAGTAGCTTCATCACTGCACTCTGAGCATCTCCTACAGCCCCTCTCTGGGATGTCTCATCCCACTAACCCCCTCCCTTCCTGCACAGACCCCTCAAATTCAGAGTGGTATGGTCCCTGTCTTCTGGGCCTGGACAGGGTGAGGATCATATTTGGGGTCAGAAAGGGACGATGAGAACATTGGAGGTCATTCTGATGACATTAAGCTAAGCTAAATTATTGCTCTAATAAAAGAGCAGTGGCCTATTCTCAATTTTCAGAAGGAAAGTCATGTTAATTATAGCATTTTCTCAATCTTAACCTTTTATCCCAGAATTGTTTCTTAAACCTTTGGGCAGCAGATGTCACTTGCACCCAAAAGGGCACTGGCACACAGCGATGAACAAGTGGAAATGAGAGCAAGGGGACCCCTGGATACACCCATCACACACGGATTTCCAGGGATGCAGACTTGTGCTTGTGAGTTTGTTTATGTTTCCTAGCACCACTGTTTCCACTTCCTAGGATGGAATTAAGCAGACCGTGCTTCATCACATTCTGCAAAGAGCACATGACATTTAGGTGTGTCCACTGAGACACAAGGAACCGAGAAGCTCTGCTGTGCCCAGAGATTTTCACAGCATGTCCCCCGACTCTGGGGCCTTCAGGTCCAACTTGCAGTCTGTGCAAAGGATGAGTGGGGACTGGCCGTGGCCAAGGTGGTGGGGCTCCAGGTCCCACTCCTACTCCAACCAGAATTGCTCTGCTCTCCCATGCTCTTTGCATTGGGTTTCCATCAGTCAGGGCTTTATCAGGAAACAGAAGCCACCCAAGGATCTAAACTGGAGGGATTTAACACAAGGAATTGATTATCCAGGTAATGGAAATGCTCCAAAGCAAAGCCCAGAAGCCCCTCTTTACTGGATGCTCATTGGGAAAAAGCTGTGTTCTTGAGTACAGGAGTTACCTGATGGAAGGGAGAAGCATGCGGGGCCTGTTCTGAGGGCACTGGACACAGGGCTGATGCAACCACTGCTGGAGATGTTGCACAAGGCAGAGAGAGTGGGGAAGAAACACCCCAGTTTCTCCTCACCCCTTTCAGGCTGGGCTCCTCCTGTGCCCTGGTCAACCACATCCAGCTAGAAGTCAAGGACCTGGGAGCCCAGGAAACACAACCTGTAGGGGCCAAGTCCACTGGCAAACATCAAGAGGCTCCAAGTGAAATATCACAAGAGTGATTCAATTCAGTCATTCGATGAAGTGGAAACTATCACTATAATCCCATCCCTTAGGTTAACAGATGGGGAAATCACCCAAAGAAGACAGCAACTTGCTGGCTGATGAGCAACAGGAGCTAGACCTACATCTTCTCACACCCAGAATGTCCATCTCCTACCACACCGCGTCACTGTTCACATTTAAAGCAATTCCCCAGATGATCAAACATCTATAATACACAAGTCCTGGAACGGGTTGGGGGGAGGTTTACCCAGATGCATGAGTTGTGGTCTCCAACTTTAGAAGAACCTGCAGCCAGATTGCATGGTTTTTTTCCTAGGCACATCCCCTCCCAACAGCTCCACATGTTCTTCATTATCTTGTAAAAGACAAATATGGTTTATGCAAACTCTCATAGTATGTTTCTGGCTTGTCCCTTCTGAAACGATTTCCCCTCGAAATGTATGTCTGGCTATTACCATTTTTGCATACAATAGCAAAAACACAAGCCCCCTTGAATTTATAGAGGACTGCAATTTTAATCATTTTTTATGGTCCGCCTTAATTGTATATCATCTTTAATGACAGTTGAAAAAATAAGTTATTCTTGTGGACATTTTTATGACCTCTTTAATATTGCAGATCAGGAGTTTTATTGTATTGCATTCTGGGTATGACACACAAACTGGGAAACCAGAGGGGAGAAAAATGTCCTGGCCAAGTTATGGATTGCAGGGAGGAAAAATGCTGATAATGGTCTTACAGGAGAATTGTTCCAGATTACACGGGTTACCCTGGGCTTTTATTTCTGTGTCTGTATAATGATTGTAATTTTACTGAAAAAGCTGAGTGTTGAATAAAGACTTCCCTTAAGGGGTAACTTAATTTAATAAAAAAGCTCTGCCCAGGTTCAGTATTACAGAAAAGCAGGGGATGTTTCAAGAACCGCCCTCCCATCTCAGACGACAGCTACCTTCCCACAGGGCTGTTTTGCTGGCTTCTGCTCTGTTAGAGAATTTGATTTGTTAATATAGTTCTGTAATGCAGGGGAGAAAAAAACTAAGACTCTTTAATTGTTAAATCAATGATGTCTTAACTTCTTTTCAAAATTTGAAGTGGGAAAAAACCCTAAACAAACCCAGGAAAAGGCTCTGTTTGGGGTCCCCACCTAAGGCCTCCTCAGAATCCTATCTTAGGGTTGATTCCCATCCTTGGGAATAATATCTCTTTCTTACCCTCCAGCATCCCAACCGGCATCCAGCCCCTGCTCCTAAGAAGATGGGTACCTCAGACTATCTTAGTTCTGCTCTCGTGAGGAAGGAGTTAATGTGGCTGACGGGTTCTCTCTGTGCATCTCAAGGGGCCGACCCCTTCCATCAAGGCCAGATGCAGGCTGGCCCTGCACACCTTTGGCGTTGATGCAGTGCAAATAGCCTCCTCAAAGCCGAGACTTCAAATGTCCTGTATCCAGCCAAGAAAGTCACCTGAATCATCCCCCTAAGATTCTTTCACCGTCTTCCCAGATAGGAATACCTAATGGGATGGGATGCTGGTACCCCTTATAGGGCTGCATATTGCCCACCAAGGCAAAGGCCTTATGAGCTCTTTAACTGCACGTGAGACCCAGGAAAGATAGAGAGTCTTGCCTGTAAGAATATGGATGGATCAGAAGGGGCAGAGCAAGGAGACAGGTCTTGACAAGAAGCTAGCTCAGAAGCTTCCAGTAGCCCCGTGCGAGGGGTCAAATAGATAGGATCCCAGCTGCAGGTGACCTGAGTGATCACGTGGACAGCTGTTCATTGTTTATCCGGTGGTGTCACATCCCGCTGAGCAGAGATGCACACGTGTGGCCTGCTGCTCTTCACGGAGGTTTAGGAAGTTGGCGCTGCCATGAAATATTTTTCTCCAGAACAAATACACGTTTCTCTGAAAGAATTCCTTCTTCCACCTGTCAGGTCTGACAGAATTCATGTGAACCCCAGTGAACCATATCCAGTTAGACACCCAGGCGACACGGAGCCGACTGGCTACCTCCAAAACTCCCCATCAGAAGGCCTGCTTTCCATGGGCACCTCCGATTAGTGCATTTCCAAGTCCAGTCCCGACAACGGGGGAAACGCTGCAGACGTTTTGCCAACATGTTGTTATTTGTGTTTCCCTCCGTAGGATTTGCCTACCTTGCACTTTCTGGGATGTCTTGAACCACACAGGAGGAGCAGGTGGGAGGGCCACTCGAGTCTGCAGAAACCCACCTCTGGAGGGGCAGACGGCATCACCGCCCTCAGTCTCCCCACTTCCGGCCTGGGGTCCCCTCCAATATTCCAGAGGTGGTCAGTGATGCAGAGCCTACCACTTTGCCTGTTCACTCCTAGTATCTGGCTCCCAATTGTTTCCCTTGGGAGCTGGGACATACACTGCCTGCCAGTTCCACAGGACTATCCACTTAGGACCCTCCTCTGTGTCGGCAGTGATGACAGCCACTTCTGAGCACCTGATATACATGCCTTCATTCCTTTAGATGTCACAGATGGCATCTACCAAGTGCTAGTTCTGTTCTAGGCCCAGGTACACCAGTGAACCAAACAGACCTCTCCTCATCATCTCGTGGGGTTAATATATTGGGGGGAGGCAATAAAACAGGTAAGTAAACGATATTAGCAAGTGAGATGATGTGAAGTGCTGTGCAGAGACACAGATGAAGGAGGGAAATCAGAGATGGCTGGGGGAAGATGTTGGGAAGGATGAAGGAGAGGATGGAAGGGAGGATGGAGTAGAGGATGGAGGGGAGAATGAAGGAGAGGATGCAGGGGAGGATGGAGGAGAGAATGGAGGGGAGGATGAAAGGGAAGATGAAGGGGAGGATGCGGGGGAGGATGGAGGAGAGGATGGAAGGGAGACTGGAGGGCAGGATGGAGGGGAGAATGGAAGGGAGGATAGAGGAGAGGACGGAGGGGAGAATGGAGGGGAGGATGCAGACGAGGATGTAGGTGTGATTCTAGATTGTGAGATGAGGCATGACCCGAGGTGGAGCCAGCATGGTCCTGAGGTTGTCCAGCAGAGGGAACAGGAAGGATGCCTCTGGGCATGAGGAGGGGAGGGTGCAGGACCCCAGTGTTCTCGTGGAGTGGGGGTGGGTAAGAGCAGAACATGGAGGGCTCCCAGTGATGGCAAAGATGGGGCTCCGATGTGGAGGAGCTGCGGGATTCTGAGAGAGGAGCAGCGAATCTAATTTGTGATTGAGTAGGACCCCCCAGAGCTGTACTGAGACTGTAGAGTTCGAGGACAGAGGCAGGAAGAGCCCTTAGAAGGCCATCAGGACACTGCAGGTAGGAGATGATGCTGTTGGGCCCAGGGCAGTGATGGGAAAGAGGCTCTGGATTCTGGGTATATTATGACGGCGGAGCCAATAGGATTTGGCGATGGCTCGGTTGAGGGAAAGATGTGTCAGGCAGGACTCCAGGGGCAAATGGAGATGACTATGTAGGGAGCCTCCTGGAACGTTTAAGCTTGAAGCACATGGAGACAGGCAAGCAGACAAGCAGGAGCATTCAGGTGTCCGGGGTACAGAGGAACAGCTCCAGGTAGGGAGATGAATTTTTGTGTCATTAGCCAATCAACTGGAGTTTTAAAATCATGGAAATGAATAAGAACACCCAGCAAAGAGCATAGTGTAGATAAAGTGACCAAGAAGCCCAGCACTGAGCCCAGGGCTCTCCTGCAGGACCAGGGCGATGGGAAAACCAGCAAGAGAGACTTAGGAGTGATCAACTGCATCAAGCACTGCTGACAGGTCAGGCAAGATGAGGCCTGGGAATTCAACCACTGGATCTTCCAACCCCTGTTTAAGTCCCTCGCAACCTTGATAGGAGTCACTACAATGCAGTGAGAGTGGACAGTCCTGAATGGAGAGGGTTGCTTCTCTTCAGGATATTCTTTTTTTAAAACTTTATTAATGTATAATTGGCATAAAATGAAGTGCACATATTTAAAGCATACAATTTGATAAGTTTTGACATACACGTGTATATGTACATAGGTGTACATAGATGTACATACGTATGTATATACGTCTGTGAAATCAGTAAAGATCAGGAACACATCTCTGACTCCCAAAAGTCTCCTTTTGGCCCTGTGGTCCCTCTTTCTTGCCCCTCCCAGCTGATGATCTTCTTGCTGATGTAGGTCAATTTGCATTTTCTAGAATCTTACGTGTTCATGGAATCATACAGTATGTACTGTTTTTATGTCTGGCTTTTTTTCCCCCCACTCAGCCTAACTGTTTTGAGATTGATGGTATTTCTTTCTGAGTGGTGTCCCTTTGTATGGACAAACCAGTTTGTTTATGCATTTGCCAACGGATGGACATTTGGGTCGTTTCTAGTTTTTAGCTATTGCAAATAAAGCTGCCACAAACATTTGTGAACAAGCCTTTGTATGGATATTCAAGTGTATTCACTTTTCTTGGGTAAATGCCTAGGAGTACATTGGCTGGATCATATGACAGGTACACATTTAACTATTTAGGAAACTGTGAAACTATTTTCCAAAGGAGTTCTGCCACTGATCATTCTCATGAGCACTCTATGGAGGGACAGAAAGCTCTGCAAGTGTCTGCAGCTCCCAGGGTTCAATACGGTGAAGCTGGTCACACCTGGTCTTCAGCAGTTCATTAACATCCAGCTCACCTCTTCCTGTCCTCTTCCTCCTATTCTCTGTCATGGGTGAGGTGCCCGTATGTCCCAGACTGCCTGGGGGGCCTGCTTGCCCTGGGATTTTAGGCTAGTTGGTTTTCCCTGTGACCTCAGGTTTCTGATGCATACAAGAAGAATGTGTTATTATAGGTTTTTTTCTGTTTTTGTCTTATTATCATAGGAGTGACACTTGCGCCTTTTCTACACCTGAAATGGAAGCAGAGCTAGTATTCAGTGTATTGCGTCTTAATCTTCTCTGTAGCCCTTCAGCTTCTATTATCAACTCATTTCACAGGTGAAGGAACTGAGGCAGAAAGAGAATATGTATGTCACCTAATGTCAAAGAGCTATGAAACCATACAGCCACTATGCAAAACAGTATGGAGGATCCTCAAAAAATCAAAAATAAAACCTTCCTATGATCCAGCAATCCCACGTCTGGGTGTAGATCTGAAGGAAATTAAATCACACTCTCTGGAAGAGATATCTGCACCCCCATGTTCACGACAGCATTATTCACAACAGCCAAGTCATGGAAACAACCTAAGTGTTCGTTGACTCATAAATGAACAGAGAAATGTGGTGTGCATATGGGATAAAAATGGAATATTGTTCAGCCATGAAAAAGAAGGAAATCCTGCCGTTTGCAAGAACACGGATGAACCTTGAGGATGTTACCCTAAGTGAGATAAGTCAGACAGAGAAAGACAGATACTTTATGATCTCACTTATATGTGAAATCTAAAAACACTGAACTCCAAAACAGAGAGTAGATGGCTGGTAGTCGAGGGCTTGGAGTTGGGGAAAATGGAAAGATGTTGGTCAAAGTGTACGAAGTTCCAGTTGTAAGATGAATAAGTTGTGGGGATGTGATGTATAGCATGGCAACTATAGTTAACAATACCGCACTATACACCTAAAAACTGCTGAGAAAGTAAATCTTAAATGTTATCACCACACACACACACACACACACACACACACACAATGATAGTCAAGTGAGGTAGGTGATGGATACGCTAACTAACCTTTTTGCAAAAAATCATTTCATAATATATGGTATATAAATCATCATGTTAGAAACCTTAAACTTACACAACGTTACATGTAAATTATATCTCAATAAAACTGAAAAATACAAAAAGAGCAAAGTGGCAGGGCTGGGATTTGAACACAGGCAGCTTGGCTCTGAATCATGAAACTACCACCTGCCAAGAACACAATAGGTTCTTAATTTGTGTTTGTTGAATTGGACATAAGGAAGGAGAGAGAATGAGTTTTGCTGACCTTGGCAATGCCGCCCTCTCTGAGATGTACATGCCTATGGATGCACCTGCACGACAAGCCTCGGTGCCCCTCCTTCCAGGGTTCCTACAGGTAACACCTCGCTCATGTTAGCTCTGGGATCTGCAGAGGTCCGGAATAACTCCTTGTGCGAGATCCTTAAATGAAAGTCTTTGTTGCAGGGCTGTAATTGATTTCTGCATCAGGAGCATTCATATGCATGGAAAGACAATTACATTGTTAGAAATTCCCAACCATTTAGATGTGTTCAAAGTTGTATTTTCAGAGATTCTTACAGCTTTTATATCATTATCTGCCATCCATTGGAAGGGTTAAATGGACTTCTTGTGAGTGCCTTCATAAAGTATCCACTAAATAGATCTGAACTACTAAAGTCTCCCGTTCCTGCTGACAATGTAAGTTTGTATAATTAGTTTCAGTGGTTCAAGTACAAATCAGAATGCAGAATGCACACATACCCCATCAGGGAACATAATATTATCGCTTTTTAGACATATTGAAGTTACTTGGGTAAACTGGGGAAACCTTACCATTTTAATATGCTAATGTCTACTTGAATTCTTCTCCTTAGTACCCCTCAACTCAAAATGAAATGTTATTCATAGAGATTTTGCCTTTTAGACTGCAATGTCTAAGAATATGGATTAAAAAAATAAAATTCTCCTACTTCCAGAGGACTTCGCCCCTTCCACCTTCCCGTCTTGGGATGGATGCTCCTGCAAAAATAATGCACCAATAAAAGGTCAGCCCACACTGCTCTGAAGGTCAGGAGACACTGCACTAACCAGCTGATACCTTCCAGCAAGTTGGTTCACCCTTCCGTGCTTAGTTTGACCTTCACAAGCAGGACTTCCAAGGTCCATGCATCAGCCATTTGGAGTGGACTCCAATCCCACGTGTGTGTACATGTGTGCATATGTGTGTGTGCATGGATTCATATGTGTGCGTGTGCATGAACACATTTGTACCTATGATGTTGGTTAGCACTCAATTAAACCAGGATTAGCACATTCATGATTTCTCAACAGCAGGCTGAACTTTGGGTTCTGTTTGGACTTGTTTGCATGTCATTTAGGTAATGATTTTGTCTCTCTTAATGAATGGACGATAAAACCAAAGTAGAGGGGCAAAAGAAAATGCCTTTGATGATCCAGCAATTTACAACTGTCTATAAACGACTAATACTCTGGATGAGAGCCATTGAGGAGGTCCTTATTATAGCGACTCTCACACCATTATTACAGTCTGAGTGCGCTGACATGTTTTTAAATTTCCCTTTAAACATTTGCTATTATGGTTATGACTGTTGTTGCTATCACCATTGTCATTATTTTGCCTGGAGAATTATCCCAAGAGGCAGCAGATGGTTACGAAGAAATTGTCTTGAGATGCCTTTCTGAGAACTTGGGTCTGTGCCTTTGAGTCCAACACTGGGAGGTGTGGGTATGCATGGGAAATAAAAAAAACAACACTTGCACAGATCTCTCCAAGGAGACTGTTTGTACCGGCACAGAGCCTAACAGGCGTGCCAATATCAAGTCTGACGTGAAATGTAGGAGGTTGAAAAATTGTAACCAAGGGCCAATGGCCAGAAAAGGCACACCACAGCTGCGAATCTCAACACTGGCACAGTACATCAATGCGATTCATGAATATTTAGGTCGACCAGCACAGATTTCCATCCGTATATTGAATATGGCAAATCAAACAGGATGATAGAAAACAAATACCATCTCTCTGGAAATCCCAGTGAGCACAGGGCAGTAAAGCTGACAGAAAGTCATTACAGTGTGTTTGTAAAATACATTCAAAGAAGGACAAGTTGAAGCTGTGTTATACAGCAGGAACAGAGCCAATTTCTCATATTTTGGAGTTCACCAAATTGAGACACAAGCAAATAAACCCAACCTGCTGTGGTCTTTCCCTAGGTTTCATGTGTGTCCTGGTCACCACTTGAAAGTTTCCCGTGTTGCGTAGCTTACCCCTGCAACAGAGTTCATAAGCCCAGGTCTGGGGCCACCAGAGCCCTGGTTTGATTCCCCTGATGCAGGTAGACTCGCTGAGATCAAAACACCTTCAATACCTGGGCTACCTCTCCACATGTGGTGGAACCTGCCACCGGGCAGCCGGGGCATTGAACACCTGCTTGGATCCTTCTTCTTGAAGCAGTCACTGAACACTTCTTTGTATTCAGACTTACTGGTCAGTCCCCATCAGCCGCAATTCCTCTTCTTAATGCTGATACAAGGGAAGACACATCCCCCAATGCCAGACTCCGGGCTCTCACCCATATAGCAACAAATGCAAGAGCAGTGGAGAATGCAGATTTCATCTATTCCCCTGAATGAGCGTGCCCCCCCGGGAGGATGCCAAGCCTTGTCAAAGCTTGGTCCCCTAGTTACATCCCAGCAGACTCGATGGTGACATCTCGCCGACATCTGTTGACACATCATGCCCACCTCCTCTGTCGGCACCACTTTACCACTTTACTCTGAAGGAGTTGTTACTGTGAAAGCTTTTGAGGCCAACTCCTTGCCCCAAATTACAGGAAAAACCTAAACTCCCAGCGTTCCTTTCGCCCTGATGTGTCTGGGGGGTGACGCCGGCAGGGAGGGTTTGACAGGAGGGTCCAGAGGGCAAACACTCCAGCTCTTTGGTTTCATCAATCTCTTTGAAATACACAACAGAGCACCTGGCAAATATGAACGTTCTTAGCAAGTTCATATAAATAACCACGGAAATCGCTCCTGGGTCCCAGCCTCCCAGACAGGTTGGAGACAGACTCTATGTGGAGAGCAGTTCACTCAACAAGATGAAGCTGAGCCCTTTCTTTGTGCACACATCCCTCCACTGGCCCCAGGCATGCAGGGATGAAAGGGACCTCACGGGCTGGTGGGAGAGATGGACACGTGAGCAGAAAATTGGAGTATGATGTGATGAAGGGCATGTTGTAGGGAACTGGGAGTCAGGGGCTCTGGGGCACTGAGAATCCACTTAAACCAGACAGTGTGGGAGAGGGAGAGCAAGGTATGGGGGCGATGCTCCAGAGAGGTGTCAGCCCTCCAGTGACAGAGGAATGACATGCTAGTGAGTCCACTTAGGGAGCAGAAGTAAGTCCAGAGGGGCCTTTCTGCACAGTTACTTTCTGGGTGGGGATGTAACCCCAGGTGAGGGTGCCTTGAATTTACTGCTCACCTTAAAACCCCCAAATGACCTGAACTGTCTCTCCAGTTCTGGGAAGGAAGCCAAATCAACAAACGGTGGTTGGGAGCCCCTGGTGCTGACACACAGTGGAATGTTTAGGTCTGGGGACAGGAAGGCTGTCACCTGCCTTCCTGATCCCCGAGCTGTGTCTACAGTAGCACTGTGTACCTGATTTACAGAGCCTGGATGTGCTGGGGATGCCACCAGTGCAGGGACCAATGCACGACCCTTCAAGTTAGAGTGAGCCCTTGACATTATCCCAAGAGGAGGGAGAAAGCCATCTGCTAGGTTGGGTGTGCACATGGGTGTCTGACCACGGAGAGGGCTTGGGAACCGAACTCTGGCACTGATGGTCACTTTACATCGGACCCTAAACAGTCATTTCAGGCACCGTCTTCAAAGCTTGGAGCTGCCCCTCACTGCTAAACAAACACGGAGTTAGGACTTTCATTAATGTTTTTTTTTTAAAGATTAATTTAACTTTCTAACTGTCTTGTGACTCTGGGCACATTGCTTAACCTCCCTGCCATGTTTCCTGTCTGTAAAATGGGATGACAGCTGTGTCCTCTCCATGCAGCTGCTGTGAGCATGTACAGAGGACACAGGGCACATGGCCTGGTTAGTGATGGTTGTTGCATTTCACCACTTTCATTGTATTGTGATTACACATGTATTTCAGTTGTGACCTAGTTGGTCAGCCTTCCTTTGGCTATTCCCCCTTCTTTGGTTTCTTACTTGCCTGTTCTAAGTCTGGCTGCCTGTCCCGGATCCTGCCCTGGGGAATCCTCCAGGGTGGGGGCCTGGGGGGCAGACATACTTCCCATCTTGAAAGATTAACAAAAGATGACCCCGTCCATCCTCTGACCCCTTGAAGGTGGAGCAAAGGAACATGACTGCACCCAGCAGTGGCTCTGCCCCAACCTCTGGCTCTCACGTGACTGATCCTGAAATCTTGGGGTGGAGTCAGTGCAGACTGTGGGCAGCCAGAGACGCCGTGTCGAGTGTGTGGCTCTGTCTAGCCAGCTGTCCTTGGCCTCTGCTGTTGCCCAGGCTCTCCTGTCTGACCTGCTTATTGATCCTGTGGGCTACCCAGGAGCCTTCCGATAAATCCTGTCAGCTTAAGTAGCCAGAGGAGGTTTCTGTGATGGTAACTAAGAACCTTGAACTGCAAATAAATAGTTGGCCCACGAAGTGGTGGCTTATCTGAGTGAACCAGGATGGGCAGAGACCAAAAGGGACTCACCCCTCCCTTTGTTCTTCTGTCTATCTCTCTCTGCAAAACCCCCTGTCCTTTGTTCCATCAAATCCCACTGGGGCCAAAAGCACCATCAGGAAACCCAGAGGTGACAGCTCCTTAGCTGTGCTTATACCCCTTCTGTTCTCGTGGGGCTTGAACCCCATCGGGCCCTGCTTTCAATGTCAGAGCTCCTCTAATGCACGTGCAAATTGACATTCGGTTTAAACACAAGTCCAAGCATGGAAGGGAAAGCTTTGCCCCTGCTAACAGGATTTCTTGCCTTGGGATGGGGGAGTGAGCCATTCTGACCTTTTAAAATAAGAAGTCTCCTCCTGCACCCGATCCCAGGGCCAGCCTTGGATGGAGAGAACTGAGTCCTCTTCTAACCCCTGGAAGCTCAGCGACCTCAACCAAGTCCTTCCTGCTCTCTGGGCCTCGGTTTCCTGAGCTGTGAAATTAGAGTGTTGTCTCCTTCAGTTACCTAATTAACACGTTTGTGTTGAGCAAATATGATTGCCTCTTGAGTGATTTATGAGTGATTCATGGAAAGTGCCAGGATGGGGTTTCAGTAAATGTTCTACATCCTCACCATCAGGTAATGAAGGTTGTTTGCCATTGAGTGTACAAGGTTTTCAGGGAAATTTGATTACCATCATCCTGGGGTCAGGAACCAGCACCGCCTGCTGCCTTTGCTGGGCTGGAGAGGGAAGCAGACTTTGTGGGTCCAGGCAGGACGGCTATTCCTCCTTTGAGTTCCTTTGAGTGTCAACTGGTCGAGAAGCCCAAACCTACAGGGGCGAAGGGAGGGCAAGATTGGGAAATGAATTCAACACATTCTCGAACACACGTTTGAACAGGAAAATTAAACATACCCAAAGAGGGCTCCCTGGTGATGATGTTTGCTTTAACAGGACAGCGGCCCCTGGACGTTTGCTCCATGTTAACTTGGAAAGTCCTGCTTCAGCCCCTGCTCTTCCTGTCACCTGCTGCTTTCTGTTCCAGGCATGGGTGATGGTAGGTGATGGTAGTGACAGTAAGGAAAGCTCCGAAGTTTGTGGAGGGCGACTCAGGGCCACATCCCGCTTGGAGGGCTTCATCTTTGTGGATTAATCATCAGAGTAGCTTCTGTCATTGCCAGGATGGGGGTGGGGAAACCAAGGCTGACCAACCTCGAGTTGCACAGCTGCTGAGGGCAGAGTCGGGTCCTCCTGACTCCACAGCCACTGCGCATAATGATGGAAAGAGTGGTGCAAATGGAGGGGCAGGTGAGAGCCCCAGATGGTGCAGGACAGAGAGCAGACACCAGAGAGCACTGAGTGAGAAGGCCAGAAGTCGACCCCCAAACATGCCCACATCCTAATCCCCAGACCTGTGAACTGTCACCTTACAGGACAAGGGGACTTTGCATGTGTGACTAAGTTAAGGACCTTGAGATGGAGGATCATCCTGGCTTATCTGGGTGGCTCCAATCTAACCCCAAAGGCCCTTATAAGAGGGAGGCAGGAGGGTTGGAGTCAGAGAGATATTAGAAGATTCTGTGCTGCTGGCTTTGCAGATGGAAGAAGGGGCCACCAGCCAAGGAATGCGGGCACCTCTAGAAGCTGGAAAAAGCAAGAAGTGGGTTCTCCCTGCAGAACTCCAGAAGGAACCAGCTCTGCCTGTGCTTGATTTAGCTCAGCAAGACCCATCTCAGACTCCTGACCTCCCGAACTGTAACATAATACATTTGTATTGTTTCAAGCCACTAAACATGTGGTCGTTTGTTACAGCAGCAACAGGAAACTCATACACCCAGCCTGCAGCCCACAGACGGAGGCCAGCAGTTGTGGGCAAAGCCTGCTCCTTGCCAGCCCCGTGGCCAAGCTCAGGTGTGTGAAGCTTCACTGAGAAGTGGAGGTGGTAACAGTTCCTCCTTCCCAGGAGTGGCTACAAAGCCCTCAGAGCAGTGCCTGCCCGGCGAAAGCTGGGTACCACCAAGATGCGGGACACACAGGAAGCATCAGTTGCCAAAGTCAGTGAGCGTTCCAGGTGCTGCTTCCAGAGGGCCCTCCATCTTCCAGAGCTACATATGCAGCCTCCAGGTGTCAGAGTCTGGGTGGTAAGAAGGTGTCCCGTTGCTCCCCCAGAATTCTTTATTACAACATCGGGCGGCTCTTTTGCAGACAATAGCATCGTCTGCAAAGATGATTTTGTTGACTCACTTCCCATCCAGGCCCCCATTGGACTGTAAGCGCCGTGGGGCAAGCATTCTGTCTGTTCTGCCCACTGTTACAGTCGCAGCTGCCACCCCAGGGCGTGATGAATAGTAGGCACTCAACAGATGTACGTGGGATCAAAGGATGATTGAACAAATGAACAGCAAGGCTGCATGTCCCTTCCCTGGGCTGGGCTGAGGTGTGGGCAAGAAGCAGCTCTAAAGGGGGGGGTTGAGAGGAGCAAGGAAACCACGGTGGGACAGAGCAAGGAGAAAAGGCACAGAGAAGTAAGGAGAAGCAAAAGGAACTTTCTTCTGAGATGAAGACATCGCAAACCAAATGGACAGGGGAGCCCAGGGAATTGCCATTAACATCTCGGGGTGGAGAATGGCACTCAGCGATCAGACCTCGGCTGGGGAGGGAGAAGCCTCCAGAAAAATGAGGAACAAAACTGTCCTCCAAAGGTCAAACATTTCCTCTCACTTCGCAAAGCCTGAGGTTTTTGATTTCTCAGTGGACAACTAATTCACTTTCAGACAGCCCCCTGCTTGTTGAATGTTCCCCAAGGGACGTGAACGGTGATTTCAATTTGTGTTTGAATTCATGCCCCAGCTCAGGAAAGATGGCAGGTTGGAGGCAGTCCTAAACAGTGAGAACTGATGCTCCTCTGCTGAAGCCGTGGGCTGGGCTGTCAACAGCCGGGGATGTCAGCTCTGCTGTCTCTAGAGGACCACAGAACCACTGTACCCTGGGATGTGCATGACACAGGCTGTGCTTTGGGGAGGCAAATTTCATGCCAAGTGTTGTAAGTCCAGTTACCTTACTGGGAA
This sequence comes from Eubalaena glacialis, assembly GCF_028564815.1. Taxonomy (NCBI): domain Eukaryota; kingdom Metazoa; phylum Chordata; class Mammalia; order Artiodactyla; family Balaenidae; genus Eubalaena; species Eubalaena glacialis. The sequence continues at coordinate 191,589,495 of NC_083718.1, read as the reverse complement.
GCCTGGTGCTTCTGGTGAAAAGAGTAGTTTAGGGGGAGGGTGCTTAGCTACCCTCCCCCAAATCAAACCCAAGTGGATCTGCTTGGAACATAATAAGGGGCAATGCTGTAGGGTTACCTGGAGATGAGAAGTCCAAATGCGGGGTGGGAGTGTTCACAGCTGTTGGGAGCCAGAAGATGGATGAGTTTTAAATGATTCTGTAAAAAAATTTAAAAAATAAAAAATAAAATAAAATGATTTTGTGTGTTACCTGCCAAGCCTGCACGATCACTGCAGGGGTCCACAGGGTGCAGCCCTAGTAAGGCCACCTGCCAAAAACCTGGAGTGGAATGCCGGGGGACTCCCACCCCACTTCCTCTTAGCTGGTTTCACCCTCCATTGCAGTTGGCATCATTGGTCATTGGAGGTAACAGAGGGTGACACCAAAGACCCCAGGCTGCTTCTCTAGGCTTGGGACCAGCTCTCATCTTCATCTATGGAGTGGAATTTCACTGCTGATGTTTTACAGCTGAGCTATAGCCTGCATTCCCAGAGGCCTTGTTCCCTTCTGGAAAACCAAGGTGGACATGCTGGCCAGAAAGAGAAAACTCAGCACAGAAGGGTTGGAAGCAGAGATGGGGAGGGCCTGTCGCAGTCCTTGGGCATCCTTTTCACTCCCTGAGCCTCACACTCATTTCTACTACTTGCAGACTCACCTTTCTTCATTTGTAGTCTCGAGAAGGAAGTTCTGTAAACACAGAGCCCTCAGGAAGCCATGAAGCAGCCTCTCCCATAAATTTTCGGGGACACTTTTCATACCATAAAGGTTATGTCATGATCGCTGCCCAGCTTGATTGCCAGCTTGGAGTGTTTGCCGGGTAAGAAAGGAAAAGATAACTCGTGGGAGATGCAGCCTCATTATCATGTGACATTTAAGGGTAATTTACACCCGACATCACACCACTTCTGCTGTGGAATAAGCGCTGCCAGGAGTCTCCATCTTAGCCACTGCCACGACTGTGTCAAGAGAATGGAAATAAATTGATCCGGCTGAGTTCTCTTTGCATTTTTACTGCCTATTTATCAACGTGAGTGAATAATAATACACATGGCATTACTTACAGGTCCTGGAACGGGGGTGGAGCTGTTTCTGGGGGCAAGTTCCCTAAATTTTGGAGGCGGTATCCTAGAAGAGAAAGGATGGTGGTCCTTGATCATACCATCAGGGCTGCCAGGGTTTGGAGTCCATGTCATGTTTGATTTTTAAGTGAAAATTTCTATAAATGGTCAGCATGAGATTCCTCCCTCCCAGCACTTGGGAAGACCAATGGCTCGCTCATCACTTCTGCAGCTGTTACGTCTCCAGCAAGGCTTGGTGTGTGTGCATATTTTCCACAACGTACAAACATGCAGCTTTATGACTGCCCCCTTGCGAAAGAGGTTTTGTGTAACCTCACCTTGCTGAAAACCTCACCCAGGTTAAACCACGGGTGTGAGAACCCAGCAAGGGAACTGGGAGGATGAAAGGAAGGGAAGGAGTGGGGGAAATGGGGATGGGGGGGCTTCCACACAGGGGCCCATCTTCAGGAGTTCTAGTAGAGAAAGATGCCAACTGACCAACGATTAGGAGATAATGATGCCTTTCATTAGGAAGGGTCGCTGAGTTTGTTCAGAGCAGCTGCATCTAACACCACAGATAGAATTAACTCCATCATGACCATGCCACACACACATCCTCAGAAGCATGTCTTCTTCTGGTCACTCACATGGATGGTGGGCATCTGTTGGGTTGCACTGCCAGGGTAGCTCCCAGGTGCTTCTTAGAAGCTGTCCTGGGGTCTCCTCTCCTTGCCCAAGAATTCAGTTTAGGTCAGAGAAGGCCAAGGACTTGGCATTTCCAACAAGCCCCCGGGTATCCCAGAATGGGCAGCTTCTGCTCCAGCCTGGCGTTAGTGGGGCAGGATTTGAATCCTGTTTCTTTCACTCCCTACCGGAGGGGTCTCAGTCAGGTTTTATAAGCTCATGAAACCTAGAGTTTCCTCTTCGTAGAAGTCTCGAAGAGTCAAGGAGACACACCTGAGAAAGACCGATCAGAGCAGCTCCAGAGGACCCATTCAACTCATGGCTTCCTGCGGCTCTGCCCTGTGGGACTTCTGCTGACCGCCCCCCATAGCCCGTGTCTCAGCCTCACCCTTGTGTCAGATGCTGTTGGATCCCTCAGCCTCTAACTGTGCTATGCATTTCACCCCATAATCCAGGCCCCACTTCTTCTCCCCATAAATGAACCCCTGGTTAGATCATCCTCTTGTTGCAACGTGGCTGTGACAGGCATTGCAGTTCTGTGGGCAGCTGCATGATTCTGTCACTGTTTAGACCTGTCACTTGGGCAGAAGACCCACTCCAGTTCTGAGGAGAGCTGAGCACATGGAGATTCAAAGACTCCCCACAGCTGCAGAGCCCAGGCTGGTGCCAGAGTTGGTGCAAGAAGAGAAGAGGACCGTGCCCAGGTTCTGGAGAGGGATGCTGGCAGCAGGGCAGGTGCATTTCCAGGAACCTGTCACCATCCATCATGGCCAGACCCAGGGATCACAGGCCAAGGCAGGGGCCATTGCCCACGGATCACAGAGAGAAGTCAACAAATCAGCAGCTGCAGTGCCTCCATCCAGAGGTGAGAACTGAACAGCTCAGAAAAAGATCAGTGATGGAGCAGGGCGCCCAGCAGATGCACTGGGCCCCTCTTCAGGTTTGTATTTCCAAGGGTGAAATGAGACTGGAAACCCAGCCAAGAGAAATTAATTAAGGCAGCACACCCTTAACTGTATTTTTCTGCACAAATGGATGCAAGGCCAGGGAGCTATGATGTGGTAGAAAATTGCCTTGGGGAATGTGGGAAACTTCTCCACATTCCCCAAGGCAATTTAATGAAGGAATGGCTGGGCGGGGGGCAGTTTGGGGAGAACACCAGAAAGCAAGACAAAGAAGTCCAGTGACAAGCCCCAGGGGGACTTCCCAGTGCCAGGAGGCTCCGAGTGGCGGGGGCAGGAAACTGAGCCCCGGCCGCCCTAAGAGAGCTCAGATGGCATCAGAGAACCACTCACTTGCAGGGCAGAAAGTGGAGACAAGGAATCCCTGAACAATTTTCCCCACACTCTCTCCCTGCCAAACTGCCTGTGGTTTATGCCCCATCCTCCAGCCCAGTGCCTCCTCTCTGAATTATCATGGAATCAAGGACCACAGTTGAGTACCCATCATCTAGTCTTTAGGTTTGCAGATGGGAAAACGGTGGGAGGAACCAGGACCTCTTAGGGTCAGGTTGTAAAGTCCCTGTAGACCTGGACTGGAGCCCAGGCTCTAGACTTGCCCTCATCCAGACTATATAGAGCACCCCCTGTGCCCCTGACACCGTCTAGCACTGGGGGCAGATGGCTGACCAAGGAAGGCAGATACCCCAGGGGTGGGGCTCACAGATTGGGAGGCAGATAAATAACCTACTACTGGAGGTGCAGCACTGGTCCTGGACACGGTATCCACTGGAGAGAAAGTGTGATTGAGGGGCCTCTGGGAACCCCACATGCAGGCGGGGAGGGGCAGCTGCCCATCACAGGCAGATTTGTCCTCCTTGGTTCAAGTAAGGGAAAAGACTTGCCACTGAAGCAGGCATGAGGCTGGGGAAAGCTCTCGTGGCAGGGAGCTGGAGCATCTCTGGGAGCTGAGCCCTCAGTCTTGCAGCCACGAGGAGGTGAGTTCTGCCAACAACCTGAATGAGCTTGGGAGGAGGTGCTGCCCAGTCAGTCCTTCGGATGAAAATGCAGCCCATGCAACACCTTGTCTGCAGCCTCTGAGACTCTGAGCCATGGAAACTGTGAGAAAATAGAGTCTCTTTAAGCTGCTCCCAGAGCCTGGCACCCCCTACCTGCCCACACGCTACCCTCCTCCCCTGACCATCTTGGCCCCTGTGAACTCCCACAGGGTCACCAGAGGACCCTGGGCAGCCAGTATGTGTGGGCTGCGCTTGCCTGCAACACCACTGTTGCTTCATGTGCAGCCAGTGGGCTCGACCAGCCCATGTCCTGTTAGTCGATGGTGTTGATCTTTAGGGACCTGCATGAGAAAAGCCAGCACCTAAGCATCCAAAACGAAAAAGAGGAAAGTGGGAAACATCAACCCCAGGAGAGGCACGTGGAAGTGCTGGGAGGAGAGTGACAACCACGGGGACAAAGGCAGAGAACATGGGAACCATCACTCACAGACACTCCCTGGGTGCCAGGCGGGTTCTAAGCCCTTGACACCTGGTTGAGGGAGACCCATGGTTCCATATGGGAACCATCCTTCCCATTTCACGGATCAGGGGACTGAGTCACAGCTGAGTAACTCACCCGAGACTCAGAGCCAGGACTCGAACACACTGAAGGTCTAGTGCTGGAGTATTGGAGCAAAGGGCCACGCCACTTAAAAACTATTTAACAGACACAGAAAACCAACTTATGGTGAGCAAAGGGGAAAGGCGGGGTAGGGTAAATTCGGAATTTAGGAGTAACATGCACACACTACTATACGTAAAATAGATAAACAACAAGGACCTATTTATAGCACAGGGAACTCTACTCAATATTCTGTGATAACCTACATGGGAAAAGAATCTGAAAAAGAATATATGTGTGTATATATATGTGTAACTGTATCACTGTGCTAAACACCTGAAACAAACACAACATTGTAAATCAACTATACTTCAATTAAAAAAAAAAAAATTTAAAACGCAGTGAGAAAACAGCCAACATTGCACATGCCTGATCACCTGGTTAAAAATTGTAACCACACCCCAAAATCACCTTCTAATATGCTCCATAGTTATTGAGTTATATAATAGATATATATATTACATACTATTTTATTATGTGTTATATTACATATAATGTGCTTGTGTGTATATAAATATAATACTTACATAATTTCAAGTATTAATATATATTTATTTATATACTTATATATATATTCACGTTCTGCTCTACTACCTAGTTATTTAGTTGTTTATATAAAGTGTATAGTACATAATCAGTCATTTATTCTCCCCTTCACCACAGGAGAGAGTTTGCTACATGCAGGCAGGAGGTGTTTTTTGTTTGTTTGATTTCTGGGGGATTCTTTTAGAACTTTTTTTTTTTTTTTTGGCTGCTCCACACAGCCCAGTATGTGGGAACTTAGTTCCCTGACCAGGGATCGAACCTGCGCGCCCTGCATTGGAAGTGCGGAGTCTTAACCACTGGCCCAACAGGGAAGTCCCCAAGGCAGGAGTTTTTGATCTGTCTTGCTCATGCCTGTGTCCTCAGGCTTAGACTAGCAACTGGCACATAGTAGGTGCTCAAGAAATATTTGAGGCCTATGGGAATAATTGTAAGGGACAAACAGTAACTGAAGCAACGGGTAAAATGGACTCTGTCCAGGAAATCAACAATAATCAATGAGAGATGAAGAGTGGTGATGTCATGAAAAAAAGCACAACAGCACTTCTTCGAGAGGGGAATAGAGGGAGGCGTTGAAACTGGGGCCCACATCAAGTCAGGAGTAGGGGGAAGCCAGGTTCAGCCCCGAGAAAGCACTGGGCTCTGGGTTCCACGTCACAGTGAGGACCAGGGAGCAAGGGCAGCAGATGATTCGATGCTGCACGGAGGGCAATGGGTGTATTTGGTCTCCTTGGAAGGCACCGGCCCTAACTCGAGAGCTTGCTAATGATGTCTGCAGCTCTGCATGGGCTCTCTGACTTGTTTTGAACTTACTTATGATGGAAATGGGGAAGTAAGTGCAAACATCTTTGGATAGACATTCCATAGTGGAAAAGAAGCAAGAGGGGCCAGAACTTCCACCATCCACCACCACGGTTCACACCACGGGTGTCAGTCCCTAGGATGACGCACATCAATGTAGCTTTGCCCTGACAAACCTGGGCTAAACATGGGTCCTTCAGATCCCCCATGTCTGCCCACTCCCTACAGTCTCCTCTGCCCTCTGTTCAGGTGCAGCTGCCCCCTCCTCCCCTGACAGCTGGCCCTTGTCCTCCCAGCAAAACAGAAGTGGGAGGAAGCTCCACCCAGGGCACTGTGGCTTCCAGCCTCGCTCACAGGAAAACGAGCCTCAGTACCCCTGGGCTCCCCTGGAGCTGAACAGGAGTGACCAGTTTCCAAAGTGAACAGTCTCCGCCTGTGGTTCACATGAAAGCAGACACCTTTCACCAAATCTTTGCTTCCCTTCAGGCCTCGAAGTCCCACTTGGTTCTATCTCCTCCTGCCAAGTGAGCCTCCACTCACACTGGCCTCCCTCTGCTGGATCCTGGGAGCTTCCTCGTGGCTCCTGGGTCTGAGCCCTGCTCTGCCCCTGCCCAGCCTGCCCTTCCACCTCACCAGACACCTGAGCCTCACCCAGCTTCCTCATCTACTGAAGGCTGTGGGCCCACCAAGTGCTGGGACAGAAAAGCCAATGTATTATCAGGCGTACACAATTAAGAGATAATTCAAACACAGACTAATTCTCCTCCCTCAAGCATAAAGTGAGTGTCCCACAAACTCCACAAGAGGAGACAGCCAGCTCGTGTTTTCATCAGCTTTTCAGAAAAGGCTGCACAAGACTCTGAGTTGTGCCCAGTTTACACCCACCTGTGAGGTGGACTTGGAGCCCATCCAAGTCCCACCTGCTATTCTGCCGGATCTTCCTGTGGTCAGGCCTCCTCTCCTCCTTCCTTTGCTGGCGTAGTTCCTCCATGGAAATCATGCGTGTACACCTGCATGTGTGTGTTGGTCGGTTGGTTGATTTGCTCGTGAACATACTCTTTTTTTTTCAGTTATACATATATATATTCTTTCTCAGATTCGTTTCCTTTATAGGTTATTAGAGTATACTTCCCTGTGCTATACAGTAGGACCTTGTTGTTTATCTATTTTATATACAGTAGTGTGTATATGTTAATCCCAAACTCCTAAGTTATCTCTCCCCCTCTTTCCCCCTTTGGTAACCAAAAGTCTGTTCTCCATGCTGTGAGTCTCTTTCTGTTTTGTAAATAAAAACAGTCCTGTGAAAATGGGGACGTTGATTTGTTTGCTATTGTTTCCCAGTGCCAAAAACAGTGCTTGGGGTGTAGCAGGAGCTCACGAAACAATAGTTGAATTAATGAGTGGTTCCTTTGGTTGTTGGGTTTATCGTGTCCCAGAAACGATGCTGGGGAGGAGGTGGTTTGCTGAGAAAGTCAGATTGAACTTCAAGGACAGATTCCATGAGGAAAGACACCACTTGGTAGAGACTACAATGCAGTACTAAGAATACAAACCAGGTTCAAACTCGCACTGGGCCACCGACTGCAGCTGCCTATGCAAGTAACTCAGCTTAACCACACCCTGGTTTCCTTGTTGATGGACCTATGACATTTAGAGCACTGACATTATAGGTTTCTTACTAGGCAACATATACGCAACACAAGGTAAGCACTCAACAACCTCAGCCATCATCACCATTGACCCTCTAACTAGAGTTTTTATTTTCACCTCCACCTGATGAATGGGAATGACCAAGTGGGCCAAGTTCAACAAATCCACATCTAAGTGTTGGTCACCTACTGGTCTTGATGGTGAGGCCTCTTTGCAGCTGAGGCAGGTGGCTGTCCCTAAAGGAACCAGCTTGTGTCATGTGGGGTGAGTGTCATGGGGGCTCCCTGGGTGGGAGGAGCCATTCCCCAACGTTCATGCATCTTTGATTTCTGCAAATTCCATGTAGGTCTCTAGGATATGATAGGAGACTTGAGCAAGAGAAGAACTTATTGATCTTTTGTTTCCTGCAGGAATTAATATTATTATGAGTTGTTGGCTTTGTGGCTAGACCCCTGTGCTGTTCTAAAGCTATTTAGGACAATCACAGTGCTCTTATATGCCAAATCCAAACCACTGACACATAGTTCAATATATAAGGATTAAGGGAAAAGAGTGGAGAATGCAGAGTTAGGGGTGTAAAATACTACTTTTATTAAATAAATAAACTTTAGTGACTGGGATATAATAGCAAGCAAGGATAGACACATCTTCAGTTGGAAAAGAGAAAGAGATCAAATAACCACACAAACCAGTGCACAATGACCACAATGTCCATTGCCATGCATGGCTTGTAAATGGTGCCAGGAGTGCCCATTATAAGGGCTTCAGCCCAGACAGAGTGGTTAGGGGTCAGCTTCTGTTGTGGGCAGAATTGTGTCCCCCCTCCCCTCTAAATTCATATATTGAAGTCCTGAGTCCTCGTATCTCCAAATGTAGCCTTATTTGGAAGCAGGGTTTTTGCAGATGTAATTAGAAAGTTAGGATGAGGTCATGCTGCAGGAGGGTGGGCCCTCAGCCAATATGCCTGGAGTCCTTATAAAAGGAGAAAATCTGGACTCAGACACTCTTACAGGAAGATGAAGACAGAGGTCTGGGTGATGCTTCTACCAAGCCAAGGAATGTCAAAAACTGACTACCAAACCCCCAGAAGCTGGGAGAGACACCTTGATCTCCCAGCCTCAGATGGAACGTACCTGCTGACACCTTGATCTCAGACCCGTAGCTTCCAGAGCTGTGAAACAGTAAACTTCCACTGTTTAAGCTGCCAGTCTGTGGTATTTTTTTACCCCAGGAAACTAACCCAGCTTCCTTGAGGAAGGGGTAGGCGGGGTGTGAGCTGGAAGATGAATGACCATGAATCAAGCAAAGCAGGGAGGAGAGGGAGGTGCCATCTGAGAGAACAGCATGTGGGGGGTGTCTAGGAGATGGGAGATGGGAGTCCAGGGGTCTGAAAAGAAGTCCAGTGTGTCCAGAGCAGGGGAGCCAGGGGACAAGGTGAGGGAGGAGCCCAGAGTGGCAGGTGGGCTCAGACTTAGTATAGGATTTTGTCCTCATGGTAAAGCACCATTGAGGAGGTTTAGGCTGAGTTTTGAAGAGGTCACACTGGTTACAAGTGGAGAGAGCTATGGAGAAGGATCACGTGTGGGTGTCCACACATGGGCCAGTGTGAGAGATATGGGGGCTTAGACACAGGTGCCGGAGGGGATGGAGAGGGATGGAGAAATTAGGGAGTCTAGTGGGTAGGACCAGTAGGACTTGATCTTTGCTTAGCAAGGGGGAGAGGAAGGAGCTTTCTCAAGGACGACTCCCAGGAGTCTTTGCGGTGACTTTTATAGGGGAAGGAAAGCTGCAAGAAAATGAGAATTAGAAAGAATCATGAGTTTCAACCTGGGTATTTGAGGTAACTTGGCAGCACCCCAGGGTACAGTTCAAGGAAGAGGTCAGTTAGAAAGTGTGAAGTTGAGAAGGGAGGCTCGGGGTGTCATGTGGGTTGAATGTCTGGTTATGGACAAGACTGTCTGGGATGAGGAGAAGAGAGGGACCAGCACGAACTCTGAGGGACTCCCTGCCACCTTTAATTCTGGGTAGAGAAGGAGGAGCCTACAAAGAAGACAGAAGAGGGAAAGCAGGGACGCCATGAAAGACACAGGAAGAACCTCTTCCAGGAAGAGGGTGTGTCCAACAGTGTGGAATGTCCTGGGAAAGGTCCATCAGCCGCAGAACCCAGAAGGGTAGAGCTGAATAATGGAATAAGGGAAAGGGTCCTTATAGGCAGAGATGAAGATAAGGACTCAGCTTGAGATGTCAGGTCTCAAGACGGCTGCTGGACATGCAAGCGGACATGATGACTCAGGAATTAGACAAAGAGGTCCAGAGTTCTGGAAAAGTCCAGCTGGAGATGTGGATGTTGAAGTCCTCAACATACAGACGCTATTTAAAGCAGATGAAACCACCATGAGGGTGAGTATAAACAGATAAAAGGAGGAGGAGAGCTCCCGGGTCTAAGCGTTGGTCACTCCAGTGATAAGAGGTCATGTTGACAGGAGGGACAAACACAGGAGGTCACAGACACAGAGTCAAGGCAGGGGACAGTCAGGAGGGGGTGGATCCTAAAGTGAAGTGCATTGGGGTCAAAGAGGGTCAACACATAAGAGAGGATTTGTCCTGAAAACCAAGTAAAGAAATTGTTTGCAGAAGAGAATAGTCAGTGTTGAACTCAACTCCATTGATAAATCAAGAGAGACAATGGTTGAAAACTGAGCATTGGGTTCAGGACCACATAAGTGATTATTGATCAGAAACAGTAGGAGATGATAGATAGATAGATAGATAGATAGATAGATAGATAGATAGATAGATAGATAGATTTTATATATCTCTGTATCTCTATCTATCTATCGGGTGAGGGGAGAGATTTATTTTATTGGCCTAGGTGATTATGGAGGCTGAGAAGTCTCATGATCTGCGGTCTGCAAGCTGGACACCCAGGAAAGCCAGTGGCAAAGTCCTAATGTAACAGAGAAGAACAAACCTGACTCCGTATTGAATCTATACCTTTAGCTCTAACCCTTGTGCTCTGTTGCCTGTGCTTAGTCATGCAGGCTCTGCACCTTTTGTTAAAGAGGGTTGCCTATAGCCTGAAATATACAGGATAAACTATTCTCAAGGCTCTGAGCTTTAAATGTAAAGCACTTTTCCATTCATATAGAGATAAAAAGTTGCAGAACAGAAAAATGACAGTTGTCTTTTTGGAGGTTTAGAGGAATATGGTGACCTGACCTACGTGGACAGCTGCAAGAACAAAGGATTCCAGCACTGAGAAGTTTGCAACAACCAGTGACACCCCCCTCCCTTTTAGTATAAAAGAAGCCTGAATTCAAACTCAGGTGAGGTGGTTTTGTGGGACACGAGTCCACCATCTTCTCGGTCTGCTAGCTTTCCAAATAAAGTCAAACCTCGTCTCTCGATTGATTGGGCTGTGATGCAGCAAGCAATATGACCTTGGACCCAGTAACACTAAGAACCAGGTGAGCTGACTGTATAAGTCTCAGTCCAAGGGCAGGACACTGATGTCCCAGCCTCGCAGTTAGGCAGAAGGGGTTAACTCTTCCTGTGCCTTTTCTTCTATTCAGACCCTCATCAGATTGGATGAGCCCACACACGTTGGGGAGGGAAATCTTCTTTACTGCATCCACCAATTCCAATGCGAATCTTATCTGAAATAATGTTTAAACAAGTATCTGTGCACCTAAGGCCAGTCTAGTTAGGTAACACATAAAACTAACCATCCCACTGACCATTGGGTTCAGCACTGTGCAGTTGACTTTTGGTTGTAAAGGAGCAGTTCTGCGGAGGTGGCGAAGGCAAGAGCTGACTGAGGTGGGTTCAGGAGAGAGTTGCAGAGAAACTTTTGAGGACAAGTGCACGCAGCTCCTTTGAAGAATTTCACTGCATGGGGAGGAAAAGACACAGGCAGTAGCTGAAAGGGCATTCTGATCAAGAGATGGTTCTTCTGAAGAGTGGAGAAGTAAGAGCGTATCTGCGTGCTGAGAGAAACGGTCCAAAGGATCGGAAAAAACAGTGCTGCCTGACAGAGTGGGGAGAATGTCTGTAGCAGTGCCCTTGAGCAGACAAGAAAGAGGGGATCCAGGTACAGAAGGGCGGGACCTAGTCCTGGGGGCAGGTGCTCAGAGAACAGCAGTCCCTTCATGACAACAGAAGCAGAAGTAGATTATGTGCAGGAAGAAAGGCAAATGTGGATGGGGGTACGAAGGGTACAGAAAATCTTCTGCTTTCTCCTGTTTTCTCAACGCGCTAGGAAGCCACACGCTCAGCTGAGTGTAATTTTAGGCGGAAAGGATGGGGATGTAAAGAAGGAGGGAAGCTCATAAAGACCAGGAAAGTGGGGACATGCACAGCTCAGGAAATAGAACAGGCTTCCTGGGAGCACTGGGGAATCCACTCCAAACCAATGACAATCACTAAAAATTACAACAGGAGTCACTCAGAAGAGAGGAACAGAAAGCCAGGAGCTGAACATCCTCCTGGAAAGCTCGTGTGTGCCCAGGCACTCTGCTGGGGGAGGGGTCTGCAGTGCAGAGTGTTGCAGGGGGAGTAGTCAGCTCACAGCGGGTTTCAAGGGAAGAGGGGGAGAGACGGCTGGTATGCAAGACAAGGAACAAGAAGAGACAGAACTGTCTGCAGCCCTCGTGATGAGGCCCTGGGGGGAAGGCAGTGTCACCAGGGGAGAACCAGGACATGTTCAAAGGCAAAGGGAAGGTTTCATTCAAGAAAAAGGGAGGACATGAGGGATTTGGTCCATGACTGACCATGGGCTTCAAAGGTACAGCAGATGGTCTTGGGTCTTGGGAGGGACAGGAGATGGGATCAGAACAGGGGGTGAAGAGAGCCTCCTGGGGATTCGAGTCTGGGGGCCAGGGATGGCTGGCAGTCCTGAGCTCCTGGTACTGACTGATGTACAGTGAAGGATGTGGTGAGACCAGTCCCAACAGCCCGAAGGCAGACAGTGGAGGAGAAGCAAGGGGGAGGCTGGAACATCACCTGGCCCATGTAGAGGTCTGGGGATGGAGGCAAGGAGGCCAGCAGAGGGGTGGTCTTACTCGGAGCATGAGGAGTTTTTCTGTCTCTCCGGGCTCCAGCTGTGGATGTGTGGAGGCTGGTTTGTGGCTCATCTAACTCTGAGTGTTGGGTGCCAGCTTTGCTTCTTCCCCTGGGGGCATCAAGACCATGGTGGGGGGGCTGGAGGGGCTGCTCTAGGAGGACAGGCTGTCTCTCAATGTATCAGTCATCTACGCTGCATAACAAATTGTCACAGTTTAGCAGTTGGAAACTATGCCCATTGGCCAGCTCACGGTTCTGTGGGTCCGAAGTCAGGACAGGGCATGGCTGGGTTCTATGCTCAGGGTCTCACCCTCATGGTGTTGGCCTGTTGTGTTTCAGCAGAGGCTCTGGGGGAAGGATCCACTTCCAAACTCATTCAGGTTGTTGACAGAATCAAGTTTCTTAAGGACAGAGGCTGCAGACATGTCCTCTTTCTGGCTGTCAGCCAGGGGTCACTCTGTTCCCAGAGACCATGTGCTGCCCCATCATGTGACCCTCCATCTTCAGAGCCAGCAATGGAGAATCTCTCTGCCATCATTTCCCTCTCATGCTTGACACTCTCATGCCTGAAAGAGCCACATCTCTTTTAAGGGCTCACCGGATTATGTCAAGCCCACCTGCGTAAGCTCCCTTCCTCAAGGCCAACTGGATCATCGCACATACCCTGGTCACAAGGTAGAATCTGTCATATTCACAGTCCTGGGGGTCGTACAAGGCACACACACTTGGTCCCTGTTGATGGAAGCCCGGTACAAAGATGAGCTTCTCCAGGCTGTCGATCTCAGAAACTAACACAACATTGTAAATCAACTATACTACAACATAAAATAAAAAATTAAATTTTAGAAAAAAAGAAAGTAAAGTCATCTTCTATGGGATAAGGATGTGGTGAGGCAAGCAGGCTGGATTCCAATGTGTGCTGAGCAGTTTGAATTGTTGAGAAGACTATGAGAGGGTGAGCTGACCAGGGACACAGCAGGACCACTGGCAGAGAAAGTGTGACCAAGTCTCCTTGACGACTCAGAATAGGGCAAGCATGCCTACAGGACCAAGTGAAAGATGAAGGAGTGCAGGTCTTTTCTTTCTTTATGCAGTCTGGAAGCATCCTGAAAACTCTCCCCGCTGCACCCCTGACACCAGTCTCAATTGCTAAGGAGGCTCAGTCATCAAGAGCCCCCATCTCCTTCCCTGACAATTCCCGGGCCCCCCCACCTGGGCATCAGCCTCCGAGGCCGCTCTCCTCCTGGGTGTATCCCAGCCTCAGCCGGGACATCAGAGGACTGGGAGCTGCTTTTGCAGCAACACGGTCCTCAGGAGGAGAGGACAAGGAGAAATCCAGCCTACAGCCTTCCGGAGCCAAGAATGTGTTTGTGTAGGTTCCGAATTGAATAAACACACAGCGTGCAGCTTGCCAAATGCCAGCACCTTCATTTTCTAATAACAAATGGCTGGTTAGAATCAATAGCAACTCCCTGCTGCTGTGCTATCAGCAGCGCGAGGGCGGCGGAGGCGGCCTGGGCTCCAGCGGAACAGCTGCTGTGCCTGCGTCTGAGGCCTCAGCCGGTGGGGTGGCTGCCACTTAGCCATGCCGGCCTCACTACTGACACTCACTCCTAATACTCCTCCTGCTATTCAGCTTCGCAGATAAAGCAGAAAATCTGCTGGGGCGTGTAGGATCCATGTAAATTGTGTTTCAGCTTAGAGGGGGCCTGTGTCCAAGAGGTGGAGAGGGAGGAGAAAGCATATGCATTGTCACGGCTGGAGATATCAGCAAAGATGGAAGCATGGAACTGATTCTTTAACATAGAGGGGGTTGGGAGTCAGAATGACATAGAGCAATTTCTAGAGCTGGCTCTTGCCAGCTTGTGTGACCTTGGAAATGTTACTTAACCTCTCTGTGCCTCACATTCTCATCTATAAAGTGGGGGTTATAATAGCAACTGTCTCATGGACATTTCCCAAGCATTCATGTGAAGCACTGGGAGAGCTCAGTAAACAATAGCATCATTACTGCTCCACTCACTCTCCCCAAAGACCCCTACTGGATCTGACCATGAGCCAGGAGCTCCTTTAAGGCCCTGGTGGGCTGCAGGCTCCCTCTGGCACTTCCAACAGCACCCAATACAGCCCTCAACTCAAGGGGCTGCTCCCTGCTTTGGTGTTGGTTGGGCTGCTCAAACAAAACCACTTCAGAGACAAACATTACCGTAGTGCAGTCAGCCTCAAGTGAGATACTGTGGCCTGCTGTCAGCCCCAGCATGACTAAAGGATTCTCTCATGTCACAGCGCCTTCATGAACAATGTACCAAGGTCCATGGGTACAAAGTCAATTATGTGCATTCACCGTATGTACCTGTTTTCTCTGGGTCCACCTTGCAAAGCACCAACCTCAGGCGGGACAGTACCATTGTAGTCATCCTGATATTTGCTTCTACCTCTCATCAACCATGTGTAGATGGTAAATGGATAGCCATAGGATGGAAGGATAGCTATAGGATGGATGGATAGCCATAGGATGGATGGATAGCCATAAAATGGATGGATAGCCATAGAATGGATGGATAGCCACAGGATGGATGGATAGCCATAGTATGGATGGTCAGCTATAGAATGGATGGATAACCATAGAATGGATGGATAGCTATAGGATGGATAGATAGATAGCCAGAGGATGGATGGGTAGCCATAGAATGGAAGGATAGCCATAGGATGGATGGATAGGTATAGGACGGTTGGATAGCAATAGGATGGATGGATAGGTATAGTATGGGTGGATAAGTAGAGGATGGATGGATAGCCATAGGATGGATGGATACCACTCATTGTCAGACACTCAGGGTGGACCTTGTCACTCCTCTTGCTCAGAAGCTTCAGTCGCCCTTGTTGATCCAGCATAGTGTGCCACACCCTTCCTCACCTGGTCCTACCTGTCCTCTTGGCTTGGAACAGGGTCCCTTCCTATAGATTCCAGCTATACTGTGCACTGCCTGGCTCATCAGGCCACATGCTTTGCTCTGTCCAAATTTCTTAACCTCATCCTTCCTCTGGATAAGCTAGCACAGGTCCTCTAATGCTTATCTCTGGAGGTCCCCCACAGTTCCTCCAGGAGGATCTGATGTTTCCCCTCTTCCGAGAGCTCCTAACACTTTTCAGTATTGGTTGTTGGCAGTCAGGTTTCCCTCTAGATGATGAAAAATGGGGCATGCTGTATTCATCTCTACATCCCACAATGCCTAGTGCTTTGGCATAGAGTGGAACCACAATAAGGATGGGTGGATGGATGGATGGATGGATGGATGGATGGATGGATGGATGGATGAATAGATGGATGGACTGACTAATTCTAACATAATTAGCCCTTATGTAAGGCAGTAAGGAATAAGAGAGAGAACAGTCTCTGCTGTGGGATCAGAGGTCCCCTCTAATTGATTCTCAGATTTCATAGACCTCAGGCCTGTCTTGTTTCCCAGTCTGTCCTTCCCTCCCCCATCACTTTAGCCCACTTCCCCTGAGTTCTCACTCTTGTTTCTCTACCATTGACCATGAGCTCTCCTGGTCAGCTAGACCCTTGACACTGGCCCCTAAATACCTGACTCTGTCCAGTGACCCCATAATCACAGCAAGCAGAGCCTTAGATCTCAGACCCCCTGAATCACATCTCTGTCTGCCCAGAACTTTAGCACATTTTCCAAGGACAAAGAGGTACTGTATGGACATCTTAGAGATGAGGAGAAGGAGGAAGAAAAGAGCAAATAAGAGGCCACCATTCTCACGCATGAGCTCACTGCTGGGGAGAAAAACAACACAGCTGTGTTGGGTCAGAGGAGGAAGGGACGTGTCCTCGTAAGATGCAGGAGGGTGTTCTTGGAAATCTTGTAGGGAAATCCCTGGGGAAGGACTCATTTATTGAGTGCCTAGAATATGTTCCACAAATATCCTTTAACATCTCCTAGGAGAGAGAGAATATTAACCCCATTTCACAGGTAGGAAACTGATGCACCCAGAAAGTGATAACATGTAGAAGATCCCGCAGCTAATAAGGGGATTGAGCCAGAATTTAAGCCCAAGTCTCTGACTCTAAAACCTCTTACAGAACTCTGGTTGTGGCCCCAGAATGATTTGGAGGGAAATAAACAGGAAAATAATGAAAAGGGAGAGGGGGGTGCAAAAGGCAGGGTAAAACCATGGCCCTTTGCCCCAGATGTCCACTCATCTTGGCTGAAACCACAGGAGAACGTGTGAAAAAGCAGCCGGTGCTGAGTCTGTGGGACGGGAACATTCTACGGCGCCACGTAGCAAATCCTGGGTTCCCTGCTGCCCCAAGATGATGTTAGCCCAGCATGTGACAGCGATTAATAGCTTATTTCTCAAATCAGCCCATTAGAAATAATCATGCAGGCAAGCACGGGCCATTAATCTGCCTTGGAACCCAACCCGCACAGGCTGACAGGGGGACAAGGGGATGAGATCGTTGGAAGTGCCCAAGGCAGGGGACTTTTGTGCACCGAGAGAACATTGCTGTGAAGTGGGGGGAGCCAAAGCCGGGCCCAAACTGTGTCTTGGGCAGGATCTACAGGGGACCCAGAACCTGAGTGACCGCAATGGACACTGGGCTTTCTTCCTAAGGGCAAAAGATGGCTCCACATGGAAGCAGCTGCCTGCAGTGCTGCACTGAGAAGGATTTTGAGCCCATGATCAGTCATGCTTTCTGTCTTGGGTGATGGTAGGCGAGTGAAGGCACAAGTGCCCTGAATGTGATGTCCCTGGACCCAGTGCCATGCTGGGGGCAGGAGGGAGCACCCGCCCCAACAGTGGAGTATTTTATCACTGACATTGTAAAGCATCGTCTGCACATGGTAATAAGGAGAAGGAGATGGACTTAGTTTCATTATTGTTCTTCAATTCTCTACAGAAAATGCTCTGCTCTCTTGCCTGCTCCAAGGGGGACCACTCCCACCCACTGCCCCCTCCCCATTTGGTAGGGCTCTCGTGCCGACTGGCGTGCACTCTTCAAGGTCTCCCCAGAAGACCCTGGCATCTCTGCATCCTTGGGGGCTCTGACCCCTCCTTTCTCCACCTCCACCCCTGATTCTGAGAGCTCCAGACACTTGAGGACTAAGAGGGAAGGAAGGAGGGCAGGGCTCATGCAGTAACCTGGCCACAGAGGTGAGGTGCAGGTGAGTCAGTCCCAGAATCCAAATCCCAGTGGGCTTGCTGTGTAGCCAGCGCCACCCCTCCCTCCAAGGTGCTCCCTCATTCCTGCAGGAGCAGACAAGTGACAGGGGGCTTTCTTGTGGCTTTTTCTGGAGACGTGGCATCTTGATTTTGTGATGAAGGGCAGTCCTGCATCAGCCTAAGTTTCCCTGGGGGCTGGTGGCAGCAGGAAGTCTTCCCACCACCCCTTCTGGAGGACATCAGTGCCTCTGTCACCTGGCTTTCCTTTTTTTTAATTTTTAATTTATTTTATTGAAGTATAGTTGATTTACAATTTTGTGTTAATTTTTACTCTACAGCAAAGTGATTCTGTTATACATATATATGTATATATACATTCTTTTTCATATTCTTTTCTATTATGGTTTATCACAGGATATTGATTATAGTTCCCTGTGCTATACAGTAGGAACTTTTTGTTTATCCATTCTATATATAATAGTTTGCATCAGCTAATTTCAAACTCCCAGTCCTTCCCTCCCCACCACCCCTCCCCCTTGGCAACCACAGGTCTGTTTTCTATGTCTGTGAGTCTGTTTCTGTTTTGTAGATAAGTTCATTTATGCCGTATTTTAGATTCCACATATAAGTGATATCATATGGTATTTGTCTTTCTCTGTCTGATTTACTTCAGTTAGTATGATAATCTCTAGGTCCATCCATGTTGCTGCAAATGGCATTATTTCATTCTTTTTTATGGCTGAGTAGTATTCCATTGTATATATGTACCACATCTTCTTTATTCATTCATCTGTCAATGAACATTCAGGTTGTTTCCATGTCTTGGCCATTGTTCTTTAGCTGCACATCAGCATTGCTAGGGTATCGGTTGGTTGGTCCCATTCTCTTGGCTTCTGGGCTGAAGTCCCCGTGTCCTCTCTCAGATGGATGAAGCTGAACATCTCAGGAAAGTGTCCCCTGAGAACCAAACTCAGCTCCCTGCCTCCATTGGACCCCAAGATCTCTGACCTGGCCAACCCTATCTTTGCTGAGCCCTGTCCCCAGCCTCTCACCTGGCTCCTTGTGTGGACATCACCTGGGCTGGACACCTAGGTAGGTTCCAGGGCACCCCCAGGTGTCCACAGCATCATCTCTCCAGGTTTGGCCAGGTACACTGACTGGCTTCTCCTGCCTCCTGTGAAAGTTGGATGCCCTTGTGTCCCTCTCCTGGTTCTTCAATGTGCAGGTGTACAGAAAGGTCAATTGACCCGGCACAAAGCCATGATAACACAGCAAAGTCTGAACTTGGCAGAAGGATAAATAAAGGGACAATTCTTCCCCTGACAGAAGGGTTATTTCGAGGAGCAGACCTCCCTCAGGCAACTGGGTTTACGTAGAACTTCTCAGAAAAGCAACCTTGCAAGCAGCACTTCTAGGTGAAATAGTCCTGTACAGAGACACGTACCATCAGCTGATTTCTTGATGTGGCTGAACTGTAGCCAGGAACAGACTCCACGCTCAAATGTCCCCTGAGTAGCTCTCCACATAGACTATCGTTTACGTAACGGATGACTCTCTTCCATCCTAATGTCCTCATGAGAGGCTAAGAGTGGATCCCCACACTCTCTGCTATGGCTGATTTTTTAAAAATGTCCAAGTGTGTGATTCATAGTCATTTGTTTGGGCAGCTCAGGTATTTTCACCTACACAAGAACATATGGAAAAAGCAGAACCCAACCTTCCCATCTGCCCCAGCTGTACAATCCTCACACCACACAGCAAACAACCAAGCTTCCTTCACCACTCAGTGCAACTTCTCCTGTCGATTAACTTGATAATGACCTTTAATGACCGATAAGTATCAATACTTCATAAAACAACAACAACACGACTGGAATTTGCTGTAGATTGTAGCCTCTTATTCACACCCTTCTCCTGTCTCCTGTCCCAGGGAGATGCAACCAGTGGTCCCCGTCCCACATTTCCTCTGGATTTCCTGTTCTCAGGGTGATGCCAGGCTCTTCATGACTTATCTACTGCATCAATCTGTACAGGAACCTGCTTAATAGAGATGGGGTATGTCAAAGAAAACGTTTCTGCCATATTAATAAACAAAGGATGTTGCCGCCATCAAGCCATCACATTACAGCCCCCCACCCCCACCCCCAACGGTGAGCCCTGAGGGAACTCGGGATGGAAACAGGATGACCACCATCAAGCCACTGCAGTCACCCACGAGGGTGCACCCTGAGGAGACTCAGGATGAGAAAACACAGGATACTGGCCTCAGAGAGCTGAGGTGTATATCAAAGGAATGATTTCAATGAGCCCAGACTCGTGCATCTTCCCATACATAGAAAAATGCTAAATTCCTTGACTTGAGATGTCTGGTTTTCTTTAACTAACAGTAATATTTTGATGTTCCCACTACCTGGTCTTTGTTGAAAAACTCTTATATATCCTGGCTGCTCCCTTACTTCTTCACAGCAGTCCCTCTGAGCTGTCTGAGTTGCTGCATCCTGGGCTTGAGTCCTCAGTATGTCCACCAAATAAAACATAACTCTCACCTTTTAGGTTGTGCATTCTTTTTTTCAGTCGACAGGTACAATCTAGTGTAATAAATATTTCTTTGGGCAATTCAGTGAAAATAATCCAGGGAAAGGATAGGTCTTAGTTGTACCTTTTGATTTCCCAGGCAAAAGAGCTTTGGGGAAACATCTCTAGTCATCCCTCTTTGTACGACCGTCCTGTCAAAGTGTCCTCTCTCCCCATCCCGATGACTCTTCTTCAAGCCCCACCCTTAGCTTATCACAATGGTAGGAGCAAATTTAGGGTGAGAGTAATGGTAGTTTTCACAAAGGAGGGAACTCCATTAGGTGAGAAGTCTGGATGGAAGCCCAAGATCACCTTGTGTTTCCTTATCAGAGAACAGGGCCTGGGAAGAAATGATGGAGCCAGATTCCAAGAAGCTTCTTATTTTTCTTTCTTATGTTGCTTCAAATCTTTTCTCATTAGAAAGAGTGATGTCTTGCCCTTTTTGCATAAAGCCAGGGACAAACATGAAGTTTTTCTGTGATTTTTAAAGCTAGAAAATAATCCGCCAAGGGGAAAAAAAAATACAGCCCCAAATGGAGGCCTCTGTAAGTAATAAATCTGCTACCTACTGTAGTCTGTTTTCCTAAAACAAAAGTGACTGCAGCAAGCGTTTTTTATTATTGCTCATATAGTGTTTAAATATTTCAGCTGGGAGCCGCTGTGTGAAGAGAGACAATAGCCCATCTGACGTGAGATTTATTAGAGAAAGTTGGCACAAATATATTTGTAGGGAACAAAATATGTTTGTAGAGATTATTCCAGATTTACAGTGATTAATAACCGATCGGATGCTGCAAACGTCAAAAGTCGTCTCCCCGGCAGTTTCCGTGCTGGGTCGAGTCAGAATCGAACATGAACTTCAGTGGTGCCAGGAACCTTTTGCTAAAAGAATGAGGTTTTCCTAATAGCACGAGATGAACACCAGAAGCAGACTTTCTGTTCAAAAAGTGCCAGACTACTTAGTTAAACACTGACTGTCGAACGGGATTTGGAGCCAGGAGGCATTCACGGACTTGGCACAGGCAGGGGCTCACTGAGACCCACAGAGGAGATGCCAGACACCAGAGATTTATCTTTGCTCCAGGGATGGAGGGGTCTGTAGAGCAGGGGGAGGGCGTGAGACTGCCCTTGTATGCATCTCCTCCCATCAGCTGTGTCCAATGCACCTCTTTTCGGGATGTATACTTGAGACCCTAAGCAAAAGTGAATTGTCTTGATTTGAGGGTGAGTTCTGACCCCTCAAGTATTGATCAAATATTGATGGCTCACACACATCTCGGTAAAGATAAAAACTGGTGCTTATCCACAGAGCTATGAGGCACTCCCTTGAGATGCAGAGCCTGCTGGTGAAAGCTCCCTGCCTCCTCCCTGCAGACATGCAACGTCCGAAAATGGGCAGTGGCGACCCTCACAGCAGCATGGAGAAACCCGTCCCACCCATGGGCGTTTTCCCTCCTGGCGAGTGCACTACAGCTCTCTGAGGATGGGGTGGAGACTATGCTTCCTCCTGGGCAGCTGGCCCCTCAGATACTGATACTATCCATCTTCTCCCGCAAGCTGAAGTTGGCTGGAAACAGCAGCCTGATTAATAAAACTTACAAGTAGCCCCCGAGGTCGATGCTAACAGGCTCTCAATAAACAGTCCATAGATTGAATCTTATCACCCCAGAAGGGTGAGTGGGCCTTGTTGAGAGCCGACAGCCATGCCCATCTGCCCCACCAATGACAAATGGCTTGCAATCCGTCAACCGTGATGATGAGCTTTGACTGGAAGGCACGAAGGTGCTAATGAAGACTCCCCCTGCCCGCTGCTGCTTGGGGCAGGTGGGCTCGGGTGGGAGTTCGTTTCCAACTCATGCGCCGTGGCCGGTGGGGTTTCCAGCCTCCCCAATTGTTGCCATGGAGAAGGAATTGGATGGCTTTAATACAGCTGTGCGGATGTCTCCCCGGAGACACGCCATGACAAGTTGGACTGGAAGTAGCAAATGAGCAACTATAATCTTCAACTGTATGAATAAGTGATTGATTGGGCATAGGGGCTGTGAACAGCACTCTGTGTTCTGGCAGCGTGGGACCTAGCAAAATGAGATCATCAGTCTGAGAGAGACACACACAGTGCGGCCGCCAGCTCCCCGTAACCTTCCACAGTGCAACATCCTGGTCGAGGGGAGTCTGCCCAGAGCTAATGACCACCTCCTGTAGGCCCTGCAGAGGCCCGGCCGCTCCAGGTCCCAATTGGCTCTGAACCCATTTCTGATGAGTTCTGCCACATGCGTGGTGACAGGTACTTTTTAAATAATGGTGTCTGTCTGATCTCCCCACCAGCTCCCGAGCCAAGTCTGCTTGGCCTCACTGAGGGACACTGGTGGGTACTTGGTGGAGGTCAGAATCCATGGAGACGTGAATCTCTGGGACCGTCTGCCAGCACTCCTTCGGAAGGGACTGCTCCCTGCCACGTGGGGACTCCTCATCCCTGGCCGGACACAGCTGGATCAGGACATTCCACACGCAGGCCAGAGTGACCAATGACCTGGGGAGGAAAGGTGAGCTGTGCCTACCAGCATCCCCTCTTGAGCTTTTGGCATCGGGACCTTGTAAATCTGGCCAGCAAGAAGTGGATAAGAGAAGTGAAGCATCAGGGAGACATCCAGGGCTGGGCCAGCAGGAAGCCAGTGACAACAGAGAGTAAAGAAGAGACAGGGAGACAGGGGGTCAGAGACAGGAGTCATTAACTTCCACATCTACCATGGTTTCCTTCCTCAATGCCCAGGTGTGGTTGTATCAACCACTTTCCTGTATTTCTGATGCTTTGACATCTTGTGGCCCTACTGACCCTGGAGGGACTGCCCCTCCCTGGACCAGCTGATCCCAGAGATAGTGGACACCTCACTATGAGAATGTGCTTCCAATGCAAACCAACCAATCCGGAGCCCACACCCCCATCACCTCCTCCATCAATTCCAGGTTACTACCCACCTGCCCTAATCACTCCAGAGCCGGTATCAGACAACTAGCGACTGCCCCGAGCCCACTGAAATCATTCAAATTAGCCAATCCTAAACCCGCCTACCCTGCCTCGTCTGTTGTTTTCCATGGAAACCATGGTTAAGGCTCTTGCCCACATCTTTTTTCTTTTTCCCTCTGCCTCCTGACCAACCCTGGTGCTTCCCCATGTGGCCCTACATGGCAAGACATGTCCCCTCCCTTGGGATCTGTGAACAAAACAAACTACCTTTTCAATGGTAGTTATTTCCTGATCTGGTGGCCTTGCCATACCTAAATAATAATAAAACCTGTATTTTAAAACAGTGGTATAGACAGACTCTATCTTCACTCCCTTTCAGCTTTGATGGCCTGCCAGAAACATGTTGGGACACCACCCTGCCACCTCCCTTGCAGTCAGGTGCGGCATGTCACTGGTCAGGCGAGTGGGCAGTGGGCATCCGTGTGATTGCTGGGCAGAGCACTTGACTGCTGGTGGGAAACCCTCTGGCTGTGTCCATTCCCTCTACCACTACAGTGAAGCTTCCATCGCATGGGGTCCCTGACAGAGACCACAGGTGACGGACATGGAGAGTCATCTGGACTCCCAGCAGATTACATGTGAGCAGACGTAGACCTTTGTTGTGCAAAATCACTGGTGTGGAGCTGCTTGTTACTGCACCTTAACCCAGGCTAATACACTGGAGGCTGATCCACACATTTGCAATAAATTCCCTGTAACTTAACATTGACTCCAATAGGTCACTGTGCCTTGCATCCAAAATATCCCTGATCAGAAAACCGCACCTAGCAGGCAGCATGAGGAGGTGGTTAGCAGGACAGCCGCTGCTACCTTAGAGCCATGGGGGCTTAGCTGGGTCACGGGGTCCCTTTCACCCCAAACTCTTCACCTATAAAATGGGTTACTGCCTCCAAAGCTGTGTGAGGACTAAAGGGATTAATAGTAATTGTTCTAATTGCTTGATACATATTAACTCGTTTACCTGCCGTAGATGTGATCACCATCGATATTGGCATGGCCAGTACCATCCATAATACAGGTGAGAGGTAACAACTAGTACCATTCACTAGAGCACAGGCGACATATAACACGGTGCCTGAAGCCTGGGGAAAGCTCTGTAGGAGGGGCCAAGTGGCAGCGTTCTGGGTGTGATGTGAAGTTAGTGGGTGGCAGGTTGAAATTTCTGAAGGCAGACCTCCCCCCACCATATACACTGTCCCACTGTTCTGCCATGTGCCCTTGGCCCCCACCCCTCACCCATCAAGAGGTAGAGGCCAATTCCCATCCCCTTAAATATGGGCAGGCTTGTGACTGCTTTGTCTAATAGAATATGAAAAAAGTGGTGCTGCATTTCATCCCAGCTGGACCTAAAATATGATGTATCATTCCCTTGTTCACTGGAACACTCCACTGGGAGCCTCATGTGGCCCTGTGAGAAGTGTGACCACCCTGAGGCCACTATGCTGTGGGGAAGCCGAGCCCCACGGAGAGGCCAGGAATGGGCTGTGGTCAGCAGCGCTAGCCTCTGGGTCTCCTGACTGAACACCAGACATGTGAGTGAAGATGCTTCCAGAGGACCCCAGCCAGTGATTCTCTCCCAGCCTCTGAGTCTTCCAGCTGAGGCCTCAGACCCCATGGAGTGGAAGCAAGCTGTCCCCACTGGGCTCTGTCCCAACTCCTGACCCACAGGCTCTGTGAGCAGATGAGAATGACTATCCTTTTAACATAACAAATTTGGGGGTGAGTGGTTAACAGCAATAGCACCTGGAGCAAACACAGAGCCAACAGGATGTGCTGAGGGGCTGGATCAGAGAGCAGCAGTGATGCCCCAGTATTTACTCGCACCTGGAGTGGAGATGATGGACATCCAGGTAGACCTTCCTGCTGGGCAGGTGCATTGAGCAGTTTGCAATTCAGAGCTAGAGTTGTATGACAACGCAGCATCATCAGACTACAAGGATGGAAGGAGGTCACTCAGAAATTCGGTGTAGCTAGAGAAGAGGTCCATCTCCTGGTCCCAGGTGTATCTCCAACAGAAACGCGTATATACATTCACCAAAACCCCACAAGAATGCATGCAACAGCACTCTTCATAATGGCCCCAAACCAGAAGCAATCCAATTGCGCATCCACAATAGGAAGAGGAAATAAACTGTAGTCTGGTTGGACAATGGTGAAAAGAAAAACTCCTGCTCCATAGAGCAATGTGGATTAATCTCACAGATAGGATGTTAAGGGGGGAAAGGTCAGACAGGACAGGGTATATGCTTTAGGGTTACCTTCACAGGAGGTTAAAAAAAAAAAACGGGCAAAACAAACTGATCATCATAGAAATCAGAAGGTGGTAAGAAGGTGGGGGTTGTAGTGGCTGGGAGGTGACCTGGGGAGACTCCTCGGTGCTGGAAACGTCCCATAGCCTGGCCCTTGCCGCGCTGGTACAGGTGCACTCCCTTCATAAACATTCATCAAGCTGTACAGTTTGTACACTCACCTGCATATATTATATTTCCCTTTAAAAAGTCTTCCAAAAATCTCCCATATTTTCCATGAAGGTGGCCCCATGCATCACATCAGGATTTTCTGTAACAAAGCTGGGATGAAAGGCAGCTGTATACTTTCAGTCTCTGAACAATTATTTAACCAGAATCTCCTTTCTCTGGGACTCAGCTTTTTGTTTAAGAGAGATTTTTCTTTACTTGCCTCAACTGGTTGGTAACAAGTCCCCTTACCCTATAAATAAAGTACATCTCCCTTCTAGCAAGGTCGGTAATCTCTACACTGTGGTCCTATAATACCACTGCTGACTAAAATTCATTCAACTGAGAATTAAATACCATTGCTGCTGCATCGCAGCCTTTTCCTAAGACATTTTTCATTTGTATCAATGCCTTAAGATCGATCAAAATGAGACATTCATTAAATAATTCTTAAAGTTTCAAGAAATGTATAATTGACTCACTTTAATTATGACATAAATTTACCCCATCATTTTTATCACACACCTCGTTGTGGCATTGCATGGATGGTTTCCCATCAGTGATGTGGGGACAGCATCCCACTGACCAAGAGGAAGGGTCCCAGCCAGGGTCACACTTGAAAAGTGAACTGGCTTAAAAGGAGAAGACATGACGACCTTGTGTGTGATGATTTACTCACACTTGAAAATTCACAGGATAAGATGTGACCCTGGAATAGGTTTGGTGGGAAAATTAGTGCCCAGAGTCCAGGGTCCAACCCTGGAAAGGGCAATGTCACCGTTATAGGAGGCTGTCCCTGACGTCCCCATCCAATTCCTACTAATCTCTTTGGCATTACATGAGCCAAAGGTAATAGGGGCTTAATGGTAACAGAAACGAGGTCTGCAGGAAGCAGGGACCAGTCAGAGTTCTCCCCCATCCCCCACCCAGACACCTGCACAGGTGCTCCCCTGCTCCCCTCACTGGTCCAGTAATGGGTCTGGACACTCCCACCAGCCCCCAACTCATCTTGTGTCATATTACATGGTCTGCATTCCTTTCCAGTAAACAAAAAAAGCTGGAAGAATTAAGTGTCTTCAGGAACCAAACGGCCCTCTTGGCTCAGAGAAGCTGAGATGGTGAAAGAAATCAATGTGCATTTGCTACAAATGTCAGAATGAACTTATGACTCTGGAGGGATGGATTTCGAAAGCCTGCCCTCCTCTGTGCCTTTATAGAGACTGGCGTCTGTGATCCACACAGACCTGGATGGAAAGGGACCCCTTTGAAATAAGCTTCATTTTTCATTGTTCTCCCCTAGACCCTTTTGGCTGCATATGGTCACAACATCTCTCAAATCACTTTTAAGCAGCATTGTAGTCGTCTTTTTTGCTTGTTTGTTTATTTTGTTGTCGTTTGTACTCAAGGATCCTCAAGACATTGTGACTATTGGAGGGAGGGGTCCTGGACCATAAACTTTCAGAAAGATAGGTGGATAGAGAATAAGTGCAAAAGAAAGGAGGGAAGGAAGGGAGGAAGGGAGCAGGGAGGGATGAAGGGATGAAAGAAGGAAACAAGGCTAATCCATTTACAGATGATGAAACCAAGCCCCAAAGAGGTCCCCTGACTTGTCCACAGTATACAGCTTGTCAGAAGCAGAGCTGAGTGAGGAACCCAGTTGCCTGCCTGCGGTCTAGTCCTCCTTCCACTGTGCTGCACAGCTGGGATTCTCAGGATCTTTCTAGAATATATGGACTTGAGCTAGACCTTGAAGACGAAGGATGTCTAGACAGCCCAGTCCTGGTAACAGGGAACACCTGACTGCTGTATGTCAATTTCTCAAGTTTTGGGAAACCGCAAGTTTCTCTATTTCTCTCCCCTCTTTCTTTCTCTCCTCACATTTTCTGAGACTTTTTCTCAGCCAGAAACTTGTACATGGAGATACAGAAGGAAGCACTGCCTCCTGGGTATTGAGGAGCTCAGACTAGACTAGGGGTGTCAGAGGGACCTGTGGGTCCCATGAACCAGGAAATGACAGATGTTGCCTGGACGAGCTCCAGTCTCTCTAACTCTCTAACTTGGCCACCCCACGCCCTCCTCCACATAACTCCACCCTGACTCTCACTTACAGCTGTTTCCCCAAGCACTCATCCTGGGGTGTCAAGGAAAGATACTCGATAAGCACATCTTTTTTTGACAGGGACCTCATACAAGCTGTAGGGAAGTAACGGTCATCGCGACTGGACACTTTTGGATTTGCTTTTCTTGGAAAACTCAGAATGGGGACGATACCCTTCATGGGACATTTGTAAGCAAGGAAGGTAGGAGAATGTACACAGGATGGCCAGGATTCCTTCTGGGCTGATGATTTAATGATCTTTGGTTTTCTTCTTAAAACGCACACACACAGATAAGATTTGTCTGACCCGATACCACATTTTCTTCTGAATATCCTGCAGTTTGTGCACTGCCGTTCTCCTTAGCACAAAAGATTCCTTTCTCTGTTTCAAAGTCACCTGCGCCTCGGTCATTCCAAGCTGTATCTGGTGAACATTGATAAGGTGCAGTGTGCCAGCCACCCTGGGTGGAGCACACACTGGTTAAATATGTTAGGAGAGATTATGAGAGTTTTGACAATACTTCTAAGCGGCTTATGTGTCAGTTTCACCTTTCGCCAAACATCTGTTATGAGGATTTAGATAAGATGTCTCCTGAGTGATGTTATAACCCACACACCGTCACCTACCCCTCCTCATCACCCCCGGGAAGAGAGGAACAATTTCACTGCAGAAGATTCAAGCTTGTTTTGGGTGTTAAGGTCTCAGCTCCACACAAAAGAGTTTGGCCACGTGAGTAAAGGTCACACTACAATGATGCCTGGGTCTTCAACACACACTCAGACAAGCCCTTCCTTGGCCACTGCAGACCTGGATACCCTACTCTAAGTAGAGCTAAGGGTATTTAGGTCAGATGTAGGAGTGAACTCCAGGACCATCCCTAGCAGACTGCATTCATGCAATTCCATACCCTTGGCCATAACCGCAGCATCCTGCCACTGTGGGCGGGCAC
Source organism: Eubalaena glacialis (assembly GCF_028564815.1). Taxonomy (NCBI): domain Eukaryota; kingdom Metazoa; phylum Chordata; class Mammalia; order Artiodactyla; family Balaenidae; genus Eubalaena; species Eubalaena glacialis. Next base: position 191,560,762 of record NC_083718.1, on the reverse strand, counting down.
CATTCCCTGCCCTGGGCTTGGCCACAGGACGTGCTTTGGCCAATGGCATGTTAGTAAATGATTGCAAGCAAAGTCTTGAAAGCACTTTAGCCATTGGAGTGGTTAGCTCATACCCAGGCTGGCCTGTGCTCCGAAGCCAAGCATGGAGCTGAGGTCCCAGCTGACATGAGCAAACCCAGCGTAACCCAGACCCACTGTATTAGTCATGGTTCCCCAGGGAGGCAGAACTATTAGGATATATAGAGCTGGAGATAGAAACATAGGTATTCCTATCCATAATATATATATTATAACACATGTATATGTGCATTTAAATATATGTATTATAATATGTATATGTACATTTCTATTTATAGTTCTACATATATATGGAAAGAGAGTCCTTATAAGGAATTGGCTCATCCATTATGGAGGCTGAGGATTCCCGTGAGCTGCTGTCTGCAGGCTGGACATCCAGCAAAGCTGGTGGTGAAATTCAGTTCAAGTCTGAGGACCTGAAACCAGGAGCATGAAGGGCAGGAGACAGATGTTCCAGTCCTGCAGTCAGACAGACAATAGAATCCTGCCCAGTCTTCTTATTCTTTTTTTTTTTTTAATGAATGATCATTTCAATTTTGATATTTGGGAAGTTAATTTTTTTGGCATGAGTCTACAAATATAGTATTACAGATGTATACAGTTGTATAGTTTTAATAGTATGGAATTAAAATCCTTGAAGTGTAACAAATCCCGACTAACCTGAGAATTACTGAGGTGAAACAGAATAAAATCATCGAAAAACACCACTGTCTATGATTAACACTTACATTAATCCTAGGACATAATTAGATAATGAAATGCTACTTTCTCTTCCAAAAGCAGAAAATGCAGTTGAACAATTACTGCATGACACCCTCCAGTTTATAGTTAGTGTTTACGGATATTTTTATTTTTATTTTTTATCCATTTTATACACATCAGTGTATACATGTCAATCCCAATCGCCCAATTCAGCACACCACCATCCCCACCCCACCACGGTTTTCCCCCCTTGGTGTCCATATGATTGTTCTCTACATCTGTGTCTCAATTTCTGCCCTGCAAACCGGCTTATCCATATCATTCTTCTAGGTTCCACATACATGCGTTAATATACGATATTAGTTTTTCTCTTTCTGACTTACGTCACTCTGTATGACAGTCTCTAAATCCGTCCACGTCTCAACAAATGACTCAATTTCGTTCCTTTTTATGGCTGAGTAATATTCCATTGTATATGTGTACCACATCTTCTTTATCCATTCGTCTGTCAATGAGCATTTAGGTTGCTTCCATGACCTGGCTATAGTAAATAGTGCTGCAATGAACATTGGGGTATGTGTGTCTATTTGAATTATGGTTTTCTCTGGGTATATGCCCAGTAGTGGGATTGCTGGAACATATGGTAATTCTATTTTCAGTTTTTTAAGGAACCCCCATACTGTTCTCCATAGTGGCTGCATCAATTTATATTCCCACCAACAGGGTAAGAGGGTTCCCTTTTCTCCACACCCTCTCCAGCATTTGTTGTTTGTAGATTTTCTGATGATGCCTATTCTAACATGTGTGAGGTGATATCTCATTGTAGTTTTGATTTGCGTTTCTCTAATAATTAGTGATGTTGAGCAGCTTTTCATGTGCTTCTTGGCCATCTGTATGTCTTCTTTGGAGAAATGTCTATTTAGGTCTTCTGCCCATTTTTGGATTGGGTTGTTTGTTTCTTTAATATTGAGCTGCATGAGCTGTTTATATATTTTGGAGATTAATCCTTTGTCCATTGATTCATTTGTAAATATTTTCTCCCATTCTGAGGGTTGTCTTTTCATCTTGTTTATAGTTTCCTTTGCTGTGCAAAAGCTTTGAAGTTTCATTAAGTCCCATTTGTTTATTTTTGTTTTTATTTCCGTTACTCTAGGAGGTGGATCAAAAAAGATCTTGCTGTGATTTATGTCAGAGTGTTCTTCCTATGTTTTCCTTTAAGAGTTTTATAGTGTCCGGTCTTACATTTAGATCTCGAATCCATTTTGAGTTTATTTTTGTGTATGGTGTTAGGGAGTGTTCTAATTTCATTCTTTTACATGTAGCTGTCCAGTTTTCCCAGCACCACTTATTGAAGAGACTGTCTTTTCTCCATTGTATATCCTTACCTCCTTTGTCATAGATTAGTTGACCATAGGTGCGTGGGTTTATCTCTGGGCTTTCTATCTTGTTCCATTGATCTATATTTCTGTTTTTGTGCCAGTACCCTATTGTCTTGATTACTGTAGCTTTGTAGTATAGTCTGAAGTCAGGGAGTCTGATTCCTCCAGCTCCGTTTTTTTCCCTCAAGACTGCTTTGGCTATTCGGGGTCTTTTGTGTCTCCATACAAATTTTAAGATGATTCAGTCTTCTTATTCTATTCATGCCCTCAACAGATCATTTAATGCCCACCCACACTGGGGAGGGGGACCTGCTGTACTCAGTCTGTGATCCAAATGTTCATCTCATTGGGAAACACTGTCACAGACACTCAGAAAATGTTTGACCAGATATCTGGACACCCCACCCCCAATTCCTGGTCAAGTTGACACATAAAATTGACCACCACCCTCGCCAAACCCCACAGAAGCAGGAGCAATGCGTGGGTCTTGCTCTGTGTCCCTGAAGTTTTATGATCTCTACACAGCAAAACAGAGTGAAAATTGTTAACATTCATCTAAGACTCAATGTGTGCCAGGCTCCATTCTAAGGGCTGTAAAATCCCATCAAACCAAATGTTGACTTCAACTTTGTCAGGCAAATAGGGTTTTTCATGCCTTTACAGATGAGGAAACGGAGGCACAGGGACGTTAAATCACTTGTCCAATACCTCATGGCCAATAAGTGGTGAAGGCAAGAATCTATACCAAGAAAATGCACCATAGTATTTTCTGGGTACTCTGTATCACATAGCAGCACAGCACTGTTACTATTGCTGCTAGTAACAATGGCAGCATTACTGTCAATATTACTACTGATGTTTTTAGTATAATATCACTAACACTATGACTATACTAATAGTAAAACTATTAATGGTGGTATTACTATTACTATTCAGGTATTTAGATATTATAAATCCTTTCTAAGCAAAGGAACTGCATAGCACAAGCTGTCATATATGGATAAGCTAAGGCTTACTTTCCCTCTAAGTTTTTTATTTAATTGAAGTATAGTTGGTTTACAATGTTGTGTTAATTTCTGCTGTACAGCAAAGTGATTCAATTATACATATATATACATTCTATTTTTTATATTCTTTTCCATTATGGTTTACCATAAGATATTGAATATAGTACTCTGTTCTATACAATAAGACCTTGTTGTTTCCTCTAAGTTAATGTATTGTACTTGTCCTTCTGCCAGTCTGTAAACTACTAAATGGCACCCCCAGAACCTTGCAGCAACCCTGGCACACAGCAGGAACTTAGTAAATGATTGTGGAGTGCCTGGACACCTGTCCACAGAGGGCAGGATTAAGGCGAGGTCTGTGATGGTTTACGAGATAAAATTGAGGGTCTACATCAGCGCTGGGACTAGGGTGAGGCAAATGAGACATAGCAGGGAGGTCACTTTCCAGAGGAACTTGCACCTGTACGACCCCCAAAAGCAAGCAGCCCTGTTCTCTACAGAAATGCCCAGTAAGTCCCAGGCCTGCTCTATTCAGAGTCAACCTTCAACTCTCCTGTGAAAAGAGCTGCAACTAACACTCAGTAGTCTAACTGGTTTTTCTTAAATGATTTGGGGAATGCCTCCCATGATTAGTCTGCCGTTGTAAGGAGATTCCATTCTCTGATATCTGATGACAGGTGGATTAGGAGATGGCCTAGGTGCTGGTTGAAAATAAGAAAGAAGCCTCTATGTCACAGCTGCCACCATCCTGCAGGTAACGGATCCAACACAGGTAACAGAAAGATGAATTCTCCTGAGTATCCCCCCAAATTCCAAAGTAAGACTTTCCATAATAAACTCAAACTCCCTTTGCTGTAAATATTCTTACTTACCCTTCTACAAAGGACATACACCCAACTAATGAGAGGGGGACCTTATTTAAGTTTTAGACATGCTTTTGGGAAATGTAGCCAGCTTATAAGATGATTTAGTGCGTAAAAATTATACTTGCTGTAAAGAGGAAAAAGAACTTTGCTTTCTATTTCATGGCACTGAACATCCTGAAGAGTGCCGCTGTTGTTTAATGAAAAGAAAAGGGAGGTGCTCACATATGTACAACAGAAACTGATGACTTAACAGAGAAATGCACAAATCCAAATGGAAAAGTGTGGGCTCTCTGGCTGGGTTAAGAGAAGAAAGCCATATTGTGCTGAGTGGCTTGTCTCCTAATCAGTCCATGTCCTTTGTTCCTGGTCTAAATTGCATTTGGGAAAGAAATGCAGCTAAATGTTCTGTGCCTGCCACTCAAGAGGATGGTGATGCATGACCTGCAGAGGGATGATTCCACAGGGGAGGAAGAAGCAGCCAAGGAACCTAGTCTCAGCCATGTGGGTTGTAGGAAGGGAGTTTGGGGTTATCCCTGAAAGGGAAAAGCCAGAGGAAGGTGTGGTCCATCCAGGTCATTGGCAGACGTCATCTGCAGGGCAGAAAAGCCAACAGCCCACCCACTCCAGGCAGGGCTTCTCCCTTCCTCTTCCCACATTGAAATGCATGTGTTTGGGATTAACAGATACACATTACTATATATAAAATAGATAACCAACAAGGACCTACTGCATAGCACAGGGAACTATACTCAGTATCTTGTAATAACCTATAAGGGAAAAGAATCTGAAAAAGAATAGATGTATATGTATGTATAACTGAACCACTTTGCTGTACACCTGAAACTAACTCAACATTGTAAATCAACTATGCTTCAATAAAAAAAGAAAAAGAAAAAAAGAAGAAATGCAGGTCCCTCTTCTGGCTGCCTGAGCTGCAGCGACCCAGGAAGCGTAACTTTGCTTCTTGATTGAAAAGGACTCTAGACTCAACTCTAGGACATCAGAATTTTCCACCGCCCATGTCAGAGCAAAACCTACCAGGAGGTTTGGCATAAGCATAGCTTCTATTTTTCATTTTAATGACAAAGAAAGTCTTTATGATTTAATGCTCTCTGAGGAAGGAATACTGGGTCGAATGTGCAATATGACCACAACCACATAAAAATTGTGAGTGAAAAGAACAGAATACAGTAAGCCAAATAATAGCTCTGGTTCCTCCAGTGGTGAGATTGTTGTGGATTTTGTTCCTTTTTTAAAAAATTTTCCTCCCACAATTATCTTATAGGACTTTTATGATGCAAAAAGTTACACAACACTACCAATGGTATTTAAAGAAAGAAAAATGGCTAACTGGCATTCTGGTCTTACATGGTAAAGAGAAAGTGGGGGAGGGATAAATTAGGAGCTGGGGATTAACATATACACACTACTATATATAAAATAGATAGTCAACAAGGACCTACTGTATAGCACAGAGAACTGTACTTAATATTTTGTAATTACCTATAAGGGAAAAGAATCTGAAAAAATAGATATATATGTACGTATAACTGAATCACTTTGCTGTACACCTGAAACTAACACAACATTGTAAATCAACTATACTTCAATTAAAAAAAGAATAAGACAAATAAAAAAAATTTAAAAAGAGAGAGGAGCTCCAGAGACAGAGGTGAATAAAATGACTCAAAGGGAATGGAAGTCCGTGATAAGACTTCTTGACAGACCTCAGCTTGAACTACAGCAGCATCGAGAGAAACCAGTTTACAGCCAGGAGAAAGCCCTGCAAAGTTCACTTTCATTATGTGTTTTAAAAGATTTCTATAACTCCAGGTTCTTTAACTGTGTTTGGGGACAAAAATTGTTTCCAAGAGAAGTTGACAGACTGTCACTTTGGGGAGAATTATTTAAAAACTAGGGGTCCACGGAGCCTGCACTTTGAAGGACAGAAAGGGAGAACAGGATCCCTCCTTATGAGGGGGAAACTTGTGGGTCCCGCTCTGATGAGAGCAGAGACACAGCATGATGCTCTCCACCCCTGTCCTCACAATCCCTCTCCCGCCACCTAGGGAAGCTAAGGTGTCTGACTTCTGGAAGGAATCCTCCCAGGAGAGAAAGCCTAACACTTGGCAAACTAAAGAACATCAGCTCTGAGAGATCAGGGTGGAGAGACGTCTCCTGCTGGAGAGATGGGCTGGAAATGGAGACATTCCCACATCACATGAATTGCTCAAGGTTCACCCAAGCTGATGCGGGAAAAGCTTTTGGGGAATCACACGACTCTGCAAAAATATAAGCTCTCCAAAAGGAAGGAGAGAACCAAGGGGAATTTAACATGATTTCCAGGAATCCCTACAGACCGAGGAACACTGAGAGCAGGTACCCACCACTCTGTGGGGAAGCCCCCCTTGAAGTGAGCTGCTGTTTTCTGTTCCCCCTCTGGTTAAGAAATCCTATTTCAGAGCCATGTTTTTGTCTCTCATCCTAGCCCGCACTGAGCTACAGGACAATCAGTGCTGGTTAAGGACTTCTGGTGGATTAGACTCTTAACTCTAAACAATCCCACCTCTGCCCCACACCACGTCTTCAGGATGGGAATGGAGACACCCTGTGCCTGCCCTAGTTATACCCCCTTGTAGGGGAAGTCATCCCCCTCACCGGCCGCATGGGAAGGGCCATGGCAGCACGACGCATCGTATCATCCTGGCCCCTGCTGGCACTGACTGGGCAGATGTTGGACGCTGGACCATCACCATGCACAGGTGACCTACAGCCCATGACCCAGCATGAAGGGATGAGCTGAACCCAGGAGATTCCTCACTCAGCATTGGAGATGGGAACCAGAGGAACCAGACAGGCATCAGCTGGGACTGACATCTGAGGATGCTTCCAGAGGCTCTGAGAGCAGAGGTCAAGACAGGTGGGCCACGGGGAGCCCAAGCACGTGCGAGGAGTGGGGATGGGGAAGAAGAAACCATGGGTGGAGCCTGGGAGAAAGGACCAGGCAGAGATGGGCACAGAGAAATGGAATAAGCAGCGCTTCTGCCTGGATCCCGATGACGAGCCCATCCAGGACACATGCACCTGTTCATGGAAAGGAAACCAAAAGTAAAATCGCTGCAAATAGGAAATTAGAAGTGGAGCCACTTGGGAAGTAAATGGGAGGGGACCCCTGGGTGAGTGAGTTCAGAGGCCCCAGGTCCATGAGGGTCCATCCCCGGGGTGGGAGGGGGGCTGGGGGCTGGATGCAAAGTAAACCCCAAAGAGAGGCCAGGTGCCCTACCAGGAGGAGATCCTTTCACGGTGTGGGTATGGGGGCTCTGCTCTCGACAACCAGACAGGGGTCTTATCTCCATCTGTTTCTCTGCTGCCTCCCGTCCAGCGTGGGCCTGACAACCAGAACAGGAGAGCAGCCCTCGGCAGGACGGCGCTTTAGGAGCATCGCTGCTAAAGTGGGTCTGTGGCCGCTGCCTTGGGAACACATGCTTTCCTGACCCCTTCTGTGAGACACCCACCTGGAAGGGGCCTCACACACCCCAAAACTGCTGTTCTGCTTGTGAAATTTTCAGATGGTTCCTTGTCACCTGTACCTTCCTTGTTTTCAATAAGCAGGTTGGTCAGTGTTCAAACTTCCAGGTATGAGGTGAGTAAGTTCTGGGGACGTGATGCACAGCAAGGTGACCATAGGTAACAACACTGTATTAAGTACCCAAAAGGGCTAAGAGAGTAAATCTTAAAAGTCCACACCACACACACACAAACACATACACACACATACATACACACATACACACGCATACATACACACATACATACAAACACAATACACATACACACATGTACACACATACATACAGAAACACACAATACACATGTGCACACACAATACACACACATACATGCACACACATATACACACAAATACACACAAACACACAATACACACATACACACATAATACACACATACACACACAATACACACACATACACACACAATACACACATACACACACAATACACACTTACACACACACTTATGCACACTCATATGCACACACAATACACACATACACAGATAGACACACACAATACACACATACATACACACGCACACAATACACACACAATACACACACATACATACACAAACACACAATACACACATACACACACAAATACATACACACACACATACACACACACACAAATAAGTATGTGAGGTGATGGAAGTGTTAATTAATGTTATTATGGTGATCATTCCCCAATATATACATGTACCAAATCATCACTTTGTACACCTTAAATTTACATGCAGTGTCAATCCAGTCTCAGTAAAGCTGGAGAAAGATAAGAACTGTCTATGTTCCCGCCTGCCCTTCCCTCACATTCTGTCCCTCCGCTCCCTGACCTGCACCCCTGCCCCAGGCTGCCAGGGTGGTTTTTCCTCCTCAGCATCAGGCCCCACCTTTCCTACTTCCGAGCCTCTGTGCATGCTGTTCCTGCCACCCAGACACCCTTCCTTCATTCCAGGCCTACGGAGACCCTTTCCATCCTCAAGAATCGCTGTAAAAACTATCTCTTCTATATGCTGGTGGTCCCATAAGGGGTGGGTTCAGTGTCCCTCAGTGACCCGCATAGCACTGGCTCCTTTTATGACACATCTGATTCCTCCTCCTGCTTTAAAAAGGCAGGTGAGAAGAAGCAAAAAGGTCACAGGGCCTGTAGGCAGAAACATATGTGTGAGTCCCAGACATGCCAAATGCGGCCAAATCAATCACAGTGACGGGCATTCGTTACCCTTTCCACACCACCTGCTCTGTGCTGGGCTCTTACAAATAGTAATTAATCCTCACAACACTCCAGCGAGAGGGGGACCATAATAACTCCCATTTTGGAGATAGGAAAACCGAGGCAGACAGAGGTTAAGCACCTTGTCTAGGGCCGCACAGCTGTGAGTGGAGAGAGGCTTCCACCCGGGCAGTCTCGCTAGGGCACCTGCGTGCCTCCTGGAGCTGGTGGAAGCAGCATCAACCTCTCTGGCTAAAGTGTCCCCTGGTGTGAAATGGAGAAAATAAACATCACCACCCATCATTCATTCATTCACTCAAGAAACATGTGTCTGGCATCAATAGCCCCTCTCAGAGGGCCCCAGTGGGCAGGAGGCATGAGAGCCTGAGACCTTTATGGATGCTTGCCTGCTTCTCCCTTCCATGGGTGGTCTGCCCAGCCCCTCTCAATGGCCCCTCCCGGCAGACACCACAGGCACCCGGGACACTGGTTTCCCCATACTCTGCTGCAATCCCAATTGTGTTGAATAAAATAGTTGAAGCATGGGCCACCCCCTCAAATGGCTCACTGTGATGATCACACAATGGAAATAGACTTTTCAGTGGATAATCACATACACTAATGGAGGGACATGGTCACAGCCCCATATGTTGGTAAAAGTGACCAGTGCTGGGAATCCCTGGTGGTCTGATGGTTAAGACTCCAAGCTTCCAATGCAGGCGGTGCAGGTTAGATCAATGGTCGGGGAATTAAATCCCACATGCCATGTGGTGGGCAGTGTGCCCAAAAAAAAAATAGTGACCAGCGCTGAGCAAACACCGGCTCAGACACGCAGCCGGGATGTCCGCAGGGCTTAGTTCAGGGCTCAGAAGACTTTCCTATAAGGAGCCAGATGGTAACTCTCTTAGGCTTTGTGGGCCAAGAGGTGAACTTGAGAATATGATGTAGGTACTTTTTTTTTTATTGGAATATAGTTGATTTACAATGTTGTGTTAGTTTTGGGTGTAGAGCAAAGTGATTCAGTTATACATATATATATATGTTCTTTTTCATATTCTTTTCCATTATGGTTTATTACAGGATATTGGATATAGTTCCCTGTGCTATACAGTAGGAACTTTATTGTTGATGTATGTACTTATATAACAAGAGGAAACAAATTGCCACAAGTTTTTATTGATGGCTGTTATAATAATTGAGTAACATTCTTGTGATACAAGAATAAAATTTTTGTTTCTAGGATAACATTTTGCTTAACTGGGGTTAATGTTAGTGATTCCTTTCATCAATTCGATTGCAATATGCATGTAGATAAACCATTCTCAGCTCACGGTCAGTAGGGAAACAGGCGGTGGCTGGATTTGGACTTTGGGCTGCTGTATGGGTTTCCCGTGTCTGCTGTAAAAATTTGCCACAATCTTAATGGCTTCAAACAACACAATTTATGATCATTCAGTTCTAGAGGTCAGAAGGCCAAAAATGGGTCTCACTGAACTAAAATCAAAGTGTGGGCAAGGCTGTGTCCTTCTGGAGGGTCCAGGGGAGAATGCCTTCCCTAGCCTCCTCCAGCTTCTAGAGGCTCCTACATTCCTTGCTTGGGTCCCCACCCAAGACTCACCTCACTTCTACCTCTGCTTCCATCATCATGTAACCTTGGGCTTCCCTCTTTCCCTTGTTAGGATCCTGTAATGACATCGCCCCCACCCTCCCACCCCCCAATAGCCCAAGATCATCTCCCATCTCAAGGCCCTTCATCACACCTGTGAAGTCCCTTCTGTTGCATAAGGTCTCATATTCACCAGTTGTGGGGTGTAGGACCCGCCCATCTTTGGTAAGATCCCTCTTCCGCCCGCCACTCTGAAGCTTGCAGACCCCTGTTTTGTTCACTGATCCTCATGTAAATGATGCACGAAGGTAAAATGACAGTTGTAGTTCAAATGAGAAATCTGAGGCCCTCCGTTACTTGTATAAAGGCTCAGAGCTGGTGAAATGGAGACCCTGGATTCAACCTAGGTTCCCACTCCCCGAGAGCGCATTGCCATCTGAGCCGTTATTGAAATTCTACATGGGAAGGGCAGGATCCACCCCTCGCCTGCAGTGCCTGGTACACAGCTGCTGAGCAGGAGGTTTCCAGAATATATTCTCAAAGCAAATCAATGTAGCAATTGTTTAATATGCCCCAGTTTAACTGGAGAATCAATTTTCACCTTGATGTTTTGACATGAGAATATGCAAACTGTAGAGGTCATGGTGATTCTGTGGAGGCCTGTTAACTAAGCCAGTAAACCCCACCAGCACCAAGGCTAACCCGATCCACCAGGACCCACCCAACAACTCCAGGGGGTCACGTGACTGAGAGTCCCGAGAGCCATCCAAACTCTGACCGCTCTGTTGCTTTCCACCATCCTCTACTCGATAATTTTCTCTTTAAAGTTTTTGTAGGTATTGTACGTTGTGTGCCTTCCTCCAGCCAGAAGGTGAGTGGGTGAGCAAGAAGCTGGTCTTTCTGGTTCCCTACTGTCTCCAGCTCCTAGACCAGTGCCTGGCACATAGTACGTACTCAATAAATGTTTGTGAAAAGGAAGAAAGAAAGAGAAATGGAGGGAGAGAGAGAGAGAGGAAGGAAGGGAGGAATGGAGGGAGAGAGGGAGGGAGGAAAGAAGAAAGGAAAAGAAAGAAAGAAAGAAAGAAAGAAAGAAAGAAAGAAAGAAAGAAAGAAAGAAAGAAAGAAAGAAAGAAAGAAAGAAAGAAAGAAAGAAAGAAAGGAAGGAAGGAAGGAAGGAAGGAAGGAAGGAAGGAAGGAAGGAAGAAAAGGAAGGAAGGAAAGAAGAAAGGGAGGATGGAAGGAACGAACGAAGGGAGGAAAGGAAGGAAGGAAGAAAGAAAGAGGGAGGACGGGAGGGAGGATGGAGGGAGGGAGGGAGAAAAGAATATATAAGGAAACCTCTTCTTCAAAATTAATCTTGACTAGAGATATAGAAACACCCTCCTGGGCCTGATGCAGTACGAATGTCCTGGGAGAGATGAGGTAGTACTTTAAAAGGTCCTCAGTCTCACCTGAATGTGTAAGTTCTAGAACCTTCCCAGAGTAAGTAAGAGGACATGGGAGATGGAGAGAATCATAAGACCAGAGGGCCCTACTTGGTGTTGCTGAGGTCTGGCTCTGCCCTCGGGTCCACTCTTTGCTCCCTGCACCCTGCTCCACTGTGCTCCATGGGATTCAGGGGGAAAAGCCACTGGAAGGAAGTTAAGCAGGTGCCATGGTGCCCACCACATGCAGAGCAGACGACAGGCACAGAAGTAGTCAACCTGCATTAGCCTCTTGTTACTAATATCCCCAATTTTGCATCTGAGTAAACAGAGGCACCAAGAAGTTAAGAAAATTTGTCTGAGGTTAAAGTATCCAAAGGGAGCTTATTTGTCAGTTCACAAAGTGGTTCTCAGCACCTGGTGGCCCTCTCTGCCTGGTCGAGAAGCTCACTCTCCATGATGGCATTCCCCTGGATGTCTGTTTATCATGTTTATGCTTTTTGTGATATGCTTATGCCACCTGTACTATCATTCACTTAATATGTTTTATTCACTCACTATTCTTTTAGGAGGAATTTGGGTACTATTGCCATATACGGAAAACTGTTATCATTTGACATAAATGGAATATAACCATAGAAATAAATGCAATGAAAACAGACACCCAAATTTTAAAAAATACATCTCTGTGTGTATGCCCATGTGTAGAAATCACAGGTACACTTGAAAGCAAAATTTCTGACCTGTAAATAACAAAGAGGTTGTACTAACAATACTACCAGCTATGAAGTCCATGTACAAAACAAGGTTTAGAAGTGTAAAATGTAAAAACCAAAATCAAGCCACACCCTTACTGGAAATAGACTTAAGGCTTCCCTTCCTTCTCCAAACCCTGGGATTGGGAATAATTTCTTACGAAAGTCCCAGTCTAGAAAATAGGTTTCCATCCATGTCTCCACTTTCAGACACAAGACACTGTCAGCAAAGGCATCAACTACACATAGAAAACATTTATGACTGTAAAGCTAATTACTTACAGCTTGTACTTAAGATGCAAAAAGTGCCCATTTCCCATCTCAGTGACCCTTTATATGTGCTGCCGTGAGCTGTGCATGCTCTCTCATCAGTCCCTGCAAATATGCAGATGCACAAAATGGGTTGGTCCACTTCATTTTCTTACATCTCTGCCATACTTTAGAAGCCCATAAAAGTCAAGCCAAAATGGCCTGAAAGAAAAAATCTGATTCCCATCCTGAGGAGGACATAAATCCAACATCTGCTTCGATGGATGCTGGTATTTGTTCCCATTTCAGACAAATAATCTGCAGATCTGGGAAACCAAGAGGGCCCTGTCCGACTTATTTACCATGTTCAAGTTCATTTGGGTGAAGTTTGCTCCTCTCCGAAATATCCTTAGGCCCATCTGAAGACAGGGCTCTTAGCAAAGAGAAAACCGGTGACTGAAGGGATCAGCTGGACATATAGAAATCAATATTATTATTAAATAAAAATCTATAATGTAGAAACCTATTAAATAAAACTCTATAATGATCGAGGATTGTACGCCTAAGACATGCTGAAAAGGAGATGCTTTGCACATATTTCTTCTGGCGCAGAGTCAAAATGTACCACCTAAGAAAACAAAGTGATTAGGATTCTGTAATAGCAAAAGGAACTCTATGTCATGTATTGGAATCTATAACACTGTGACATGTTTTCAAATTCAGCCTTATAAAGTGCACCTCCCTCTGTACACCTATCATTCCTTAAATTCCTCCAAATCTCCTAATAGTTGAACTATCCCAGCTGCCATCTCTCTGGAATGAGGATGAAATGATCATGCCAGATTCAGTGGTCTGAAGCCAATTCTAATGCATCAGCTTAATCAGGAAAGTACTGATATATTTGTTCCCTCATCACATTATCTGCTTGCAGCTCCCTTCAAGGCGTCACTGATTCTGTAAAATATTGTGTCCTGCATTGCCCACAGACAGCTTTCTGCCATTTGGATCAAGGGAGAGTTGAGTTCAGCCAACCAAGCATAGTGTCTAATACAGACAATGTCTGCACATCTCCAGCTACCAGGGGGGTGGAAATGAAGAATTCATCACACTGGAAACACAGCTCTGCAATGATGGTGAGTAAACACCTGAGCCAGTGATGAAGGTGTCCACCTATGAAGGAAGCAGTTGACGCAAGCTCAACGATGAGAATCCAGTGAGGGTCAAATTCATTCATTCATCCAGATTGTTTTGAGTGCCAGTCTATGTCACTCACTACTAAAGAGGAGCAAAATATAGTATTAAGGTGGGGATACGTATTATTATAAGATTAATACAAGCATTTATTAACAGCTATGTGCTAGCTGCTTTACTAAGCACTTTGCATGCATCACTGAATCCTCAAAGTAACTCCAAGCAGTGGTACTATTACTTTGCCCACTTATTGATGAGAAAACAGAGGCACAGAGAAATTAAGTAACTCTCCCAAAGTCTTAAACAATGAGTGGCAGAATCAAAATGAGGATCCAGGCAGCCTGACCTCCAGAGCCACACTCAGTGCAGATCACGTCCTGATGAGTAAGGCAAGGACCCTGTCTTCAAGCCACTCACACCCAAAACTGGAAGAGGAGACAGATACAAAGACGCTGGTGAAAGCTATTATAATGTGACTCTTACTTCTGGTGAATAAAATAAGAGACGGGATTTAACTCTCTGCTGAAGCTAACACGAATTGGACAAAAGATGTAGCACACTGGTTTCTAAGACACTGCAGACAGTGTCTTAAAAACCAGACAATGAAGGATTCTGGTCCCAGAGAGATGGGAAATGATTAAGGTGAGCCCTGTGATTGTCTAAGCTCTATGTGTGTTCTGGAGCCTGGCAGACTCACTGGATGAAGAGACAGAGTTGAGAATCTGTGGAGACAAAGGCAGCCAATGTTTGCAAGACAGAGTTCCAGAGAGGAGAGAGGTGCAGAGGGAGAACCCCAGGGATCTGAAGAAGCCCCTTGAGCATTCAGCCAAGTACTAATCAGTGCACAAGTATAAGGCAACTACCCAAGGCCAGGGATTAAGATGACCCCAAAAGATTAGAGCAAACTGTGTGCACTGCTCACACAGGGCCAAGTATAGTGCCTGTTCCCCCCAGCAAGGAAACTTCCAGACTCAAGGAGCATTGGGTAGACTACTTAGAAAACTTTTGCCTTCATAAAGGGGAATTATTAACCCTAGTATAAGGACTGCTTTGGTCCTACCAAACAAATCTTAACAGCAAGATCCTAAACCATCAAACTCTTTCCAAAGAATTAACTGCACTGCAGAACAAAGCTCAATAATGTTTGTAGGAAAACAAAAACATTCAGCAACCAACAAAACCAAAGCTACAATGTCCAACATTCAATCAAAGCAAAAAAAAAAAAAAAGAAGAAGAAGAAGAAGAAGAAAGAAAAACACAACTATGATGAGGATAAAATCGATCAATTGATCACACTGGCACTGACACAAATGTTCAAATTGGCAGATGTGGACATTTAAAAAGCTACTATAACGGTATGGGGGTAGAGGTGGGGGATGGAAGAGTAGAAAAATTATTTAAAGAGATGATGGCTAAAAATTTTCCAAACTCAAGGAAAACTATAGACCCACAGATCCAAGAAGCTCAATAACCCCCAAGCACGTGCAACAGAAGCCTCACCAAGACACATCACAATCAAATTGCTCAAAACCAGGGATAAAGAGGAAAGTCTTAAAAGCAGCCAGAGAAAAAGGATACCTTATGTACAGAAAAATAAAATCTGGTTGACTGCCAATTACTCATCAGAAACAATGCAAGTGAGAAGACAGAGGAGCAACGTCTTTAAAGTACTGAAACAAAAACTCTGACAACCTAGAATTCTATACCCAGAAAAAATATCTTTCAAAATTGACAAGTAAGGTAAAGATCTTCTCAGATGTACAAAATCTGAAAGAATCCATCACCAGCAGAACTGCACTGTAGGAAATGTTTAAGGATCTCCTTAAGGAAGAAGGAAAATGATTCCGGATGGAAATCTAGATCTAAATAAAAGAATTAACTGTCCTGGAAATGATAACTACAGGGGTAAATATACAAAATTATCTTCTTATTATTTAAATCTCCTTGCAATATAATTGACTGTTTAAACAAAAATAATAACATTGTATTGTGGGGTTTATAACATATGTAAAGGTGAACTGTATGACAACTACAGCATAAGGGCAGGAATGGAGAAGTGGAGGTATAATATTGTAAGATCTTTATACTATACAGGGAGTGCTATTATAGGACTTGTAGGCAGGCTGTGATGTTAGAAGTATACACTATAAAGCCCAAAGAAACCATTAAAATAACAAAACAAAAAATTGAAGCTAGTAATCCAACAAAGTAGATTAAAAGAAGTCATAACAAATACCTGATTAATTCATAGAAAAACAGTTAAGGTAGAAAAAAAGGAATAAAAGGGAAAATGGCACAAATAGCAATATGACAACTTAAAACCTAAACATATAAACAATCATTAAGTGTAAATGATCGAAATACACCCAATTAAAGTCAGATATTGGTAGATTGAATTAAAAAGAAAGATCCAACTCTATGCTGCCTACAAGAAATGCATTTTAATATAAAGACAAATAGATTAAAGGATGGAGAAAATATGCCATGCTAACACTAATGAAAATAAAGCAGGAATGGTTATATTAATATTAGAAAACATTTATTTCAGAGTAAAGAATATTAGCAGGGATAAAGAAGTTCATTTCGTCATGATAAAGAGGTAATTCATCAAGAGAACAGAACAATTCCAAACGCTTATGCACATAATAACTGAGTTCAAAATCCATTAAACAAAACTCATAGATCTGCAAGGAGAAATTCACAAATCCACATTTATGGTCAGAGATGTCACTATCCCTCTGTCAATATAATTGATAGAAATAATAGATAGAAAAACAGAAAGGGTATAGATGATTTGAATAGTACTGTCACCCAAATTGACCTAACTGACATTTATAAAATACTCCACCCAAAACAGCAGAAACTCATCTTTTGCAAGTATACAAGGGGCATGTGGCAAGAGATTAACAATTCTATGGACCATAAAACAAGTATTAACAAATCTAAAAGGATTTAAGACATCCAATGTATGTCCTCTCACCAAAATAGAATTAAATTATAAACAAATAACAGATATATCACATAGAATTCCCAAGTGTTTGCAAACCAAATAGCACACTTCTAAGTAACCCATTGGTTAAGGAAGAAATAAAAAAGGTGAATTAGAAAGTATTTTGAATGGAAGGAATGTAAAATCATTACATATGAAATTTGAGAAATTCTGCTAAATAGTACTTAAGGGAAATTTTATAGCACTAAACACCTATACTAGAAAAGAAGTCTCAAACTGATGACTTTACCAATTTAAGAAATAAATGGATGGTGGTGTCTGCAACTGAAATCAAGAACACAGAAAGAGGAAGGGGTTTATGAATGAGACTCACTGAGTTACTCATAGGGCATCTAGGTGGTTATAGGTATTCAATGGTATATGATTCTCAAACTAGGGATAAGTGCAGTCTGGATGTATAGATTTGGAATCATCAGATGTAGGAGGCAATTGAACCACAAGTGTAAATGAAATCACCCATGGAGACTATGTAGTGAGGAAAGAATAAATAGCCAAAGGCTGAGCCACAGGGCACAACAAAATTTGAGAGATGGAAGGAAAATCAGAATATGATCAATTGGACAAAGAAGGAAGAATCAGAGAGCAGGGAGACAGAAAGAGGGCATAGAGAGGTTTTCAAGAAAGACTGATGGTGTCAAATGCAGCAGAAAGATCTGTGGAGGGAAAGATCACAAGATCCACTTCACCTGGTTTTAAGAAGCTCTTTTCAACCTCATCAAGAGTGCTTCAGGAGAGTACTGAGAAGTGGAAGCCAGCCTAAGTCATTAATGGGAAGCCAGGAAGTTGAAATAGTGAATGGAGCATTCTTTTGAGAAGTTTAGATCAACAGTGGAGAGAGAAATTGTTAACTCAAGCAGAAAATGTGAGCAAAGGAAGGTTTCCAAAATGGGAAATGCTTGAGTGTGTCTATCGGGAAGGTGACAGAAGACGCTCAAGAGGCAGAGGTTGAGGATAAGGGAGAATGAGTGAATGATGAGTAACATTCCAGGAAAAAAATATTGTACTGGCTGTAGAGTGAAGAGCTTAGTTGGATCAGTGGGTTTTGGCCAGGAAGTGCCATATGTTGTCCTTTGAGATGGAAGAATACAAATGATGTAGGGATTTTGGGCTGTGGGAAATTCTCAACCCTTAACCCTAAATTCTGTCTTGTAACAAAACTGTGAATGGGGAAACTACAAAACTAAATTTTAAGATATGCGCTATCAAAGGAAATTGACTACAATAGTCCCCCCTTATCTGTGGGGGATAGATTCCAAGACACTGAGTGGATGCCTGAAACCATGGATAGTCCCAAACCCTATATATACTATGTTATTTCCTATACATACACCCCTATGATCAAGTTTAATTTATAAATTCAGCACAGTAAGAGATTGACAATAACTAATAATAAAATAAAACAATTATAACAATATACTGTAATCAAAGGTATGTAAATGTGGTGTCTCTCTCTTTCTATCTCTCAAAATATCATATAATACTGTACTTACCTTCTACTTCTTGTGATGAGGTGAGATTCACATCCTAGGTGGGACAGAGAGGGACGGTATGAGATTTCCTCACATTACTCAAAATGGCATAAAATTTAAAACTTACAAATTGTTTATTTCTGAATTTTCCCTTTTAATATTCTCAGACCCTCAGTTGACCACATCTGGTCACTGAAACCACAGAAAGCAAACTGCAGATAACAGGGAACAACTGTATACAGAAAACAGTTCTCGGCTGTGACCTTGGATGATTTTACATTTATAAAATGTCTTTTGTAAATATCTTTATGTTTGGATTAGTTTAGAGTGCCTGATTCATGGTAAACCCCATACTGTTATGTAATTCAATATAAAAATTGATGTCTGCTTCCAGAGTGTGCACCATTTGGAAAGGTGGGTGGGGTACCAAGGAATTGTGTCTGTTGGTGGAGGTAAATCAAGTTGGCATTAATCGTTCACTATGAAGACTGCAAAGAGCAGATAAACTTAAAAGAAATTTGTATATTCACCCATAATCAAAAGAATAGACATAAAACCCATAGTAAGACACTCTTGTCTTTTCTAACTGGCAAAGATTCAATAAAGATAATTTATGGTATAGCAAATAGGATCTGGCCCTGGTGTCAGACTGCTTGGGTCTAAATCTTGTCTCCACCTCTTAGAAATGTGTACCATAATTCTCTAAATCTCAGTTTCCTTATGTGTAAAATGAGAATACTAATAGTATCTTCTTCATCCAGGGATGAGATAATAGCAGTACATGCAAGGATCTAGCACACAGTAAGCCTACAATGAAAGCTAGCTATGGTTATGTGGGCTATGGGAGATTGTAAATCATGCAATGCACAACCTATGCAAAACACAATTTGGTTATTAAATTTTAAGGCAATAAGGTATTAAGAGGTTTTAAAAAGCAATTCCACATATAGGTATCTATCCTAAAGAAGTGATGAAAAAAATTACTCAACAAAGAAATCATGTCTGCCATCTAATCTGCTATTTCTCTAGTGATTATCACAGAACACAGTTCAGAGTAAATACATAGTCAAACACATAAACAAAGATTTATGTAGGAAGATGTTTATGATAGTATTATTTATGAGGGAAACCTGACAAATGGCTTCATAAATTAAGGCAATCTGCATGATGGAATATTATGTAACCATTAAAAAAACATTTTGAAGAATATTTAATAAAAGTGCAAGTTATTCACAGTACAATGTTAAGTATTAATAATAAAAAGCAATAACTAGAATGCAGAATTATACATGCAGTATCATCCAAACTTTGTGACACATATATATGTACATAGGTACATATAGAGCAGAAGGAAAGAAAATATCAGCTAGATTTAACTCTGAGTGGTTGGCTATAGGCAATTTATTTTTGTTTTTAATACGTGTCTGTGTTTCTAGATTTTCTGCAATGAGTATACATTACGTTTACAATCAGAGGAAAACATTTAAAAACATATAATTGGGAACAATTCATTATGGAGAGTTGAAAAGAAATAGTAACCTGCATTCAATAAAAAGAAACTTCTGAATTGTGCAACAATAACCCATGAATGAGAATGTTTAATTCTTTAGGGTTTAGAAATTGAATGCACATTTCAAGTACATGCGTGGAATATGGTGTGAGGAAATAGCAAACCAAACACATTGTGAAGCAGCATCTCAAAATGTGGAGTCATCAGTTAATGTAAAAATGTGTGAGATTTAAGGGGTTCCCATTCAAGATGGCGACATAGGAAGATCCTGAGCTCACCTCCTCCCCTGGACACACTGAGTCTACAGATACATATGGTACAATTTCCTCTTTGAAAAACACAAAGCTGGCTAAGTGATGACTACACATGTGGCAAATGAGAAGAAAATCACATTGAAGGAGAGGATGGGACACAATCTCACCATAAACCCCAACACTTCACGGTGACCCGGAAGTGGGAGAAAAACTCCAACCCTAGAGCTTCTCTCTGAGGAGCAAAATGTTCAAACCCCCAACAGACACCTCAAGTTTTAGGACCTGCCCCTGAGAGACAAGCTCCCAAAACATCCAGCTTAGAAAAACAATGGGGCTCGTGTTCTGAGACCTACAAAATTGTGACGATCTGGAGACAGCTCTTAGGACTCACATGCTCAGATGTACCACATCAGGGCCCAGTGCAGAGGCAGCCGATCTCACTCAGACATAAAGAGGCCCACCTGCTTAAATTAAAGCATCTGCATGATAGGCAGGCATCTAATTTAACATACACATCTAGGAGCCCACTGTACCACTCTCTGGAGACAGAGAGTGGTAGGCACCATCTTCACACTTTCCCTTCCCAGAAGGGAGCTTTTACGTGAGTCTGGTGCCCTAACCCACTGCCCATGGGATGCTTTTTAATTGTCTGAGTCTGGAGGTCAGGGGAGCTTGTGTTCCTGGTCCCAGAGGACTGCAATAATCAGTGTCACCCAGAAAGGAGCTCATACCCCTGTCTGACACCCAATTTTTGTGATTGCCATCAGGGAACCCCACTATATTGTCAGACCCTGGCAGCCAGTGGGGTTTCTGCACCTAGAACCCACAGGACTGAAACTAATGGAAAAAGAATTCTTAAGCTGTTACCACCGTCAGGGCACAAGAGGCAACAACCCAGGAACTTGGTCTCTCTGTGAAGGAGGCTTATTAGCTAATCATCATGGCTACAGCCTGAGGGGCAGGCTTCTAATTAAACACACATCTTGGGGCTGACTATAATACTTCCTGCAGATCTTGGAGGGTGGGTGCTGTCTTCACGTTCTCCCTCTGCCGTGCTCCAGAGCGCCAGTGTCTCCTGGCCAGGAGCGCTACATGCTGGGGCCCTGGTTTTTATGTCTGGTGCCCAGTATTTGCAGCTGTCTCCAAGGGATACCCTCTGGTCTCCTGTCTCTGGTGACCAAGGGGGTGGGCGGGGCTTGCATTCCTGAGTCCCATGGGACTGTGGCAATCAGAGAGACAGTTATTGGCAAGCTGACACCCCCAAGGCATTGGACAGACAGAAGACTGAGGCACACCCCAACCCCCATCTGTCTATGAAGGAGGCCCCTGTTTGTCCTGGAGCTTCAGCCTGAGGAGCAGGTTTCAGGTTTGGCACACACCTAGTGACCTACAAAGCTGCTATCAACGAACATAGGCTGTAGACATCATCTTGGCACTCTCCCTCTGCAGCTCACTGATATCTACCAGAAAACTGCTTACACATTCCTCAGGAACCCCAATTTTTGCAGCTGCCATATAGGGGACTCCACAAGATCCATAGCCCAATGTAGCTTACACTTGCAGTCCCACAAGACTGTATATATTTGCGTACTTTTAAAACCTGCTGCCTGAGTCTGGTTTCCAAACAGCCTGAAACAGGTGCTGAGATCCTCCCCTCAGGGACACTGAAAAGCTTGGCACATCCTCAAACACTGGGAGCTATTAAAAGTATAATAGTCTGCTTGGACATGCACAAAAGTCTGAGAGACAACAAAGAGCTGGGGCAGGATTGAACAACAAGTTTCACCTCCTACATGAGGCCACTCCTTCAGGACTAAAGAGGTCATTGTTTCATCTACTGTATAAAAACCAACACAGAGAGTCAAGCAAAATGAAGGATCAGAGGAATATGTTCCAAATGAAAGAACATGATAAAACCTCAGGAAAAAACCTTAATGAAACAGAGATAAGGAATTTACCTGATAAAGAGTTAAAAGTAATTGTCATAAAGACATTCACTGAACTGGGGAGAAGAATGGTGAGAACTTCAACAAAGAGATGGAAAATAGCATGGGTGGACCTAGAGACTATCGTTATATTAAGTGAAGTAAGTCAGACAGAGAAAGACAAATATTATATGATATCACTTATATGTGGAATCTGAAAAGTAATACAAATGAATTTATTTGCAAAACAGAAACAGAGACATAGAAAACAAACTTACAGTAACCAAAGGGGAAAGGTGGGGGTGGGATAAGTTAGGAGTGTGGGATTAATAGATAGATAATACTACATATAAAATAGATAACAAGGATTTACTGTATAGCACAGGGAACTATATTCAATACCTTGTAATAACCTATAATGGAAAAGAAGCTGAATATATATATGTGTGTGTGTGTGTGTGTGTGTGTGTGTGTGTGCATATATATAAAAAATACATTTTAATTAAAATATCAAAAGTTAAAGACAAGTAGAGAATATTAATAGCAGCAAGAGAAAAACAACTTGTTACATACAAGGGAACTCCCATAAGACTATCAGCAGATTTTTCAGCAGAAACTTTGCAAGTCAGAAGAGAGTGGCATGAAATATTCAAAGTGCTGAAAGAAAAATCTTCCAACCAAGAATACTCTATCTGGTAAACTTATAATTCAGAATTGAAAGAGAGATAAAGAATTTTCCAGATAAGCAAAAGCTAAAGGAGTTCATCACCACTAAATTGACCTTATAAGAAATACCAAAGGAACTTCTTTAACCTGAAAAAAAGGGTGCAAATTAGTAACAAGAAAACATATGAAAGAATAAATCTCATTGGATATAGGAAAATATATAGTAAAGGTAGTGAATTAACCACTTGTAAAGCTCGTATGAAGGTTAAAAGACAAAAGTAATAACAATAACTTTGACTACAATAATAAGTTAAGGAACACAAAAGATAAAAAATATGTAAAATGTAACATCAAAAACATAAAATGTGTGTGGGGGGTAAAAATGTTGAGCTTCAGAATGGGATCAACATAAAATAAATCGTTGTCATTAACATAAAATAAACTGTTATAGATAAAAGTTGTTATATGTCAGTCTCATGGTTACCACAAAGCAAAAACCTACAGTAAAAACACAAAATATAAAGAGAAATTAATATAAGTATGCCACTAAGAAACTCTTCAAACCACAAAAGAAGAGAGCAAAAGAAGAGAACAAAGAGGAACTACAAAACCAGTAATCAATGAACATAATGGCAAAAAGTACATACTTATTAGTAATTATTTTAAATGTAAATGGACCAAATGTTTCAATAAAAAGACATAGACTGGCAGAATGGATTAAAAAAATCTATGTGCTACCTACAAGAGACACACTTTAGATGCAAGGACACACACAGACTGAAAGTGAAGGGATGGAAAAACATATTGCATGCAAATGGAATCCAAAAGAAAGCTAGAGTAGTTATACTTATATCAGAAAAAATAAACTTTAAAACAAAGACTTTAATAAGAGACAAATATGAGCATTACATAATGATAAAAGGGTCAATCCAACAAGAGAATATAACATTTATAAATATTTATGCACCCAACATAGGAACACCTAAATATATAAAACAAACAGTAAACATCTAAAGGGAGAAATAGACAGCAATAGGATAATAGTGGGGGTTCTTAATACCTCACTTACGTCAATGGATAGGTCATCCAGACAGAAAAGCAATTAGGAAACAACAGCCTTAAACAACATGTTAGACCAGAACAAAAGCAACAGAATTCACACTCTTTTCAAGTGCACATGGAACATTTTCCAGGATAGATCATATGTTAGGCCACAAAACAAGTCTTGATAAATTTAAGAGGACTGAAATCATATCAAGCATCTTTTCCACCTGCAATAATATGAAACTAGAAATTAATTACATGAAGAAAACTGGGAAACTTACAAATCTGTGGAGATTAAACAACATGTTACTGAACAATCAGTAGGTCAAAGACGAAATCAAAAGAGAAATCAAAAATTACCTTGAGACAAATGAAAATGGAAATATAACATCAAAGTTTGTGGGATGTACGAAAAGCACTTCTAAAAGGGAAGTTTATAGAAATAAATGCCTACCTCTACAAACAAGAAAGGTCTCAAATAAAAAAAAAAAAACTAACTTTACCCCTCAAGGAACTAGAAACAGAAGAAAAAATGAAGCCTAAAGTAGGAGGAGGGAAATAACAAAGATTAAAACAGAAAAAAAGTGAAATAAAGACTAAAAGACAATTGAGAAGATCAATAAAACTAAGAGCTAGTTCTTTGAAATGATAAACAAAATTGGCAAAACTTTAGCCAGGCTCACCAAGAAAAGAGAGAGAACTCAAATAAATAAGATGAGAAATGAAAGATGAAATGTTACAACTGATACCACAGAAACACAAAGAATCATAAGATACTATTGTGAACTATTATACACCAACAAATTGGACAACCTGGAATAAATGGATAAATTCCTAGTAACATACAACCTACCAAGACTGAATTATGATGGAATAGAAAACCTGAACAGATTGATTACTAGTACAGAAATTGAATCCATAATCAAAAACCTCCCAGCAAACAAAAGTCCAGGACCAGATGGCTTCACTGGTGAATTCTATCAAAGATTCAAGAAGGAATTAATATCAATCCTTCTCAAATTCTTACAAAAAATAGAAGAGAAGGGAGCTCTCCCAAATTCATTTTATGAGGCCAGCATTACACTGATACCAAAAGGATGCCACAAGAAAAGAAAATTACAGGCTAGCATTCCTGATGAATATAGACACAAAAATTCTCAACAAAATATTAGCAAACTCAATTCAGCAATATATTAAAAGGATCATACACCATGATCAAGTGGGATTTAGTCCAGGGATGCAAGGATGGTTCAACATCCACAAATCAGTCGATGTGATAATCCACATTAACAAAATGAGAGATAAAAATCATATTATCATGTCAATAGATGCAGAAAAAGCATCTGACAAAATTTAACATCCATTTATCATTAAAAACTCTCAACAAAGTAGGTATAGAGGGAATGTCCCTCAGCATAATAAAGGCCACATATGGTAAGCCCATGGCTAACATACTCAATGGTAAAAAGCTGAAAGCATTCCCTCTAAGATCAGGAACAAGACAAGAATGCCCACTCTTGTCACTTGTATTAAACTTAATATTGGAAGGCCTACCTAGAGCAATTAGTCAAGAAAAAAGAAATAAAAGCTTCCAAATTGGAAAGGAAGAAACAAAACTGTCACTATTTGTGGGTGACATGATATTATATATAGAAAACCCTAAAGACTCCATCAAAAATTGTTAAAACTAATAAACAAATTTAATAAAGTTGTAGAATACAAAATCAATACACAGAAATCTGTTGTATTTCTACATACCAATAGTGAACTATGAGAAAGAAAACAATCCCATTTACAATTGCATTAAAAAGAATAAAATGCCTAGGAATAAACTTACAAGGAGATGAAAGAACTGTATATTGAAAAGTACAAGACATTGATGAAAGAAACTGAAGAATATACAAATAAATGAAAAGATACTCTGTGATCATGGGGTGGAAGAATCAATATTTTTAAAATTTCCATACTACTAAAAGCAATTTACATATTCAATGAAATTCCTATCGAAATTTCAATTGCATTTTCTAAGAAAATAGGACAAATAATCCTAAAATTTTTAGGGAACTACAAAAAAACCTGAATAGCTAAAGCCATCTTGAGAAAGAAGAGTATAGCTGGAGGCCTCATACTCCTTGATTTTAAACTTACTGCAAATCTATAGTAACTAAAACAGTATGGTATTGGCATAAAAACAGACACATAGATCAATGGAACAGAATAGAGAGCCCAGAAATAAACCTACACATATATGGTCAGTTAATTAATGACAAAGGAACCAAGAATATATAATACACAAACAACAGTCTCATCAATAAGTGGTGTGGGAAACTGGACAGCCATGTGCAAAATAATGAAATTCAACTACTATCTTACACCATACCCAAAAATTAACTCAAAATGAATTAAAGTCTTGAACTTAAGCCCTAAAACCAGAAAACTCATATAACAAAACATAGGTGGTAAGCTCCTTGACATAGGTCTTGGTGATAATATTTTTAATCTGACACCAAAAGCAAAAGCAACAAAAATAAAAATAAACAGGTGGAACTACATCACACTAAATAGCTTCTGCACAGCAAAGGAAGTTATCAATGAAATGAAAAGGCAACCTATTGAATGGGAGAAAATATTTGCAAACCATACATCTGATAAGGGAAAAATATGCAAAATATATAAAGAACTCACACAACTCAATAGCAAAAAAAAAAATATGATTTTAAAAATGGGACGATCTAAATAGACATTTTTCCAAAGAAGAGATACAGATGACCAACAAGTACATGAAAAGGTGCTCAATGTCATTAATCATCAGAGAAATGCAAATCAAAACCACAATGAGATACTACCTCACACCTGTTAGAATGGCAGCAGCATAGAACAGGGAGATCGGCTCGGTGCTTTGCGATGACCTAGAGGGATGGGATAGGGAGGATAGGAGGGAGGCTCAAGAGGGAAGGGATATGGGGACATATGTATGCATATGGCTGATTCGCTTTGTTGTGCAACAGAAACTAACACAGTATTGTGAAGCAATTATACTCCAATAAAGATCTATAAAAAAAAAAGAGAAGAAGAAATATCTGCTTCATAAGAAAAAAAACAAAGACAAACAGTAACAAGTGTTTGGGAGGATGTAGAGAAAAGGGGACACTTGTGTACTGTTTCTGGGATTGTAAATTTGTGCAGCCACTATGGAAAACAGCATGGAGTTTCCTCAAAAGATTAAAATTAGAACTACCATATGATCCAGCAGTTCCATGTCTGGGTATTTATCCAGAAAATGAAAACACTAACTTGAAAGATGTAAGCATCCCCACGTTCATTGCAGCATTGTTTGTTTTTTTTTAAACTTTGGGTTTATTTATTTATTTATGGCTGTGTTGGGTCTTCGTTTCTGTGCGAGGGCTTTCTCTAGTTGCGGCAAGCGGGGGCCACTCTTCATCGCAGTGCGCGGGCCTCTCACTATCGCGGCCTCTCGTGTTGCGGAGCACAGGCTCCAGACGCGCAGGCTCAGTAGTTGTGGCTCACGGGCCTAGTTGCTCCGCGGCATGTGGGATCTTCCCAGACCAGGGCTCGAACCCATGTCCCCTGCATTGGCAGGCAGATTCTCAACCACTGCGCCACCAGGGAAGCCCTGCAGTATTGTTTATGATAGACAATATGCAGAAGCAACCTAAGTGTCCACTGATGGATGAATGGATACAGAAATTGTGGCATCACAGTTGATCCTTGAATAACACGAGTGTTGGGTTGTGCCAATCTCTGTGCAGTCAAAACTCAGAGTATAACTTCGCAATTGGCCTTTCGTATCTGCAGTTCTGCATCTGTGGATTCAACCAGCCAAGGATCGTGCAGTACTGTAATACATATTTAGTGAAAGAAATCTGCATATAAGTGGACCTGCACAGCTCAAATCCATGTTGTTCGAGGGTTAAATATAATGGACTATTATTCAGCCATAAAAAAGAATAAAATCTTGTCATTTGCGACAACATGGGTGGACCTCCAGGGCATTACACTAAGTGACATAAGTCAGACTGTAGACAACAAACACCATATGATCTCTCATATATGGAATCTTTTTAAAAAGAGGGGGGAAAAGCCCATGGATACAGAGAACAGACTGGTGATTGCCAGAGGTGGGCAGTGGGAGAAATGGGTGAAGGGGGTCAAAAGGTAAAAATAAATGATAAATAAATAAATAAATAAAGTGCATTACTGAAAAAGAAAGTAATTTTTTAAAGTATTGTAATGCATAAGCCCATAGAGTCTTGTTCAGTGTAGTTAAATATTGTGAACAGACTATTACCTCATAAATTATAATGTTATACCAACATTGAGTATTAGACTTTATTCTAATATTGTCTGTCTTTTTGTTCAGAAAAGAATTTCACAAATATACAAACACATACTTTCAGCAATTTTATAAAGACAGTAATGCTGCAGAAACTAAAATATACTGACTCTTGAATACAATGCATTTTCTTAAATAACAATAACAGTCAGCTTTAAAAAATACTCACCTTGAACTTTACATCACCATCATTGAAACTAGGGAGAATTTAAACTCATTGAAAAGACTATCAATTATAGAGAAGAAATCAATTTTAAATAACAATGTATGATTCTGATAAGTTTATCTTTAAAAAATAGAATGTTACGTTAAATAATTTTGTAGGAATCAATTGATATGTGATTCAATAGCAGCACCCAGATGTTAATTTTAACCTCTATGTAAACCTTGTTTAAAGAAATCATAAGCCAAACTGCAATGTACTATTATGTACTGTTTCCCTTGTTTAAAAATATTTTTTTTTAAGTATGGAGAAGTAGAATATATAGTAAACAAATTATGCTTCTTGTGTTCTGGTATCTTCCCAGATTGCTTATCAAAGGGGAAATATATATTTACACAATTACCTCATACATAAATCTAAAATCTATTAAAATATGTACCAGGCAATAATAGATTAATATACTGAGGTGTTAGATAAATTGTTAAATGTTGATGGAAGTTGCTTTTTGGAACAAACTACTTTTATAAAAGTGGGATTTTTTTTCTTATTCTCAGTAAAAAGGGACAATAGCTCATACTCTAATTCCATTTTTGGAATTAATTCCATTTTGGAATTTTTGCTAATTCCATACTTCCAATGGAAGTATCTTTTGAATTTAGAAAATTTTTCCTTAAAAAAAAAAAAAAGATGCTAACAAAAAGACAAATTGCATTTCTGCTATTGCCAATTCTTCTGTCATCAATATGTGATGAGGATTCTATGTCCCAGTTATGTGTTGGGTGCAGTGGTCAATGGGTCTGACCAGCTTGGTCTAAAGTACACATTTTCTGTTCTTCTTTTGAACCCAATACTAATTTGTTTTTACTGCTCTCATAGCTTTGATCAAACTCCTCCTTATCTTATATGATGACTAGAATCTAAGCTCATGATATTTCCCACCAGTTCTATGTTCCATTGGTTTATCTAACAAATATATATTTGGCAAGTCTAGATCACTGTGTGTAAGGTACAAGGTTGAAACTCCAAGACTAAAATACCATTAAAAAATTTTAAGAAGCCAGGAGACTGGGTAAGGTCAGCAAGGGGATGAATGGCTGAGGTTAAAAGTGGTCCAAGAACTACATCCTGGGTCAAAACTAATGTTGAGAGGTTTGGGGGAAAAATAGAAATCAGCAATGGAGACAGAAAAGGAAAGACGAGTGAAGAAAAAAAAAAAAAAAGCATGAAAAAACAAAGCATAAAAGGAGTAGAATTTACTGAACTGGAAACTAAGTAACGGAAGCATTTCAAGCAGAAGGGACTGACTTTGTCAAATGCAGCCAATACAGTAAAGATTGCATAACCTTGTGCAGTGATGGAATTGTTCTAAAATGGGATAATGATGGTTACGAAACTCTGCACGTTTGCAGAAAAATCAACACGTATCTTTAAATGAGTGACTTTATGACAGTAAATTATACATCAAGAAAACCATTTCAAAATAAAAAAGAATTTAGCATATATCTACCCATCATTTCTACCCCCATGTACTCTCCACCCAGGGTAAATGAAAATGAATGCTTGTAAGAAAGACAGGTGAGTTAATAGTCACAATATCTTTGTTCACAATACCTCACACTTGAACTAACCCAAATGTACATTATTAAGTGAATGGATAAGTGTTTTGTGATGTGTTCATACAAGGTTAAATTACTCAGTTTTAAAAAGAGAATAAACAGCTTATTCAAATAAAAATATCTCAAAAACATTACTTTGAGCAAAAGAGACAGGCATCAAAGTGTACCTTGTGATTTATTTCATTTTTATGAAGTTCTGCCACTCCGAAAATCAGAAAAAGTGAGACTTTATTCCTAAGAATTGTTCCCGTGAATCATTTATTGTACAATGAACTTCTTGTATGAATTGGGGAGTTTGCAACCTAATTTTAATTTCTAATGTGCCTGGTGCTTATCCTCAGTTATTTTCTCTCTTTAAAATCCATTAGTATAGATGAAGGAATCAGCTTATATTTTATGTACCTAGTTCTATATTATTTTTGTGCATTTTTAACTGGCATCTGGAGCTTAGTCTCCCTCTTAATGACATAGCTGTGCAAGATGTTAGACCAATTTATTACAAGGAAGATGGGAGACAGACTATGAATATTAAATGTGAAGATTTTTCTACAGTCTGCTCAACAATCAGGAAGAAGGGTGTCTTTTACCTTGGACCAGATGCTGCTCGTGGAAAGGATCTCCACTAGTTAGCATTTTGGTTCACTAATCCCAAACCAGACTGAGTCCTGGAAGATCTGGGGACAGCTTGTGTCCGATAACTGGTTCTCACATTTATCTTTTTGAACAATATGATTGAATTGGGCTGCCACAGAAGGCTCTCTGAGATACACGAGCACACTCATGTCTCTCCAAGTTCCAAATTGGCACCGTATTCATGAAGTCCCAAAGCCTTGGGTTCAGGTGAGGGCTCTGCAAATAATTCCAATGCGTTCAAAGCACCCGTCTCTTTAGTCAACACGTCTCTTGAATGCCAGGAGCCTATTGGATGTGCTGCTTTTCAGAAATTGGAGGCAGGGTGCCAAAGAGAGACTAGCATCTACTAGGTCCACCTTTCCCCAAACACTGGCCCTCCCCCTGCATGCCCTCCCCCACACTCCGACACACACACCAGTATTCACTTGGAGAGTACTCATGGCCGACTGGTCTGCAAGGGGATCATGGGTGGTGCTGGCATAATTTCCCATCCACTGCTTCTGGTGCCTTTTGGAGACTTGTCAATCACAGAGCCCCATCACCTCCCTCTGCATCACAGAAGTGGGCGGGTAACCCAGGCTGGCCAATGCGAATATTCCACTCCCTCAACCACAGTGATTGAGTCAAGGATGGTGATGTGACATCGGCAGGTCCAATTAGAGACTCCCATGTCATTGAAACTTTGAAGAGAGTTTTCCTCCTCCATTGGCTGGGAGCTAGAGAAATAGAGTCTAGGAATGATGGAGAGTTAGGGCATGGACGTTGGGGGCAGACCACCTGGGTTCCAGTGGTGCTTCTGTGTTCCTCAGTTTCCTCACCAGGGAAATGGGGCAGATAACTGCACCCTCCATTATAGGAGCACCCTGAAGAAGATATAAGTGATCTAGTCAGTAATACTTAATGAGCATCTGCTATGGGCAGGCACTGCCCAACCCTTAGCTCATAATATTGCCTGAGTATCCTGCAGAGAGCTACCAGGGAATCTGATTGAACAGAGACAAACAGAGCTGACAGATGAAAGCTATATGTCATGCACATCTTTGGATTTCCTGGATCCAACATGCCTTGAGGTCTGTCTACCCCTGCCTCTCCCAAGTACGTGAGTTAAAATCCGCACCACACCGCCCCCCCCGCCTTTACTTAAGCCAGTTTGAGATGACTGTTTATTACTTGCAACAAGTTCTGACCACCATAGAGTCATACATAACCCAATCTTATGAAAACCAAAAATGTCTTTGTTTCAACTTATAAATTGCCGTTTTTCCTCTTCAAGAGAGGGTCCCTCCTTGAAAAATTTCTGGGAGGAAAACATTAGAGTTGAATTTTCTTTCTAATTCAAGTCCCAAAACTCACCACACTGAGAGTCAACGAGAAGTTATAGAGCTGGTCATCTGGTGATTTTTCTCTCCTTCTGGAATATATTGTCCTTTTAACAGTGAGTACTATTTGTATTTGCTGCAAGTAGAATTTTCAATTACTCGTCTGACATCCAGATCAGTCATTGCTTTTTATTATGTTCTGGATTTAGGAAGAAATATGCTCCTGACAGCAACTTTATTTGAATTCTTCTGCTTAGGTTAATAGCAAATAAAGGCCAAGATCACCACCAGGTCCAAACCAACAGAACTGCATTTGTTCTGAGAGAGGCAGCTGCTCGAGATGATTTTCTTTCACCTGTGTTGTGCTTGTAGTCTTTACGGATGGATATTATTAGCCTTTCAGAAGATGTTTGCCTTGGTCATCACCTAAAGTGGTGGAGAGGTATTCTCTCCTTTATCCCATTTTAAACTAGAAACAGTTCCTTGAGGCAGACATTGGGCTAAGCCCTTCACCTGCATCATTTTACTTAATGCTACCACCACCCTGAAATGCAGGTGATCCATCCCCGTTTTACACATAAGCAAACAAACACACCTGAGGCCAGGTGAATAGGAAAGTGGCAGACACATGGTTCAGACCCAGGCCTGTCTGAGCTTCAAGGTGCTTCAAGACTCTCCATCACCATTAAATTGTTCAGGGGCATGAAAATCCCTGGACAAAAAAAAAAAAAAAAAAAAAAAATCCCTGGACAGGTGCATTTTACTTGAAAACCTAGTAACTCACACACTTGCTAGAAGGAACTATCACATATTGGTTCTTAGCCCCACTCCTGCATTTTGACTAAGCTTCAGGCACAAGGTAGTGTGGACACAGAAAGTGTGGCTGGGAAAATCACCTGCAGGGCATCTGCGAGCCCAAGGGATCTCCATGGGGGGGGTGTGCAGTTGCAGGGCATTAGAGCTGATGGGAATCTAAATTTCATCCGGTCTCTGGAGCTGTCACTGAACCCTTCAGGTACTCAGGTATGGCTGCACAAAAGATGTTCTTTCCAAATAGCAAACTCTCCCTTCTTTTCTCTCTTCCTCCTTCTCCTCCTCCTCCTCTTTCTCCTTCCTTTCTCTTTCCCTAGCTAACATAAGACTTTCATCATCTACTATACCCTGTAGAAAGCAGCACAACACATTTAAAGATTTATTGGATGTTCAGTATGCCCTTGGAACAAATGAGGGAAAAGGATGGAGATAAAACACATAGGTCAACCCTTGCCTCCTGTGGCTCAGGACAACTCTCTTTCCAGTAAATTTTTGATGCCCTCTTTGGACCTCTAGGAGAAACCCAGCAATGGGCCCTCAGCAGGCCATAGATATCATGACTCTTACGGAGGGTGAATGTGTCCATCTCTGTTGTTGACGGCTCTATAACACTTAGTTTGAACCATTCTTTAAACTCGGCTATGCTCTAAGTTCTGAGCCATCACCTAGAATCCTGCAGGTGGTTGAGCCAAGACTTTCTTTAGATCCAAAAGCTGGGAAACTGCAGCGAAGATAAATGCTTTGTGTAATTCTTCAAAGAAAAATAAAGACCCAACCACATATAACACATGTTAAATCAGCCCAAATATCAAATGAGATAGCAAGAGACAGTGCCAGAGCTCAAATCTGGAGAAAAGGAAACACAACTTTGGAAAACATTGGGGATTGCCCAGAGCTAGTCAAACTGCAGAGTTGGGGTCATGAACTTCCATAAGACCACCCTGACTTCTGATGCCAACTACACATCCAGACGGTTCCCAAATCTACCCTCAGGTTTGATAATTCTCTAGAAGTTCTCCCAGAACTCAGTGAAAGCTGTTACACTCATGGTTACGGCTTATTACAAAAATAATCTACAAATTAAAACAAGCTAAAGGAAGAAGTATGTAGGGTAGAGCCTGGGAGGGTTCAAATGTGAAGTTTCCATTGTCTTCTCCCCTTGGAGTCAGGACACATGACTTTCCTGCATCAATGTGACAACATGCATGAAGTATTGCCAACCAGGGAAGCTCACTCTAGCTTCACTCTCCAGAGTTTTTACTGGGGCCTCATTGCATAAGCATGGTTGATAGATACATTGCCCACATCGTTGGACTCTGTCTCCTGTTTGACTGATGCCAACAGCCAGCCTTCACCTCATGAGCCCGTGTGTCCAGCCTCCATGCTAAACAAAGATGTGCCTTTCAGGTATGATAAAAAATCACTTCCCAGAACCTGAGGTCAAAGGCCAGATCCTCTTTGGGCAAAGCCAAATTCTTTACTCTGTAGGGATCCAGAAAAGGGACTGCTGACTTTGGGTTGAGGTGGTGTGAGAAGGCTGTAGTCGGCAGGGTCGTGAGTGTATGAGGCCAGGAGTTCCATTTAGGACAAATTATATTTGATTCCAAAAGGATATCAACAAAGGTGGACACTCAAATTCAAGGATGAGTTTGATGGAGACTATCTACAGGAAGTCATCACAAGGGTGAGGTGTGCTGCCACAGAAGAGGACAATGGTGAAGACTCGGAATCCCAGGATGGCTGGGGCCAGAGGGTAGGAATTAGCCATTGTTATTCCAGGGCTGTTAATCGCAGCCTCTTCTCCCCTTCTGTCCCCCATATGAACTCCCCAGCAGCGAGGTCCACCCTTGCCCATGGTTTCCCCTTCCTTCCCCGCAATCAGCACTAATGCATTGTTAAACACGGCACTGCAAAGACCAACTAATTATAATGCAGTTGCTTACCCTTACTTTAAACTCTGTATTTCCCTGCTTGTTGAATTGAGAATTGTAACCCTATTATTAATTCATTAAGAAACATAATTTCGTGCAAAATAATGTGTTTACCCTCTTCTGTTAGGTTAAGGTAGTGTAATTATGAGAGCTATGTCATGCAAAGAGCTACGTGCTCCCCAGGGCACAAAAGGAGCCTCTAATTTCTCTTTGGTCAGATACAGGGAGCCAAGAAGAGTTAACTGTAACTCTGACTTTTCGACACATCTACTCAGATCTAAGCGAGATATCTGATGGAAGATATTAAATGGGAGGAAGATGCTTGGGAAAATATTGCTTAATCATATTTTTATCTGGTTGGTGTGAGATGATCTTCTGCATCTGGGTTCGGTGTGGCATGAAAGGTTCATTTACATTCCGTAAACTCCTGGGGGAAAGGAGAACCAGTGATTTTCTTTTTTATGTGAAAAACAGAGATTATGTTTCAGATGGATGAGTTTCTGGGAAGGACCCAGCAAGGAAATAGGTCCAAGAAGAGTTTACTGTGCGACTTTCAGTTTTCCGAATGGCTGACCCCAGATCCTCTCAGACAAGACCCTCACTAGCAACACCTCTGACACCCCTCTGAGACCCCTTCCTACATTCTCCTGAGCCCCAAATGCTTGGAGGCAACTTAAGAACGCTCGGGACCTCCTACACACTAACCCTATGACAGCCCTGGCCATGTTGTCATTTCAGGACATGAATTAAAATCTCAAGGTTTTGCCTCATTGGGAGGCAAAATTTCATTTTGCCATTTTTCTTCTTAAAAACTTTCACTAGATCTTTGTGATTTTTGACCCATGGAATTGGACTTAAGTTCCCGTAAAGAACAAGGAAGACAAATGGATGTGGAACAATAGCAGATACACTCCCGAAAACCCAATGGGCAGCAAGAGAGGAATGGCTCTTCCTGTGTGTAAGCATAAACCACAGGTGGGGAAGAACAGAAGAGGAGGAGGGAGGGGGAAAAGGGCAACTTTACAAATTGTACCAAAATGGAAAATATCGCGGTGGAGCCTGGCTTTTTGGGGCTGTCAAAGGGAATTACTTTCTGTCCTATTTTAATGTTCTCTGTTCTTTCTCCCTCGAATGAC
The DNA here is from genome assembly GCF_028564815.1 of Eubalaena glacialis. Classification (NCBI taxonomy): domain Eukaryota; kingdom Metazoa; phylum Chordata; class Mammalia; order Artiodactyla; family Balaenidae; genus Eubalaena; species Eubalaena glacialis. The sequence continues at coordinate 191,524,872 of NC_083718.1, read as the reverse complement.
TAATCTTGTTTTTCATGAGGATGCTTTTTCCCAATATGCTCTGCTTTTGTTTTCTCTTTGCACATATTGATAACTCCTCTGGATTTTATGGGCTGTCTGTCCCAGGAGGTCCCGGGGCTCTCTGGGTTGGATTCATGGTGTGAAAGTAGGGGGCCTCCTGTACCCGGATGTGACCTGGACTCAGACTCCAGTTCCCCGGCCTCTGCACTTGGCTCCAAGCAAACAGCCATGTGACCCTGGGCAGCTCAATTCACCTCTTTGAGTCTGTTTCCCTGGTGCAAAATGAGAGCAAGAAGGGTCCAGGAGCTGACCTATTTTGTAAGTTCATCATGGGAAACCTATTTAAAAAGCCAGCTTTGTTACCCAAATGCAATCGTGTGCTTTTATGAGTAAAATCTTTGTTTTGTTAGTTTGTTTTTCCTAGGAAGGCACCTTGGTCCTTCCCTCTCTTGGGGTTTAGGGGCACCCACTAACTAGTCCTTAGGGGTGAATTTTTGTTCCTTGGGGGTGGGTGCTATCTGGAGCAGACACTGCTTGACGCCTGGCAGCACCTCTCAGAAATCCTGGGACAAGCATCCAAATCTTGCCTCCTTCTCTCCTTGGACTCATGTCTACATGAAGCCCAAAAAAATACCTGTTCATCCCTAAATTCCATAAGTTAGTGACCAATGAGAAAACAATGTCAATCAAGCTGCCAGTCTGAGTCAGTCAGACCAAACTGTCCATCCACTCATCGATAAATGCACTGGAGCCCCACCTACAGGTCCTGCTTCAGACCCAGTGATTGATGCTGCTAGGCAGCACAAGGAGCATGTGAAAATAAAGCAGTGGGGCTGCCACTAAGACCCTGAGAGATCTTGGACTGGCTGGGGGGTGTCTTAGCATCTCCAAGGCAGAGCCAGGGGCAAGGGCTTGGGGACAGGGGGCTAATTTGGGGGCAGACCCCAGGGGGCAAGGAGAGTGAGACCCTTCAGAGGAGGAGGAAAGGCGGGATGAAGTGTGCACTGTTGGCATGGCCGTGGGGGAGCAGTTCTGTCTACCAGGAAGGCCATCTGAAGGCCAGGAAGAGGGTCACCCATCGTCCCCACTGCTTGCAGTGTGACCTCCAGCCCCTGCAGGCTATGCCTGTGCTCCAGCTGAGCCAATGCTCTGCTTGGTCAGAACAGAGAACAGGGCAATGTGGAAATGCTGGAGGGGGGGTGGGGCTGGGGCCAGGGGCTCAGGGAGACCCTAGGGCATCAGAAGGAGTGAGCTGGGTGGGCTCACAGGGAGAAGCAGGTTGTCTGAGGGGTACAGAGGACTGGGTGGATGGCTTGAATGTCCTTCTCACTGCCCCTGACTATCCTCACCCAGGGTGTGCCTGGCGGCCAGGGGTCAGTCCCCCCCCCCATCTGACTCCCTAAGTGCCAGTGTAAGTGATGACCGAGCCCTCTTGCTCCTGCCCACGTGTGTGGCGGGGCTGGGTCTCTCTCTGACGATCTTTCCTGCAGGGGCCAGAAGGGGTCCCTCCCAGGACAACTGGGTTGTCCTGGAAGGAAGACCAGTGCACACCCCACTAGGCTCAGCCGGTCTTTCTTCATCCCTCCACGCAGTCGTCACAGACTTTAATTATACTCACCATGCAACTCTTCGGTTAAAACCCCTGGGCCTTCTGAAGCTCTGGAACATTTCCCCTGCCCAAGCTCCAGCCCACACCACTTGATGGCTGTTGTGTGCAAACACAAATAACTTTGAAAAGGAGCAGAAAGGAAGAGGGCGCTGGTGTGAATGGGATGCTTCCGCACCTGGGCACAGCCGCTGGCGAGACGGTGATGACCCGGTGGGTGGTGGAGACACAGGGAACACAGAAATTAAGGCCAAGGCAGCTATGAAAGAGGAAGGGAAAGAGAGAGAGAGAGAGATTGTTTCCATAGGGACAAGCAGGGCATCAGCAGGAAGTTGGGAGGAGCTGTCCAGCGCGCAGGCCCGGCAGTGTGGCCCGAGGACAAGGACGGACAGCTCAGGAGCCGAGGCCCCAGCCATGTGCACTGGGGGCAACAGACCATGGATTTGACTCTGCTCTCCCTGCGTGTGAGCTGCTCCTCCTGCCGTTCAGGGTCTGTTACTCATCCGACTGCCATCGTGAAGAGCAGACAGGAGCACCCCATGTGAAACACTCCCAAGGGTCACAGGTCACACCGCAGCCCCAGCAGCGAGTGGCAACAGAGAAGGGGAGTCCTGGCCTCAGAGCCCCACAAACGTCGTTTTGATCCTAACTCCGGCTCTGTCCAGCTGTGCAACACAGAGCAACTCACACACTCTCTCTGGGCTCTGGATCCACCTATATGAAGTCGGATTCTAGCTCCCCATCTCACAGGACTGTGTGATGGGGAGCTAGGGCCCTTGGGAAGGGCTGGGTGACTCACAGACAGTGTGAGAACATGTGCTCCTTTCCCTCCACAGCTCACACCTGGTGACCGACAGCTGCGTCTCTCCAGGGCACCAGCAAGTTTATTGGATTCTTCGTGGCTCCACTTGGAACCCACATTTTGAGAGCACCCCAAAGTCAGAAAAGAATTCTCCATGGAGCATGGGTTCCTGCCTCCCTGTTTGTTGCCCAGGGATGTCTTGGTCAGACAATGGCTCATCTTGAACTTGCTCCCAGCCATGGGAGGGGCATCCACAGAGGGCAGCGTGGATTGGGGAGGCACAGGTCAGTCTGAGGTCTGATGGCTGGTGATTCGGTGGCCCCTGGAGCTGTCCCTCCCTCCTTCCAGCCACTCAGACCACAGCTGGGCTCGGTATTCTAAAAAAAGGCAACCCTCAGAATGGGAGAAAATATTTGCAAATGAAGCAACTGACAAAGGATTAATCTCTAAAATATACAAGCAGCTCATGCAGCTCAATATCCAAAAAACAAAAAACCCAATCCAAAAATGGGCAGAAGACCTAAATAGATATTTCTCCAAAGAAGATATACAGATTGCCAACAAACACATGAAAAGGTGCTCAACATCACTAATCATTAGAGAAATGCAAATCAAAACTACAACGAGGTATCACCTCACACCAGTCAGAATGGCCATCATCAAAAAATCTACAAACAGTAAATGCTGGAGAGGATGTGGAGAAAAGGGAACCCTCTTGCACTGTTGGTGGGAATGTAAATTGATACAGCCACTATGGAGAACAGTATGGAGGTTCCTTAAAAAATTAAAAATAGAACTACCATACGACCCAGCAATCCCACTACTGGGCATATATCCTGAAAAAACCATAATTCAAAAAGAGTCATGTACCACAATGTTCAGTGCAGCTCTATTTACAATAGCCAGGACATGGAAGCAACCTAAGTGTCCACTGACAGATGAATCGATAAAGAAGATGTGGCACATATATACAATGGAATATTACTCAGCCATAAAAAGAAACGAAACTGAGTTATTTGTAGTGAGGTGGATGGACCTAGAGTCTGTCATACAGAGTGAAGTAAGTCAGAAAGAGAAAAACAAATACCGTATGCTAACACATATATATGGAATCTAAAAAAAAAAAAAAGTTCTGAAGAACCTAGGGGCAGGACAGGAATAAAGACGCAGACGTACAGAATGGACTTGAGGACACGGGGAGGGGGAAGGGAAAGCTGGGACGAAGTGAGAGAGTGGCATGGACGTATATACACTACCAAATATAAAATAGATAGCTAGTGGGAAGCAGCCGCATAGCACAGGGGGATCAGCTCGGTGCTTTGTGACCACATAGCGGGGTGGGATAGGGAGGGTGGGAGGGAGGGAGACTCAAAAGGGAGGGCATATGGGGATATATGTATGCATATGGCTGATTCACTCTGTTATACAGCAGAAACTAATGCAACATTTTAAAGCAATTATACTCCAATAAAGATGTTAAAAAAAAAAAAAATGACCCAGATACTCTCCTGCTCTGTATGGACACCCAAAGCTAAGAAGACTCAGGCGTGCTTTCAGCTGGACCCTCACTCACCACTGCACCCATCAGCCTGGATCTGGCTCTGGCTCTGGCACCAGCTTCCTCCAGCAAACACAAGAGATCACGTTGGATTCTTCTGTGCCCTCCGAGACTGCTCAGAGCTGCTTCCTCCATGAAGCGGTGCTTGATTTCCCCCAGCTGGATGTAATATCTCTTTTCTGAACTCCCACAGATCTTTATGTTTCTCTTTAATGGCATCAATAACTTCCTACCAGTGTTGGCTACATACTTTGGAGGGCCCAGTACCAAGTGAAAATGTTGGGCCCTTGTTCAAAAGCAGCAAGAAAGTGCCATTAGAGTTACTAAAACATGAAGTTTTCCTCTTTCTTCCCCAATCTCTATCGACTGTCACTTTTGTTTAATTTTCCATTTAATGTCTTTTTTTTTTTTTAATTTATTTTTGGCTGTGTTGGGTCTTCGTTTCTGTGCCAGGGCTTTCTCCAGTTGCGGCGAGTGGGGGCCACTCTTCATCGCGGTGCGCAGACCTCTCACTATCGCGGCCTCTCTTGTTGCGGAGCACAGGCTCCAGACGCGCAGGCTCAGCAATTGTGGCTCACGGGCCCAGTTGCTCTGCGGCATGTGGGATCGTCCCAGACCAGGGCTCGAACCCGTGTCCCCTGCATTGGCAGGAGGATTCTCAACCACTGCACCACCAGGGAAGCCCTTAATGTCTTCTTAAGTAAAGAAACTTTAAAGTTTTAAATTATTAGCATGCATTTTACCATTCCTCTTTATATGGTGCAATGTCAGTTATAAAGGCAAAGTTAAACTCTATGTGGATTCACCAGAACTATACCATTCAGGTTTTGTAGTTCATGCATGCATGTGTCATGGGCAGGGCCAGCTTCTTGAATGTTGGACCCATGTGACTTCGAGAACGTTACTTGAAACGGGCAGCAGGAACCACGGTTGTCACGCATATGGTATGTATGTGTTTCCTCTGCTCTGCACGTGCTCCATTGTGCCAGCAGACTTCACTTACAAAACGTAAGATCAAAGAGAAAATGATCAATAATTTCAAGATGGTGACAGCAGGCCATTAAAGCCACCACGGCCCTTCTGAGCATGAGCCCTGTGTGGCTGGACAGGTCACACACCCAGGAAACTGAGCTGCTTCCTCCTTTGTTTATTGTTGGTTGAAACGAGGCTTCCCTCTGACTCCAAACTGTGAGCTCATCAAAGAAGAAATCTGGGCTCTAGTGTCCTGCACATGGTGAATGAACGAAAGAATGAATGAAGAGTCAGTACATGTGTTTAAAGCCAGGACTGACACTTCACACGTGCTACACACTGAATGTCTGTGTCCCCCCAAATTCATATGTTAAATTGTAATCCCCAGTGTGATGGTGTTAGGAGGTGAGGTCTTTGGTAAGTGATTAGGTCGTGAGGGTGGAGCCCTCATGAATGGGATTAGTGCCCTTATTAAAGACCCCAGAGAGCTCCCTTACCCTCTTCCCACCATGTGAGGACACAGAAGAAGACTGCCACCTACAAAGCAGGAAATGGACCCTCATCAGACACCCAACTGGCCAGCACCTTGATCTTAGACATCTAAACTCCAGAACTGTGAGAGAGAAACATCTGTTGTTTAAGCTGTCCAGTCTCTGGTGTTTTTATGACAGCAACACAACAGACTAAGGCAACACTCAAGCCAGATTCAGCCCTCTTCCTTCAGCTGCTTGCAGAAAGATAAATATCATATGATATCACTTATATGTGGATTCTAAAAAAGTGATACAAATGAATTTATTTACGAAACTGAAGTAGACTCACAGACATAGAAAACAAACTTATGGTTACCCAAGGGGATAGTGGGAGGAGGGGAGATAAATTAGGAATTTGGGATTAACAGATACACACTACTATATATAAAATAGATAGACAACAAGGACCTACTGTGTAGCACAGGGAACTATACTCAATATCTTGTGATAATCTATAATGGAAAAGAATCTGAAAAAGTATATATGGATATATAAATGTACATATATATATATGTAACTGAATCACTTTGCTGTACACTTGAAACTAACACAGCACTATAAATTAATGATACTTTAAAAAAAATGGAAGTGGCTAAGTTACAATGGGCCACACTTCCCCTATAAGGAACATGGGATTCCATGTGAAAAGCCATAATTTTTAGATTCGATATACAAAAGAAAAATATCCCTTGTCTCTGCAGAGATGAGCACTGTTCTCAGAAGTGCATTAAGATCAGAAATGCATGACTCAGACACACTTGATCCAAAGAATCTGGATACCTTTGGCTGTGATTCATTCATTTATCCACTTACTCAACAAATAAATATTTATAAAATGTCCACTCTGTGTACTGGGATACACCATAGAAGAAAACAGAGTCACCAAACATTTTTCCAGTGGAGAGATAAACATTAGATGAAACTCAAAAGTTAGAAGAATAGAAGACAATTACTGGCATGAAGAAACCTGAAACGGAGAGGGCAGAGGGGTGCTGGATTAGTGGGGCTGCACTTCCAGCCCGGAAGTTGTGTTGCCAAAACGCACCCTCTGTTCACCGGTGCCGAACAGAAATGCAGAGACAGAGTTTTGGGTGAAGTAGAAAAGAGTAGCTTTATTGCTTTGCCAGGCAAAGGGGGCCACAGTGGGCTAATGCCCTCAAGGCTCTGTGTCTCCCCTCGGAGGGAGTGGTGAGGAGTCTTATCATGTTCAAGGAGTAGGGTGTGGTCGGCTTGTGGACATTCTTCTGATTGGTGGGTGGTGAGGTCATCGGGAGTCAGCATCCTCAACCTTTTGGTTCCAACCAGTCTGGGGTCTACATGCCTGTGGGCAGCATACAGTAAATTTCTCCCACCTGGTGAGAGTTTCAGTATCTGCAAAGCAGCTCAAAGGACATGGCTCAGAATATTATCTATAGCCCTTGTGGAAGAACTAAAAGTCCTTGACTTTGTTTAATGGCTGAAGTACTATTATTTTGTCTTGCTTGACTGTTTTCCTTTCTTTCTGTATTTTCTCATTTCTCTGATTAAATTTGTTCTTTGACTGAAGTTTTTCTACAGACAAAAGCCAGGTGGAGGACATGGGTGGGGTCTATGGTGGGAAGGCCTCATAGGGTTCTACTCAGTTACAATTGGAGAAGACCACTCAGAAGAGGTGACATTTAAGCAAGGATTTGAACCAGATGGACTGAGCCATGTGGCAAACTCAAGGCTCCCACGATGTCGGACGGGTATTACAGGCACTCCTGAGAAGGGAGACCAGATGGGGTTCTGCCCGCAGATGCTCTGCCAGCTCCCAGGTCCCCGGCCGCCTCTTGTCTGAACCCTAACCAGCCCCTCCCTGGCTCTGCATGTTATGAGGTGGATGCCTACCATGCACGAGGCTGCAAGACTGCTGTGCAGCCAATCTTTGGGGATTCTGGGTGTGATCCTACATTTGTGTTGCCTCCATAACAAAGTACCACAAGCTGGGGGGGGTTAAACTAGAGTAATTTATTCTCTCTCAGTTCTGGAGCCCAGAAGTCTGAAATCAAGGGGTCAGCAGGGCTGGGTTCCCTCCAAATCCTCTCAGAGAGGATTCTCCCCTTCTTTCAGTTTCCCATCACCCCAGGCATTCCTTGGCTTGTAGCTGTATCACTCCCATCTCTGCCTTCATCTTCACATCGTCTTCTCCTTGTATCTCTGATTCTTCTTCCAAGGACACAAGTCATATTGAATTAGGGACCATTCTAATGATCTCATCTTAACTTGATTGGATCCGCAAAGACCCTATTTCCAAATAAGCCCACATTGACAGGTATTGGGAGTTAGGACTCCAACATATCTTTGGGAGGAACACAATTCAACACGGCAGTGGATGGAAGGTAATTATTTTATTGACTCCCAGAGAGATTGCACTGTCCGAGGTGGCTCATCCATTTGTCTGACTGAAGACAGGCCATATCTCTGTGCCAGCGGAAGGTGATGCTTTCAAATCATCTTTCCTCTCACTCTGGGCTCTGAAGACACAGGTGTTTGGGTTGGGAGCGGCACTGACCACTCATTACCAGCTGCTGTGATTTCTGTGGGGAGATAATTACGCGGTTTTGTTCACTCAAAAACAGAAAGAATATGCTGCCGTCCAAGCTGGGTACCTCCACGATCTCCTGGGTCACCCAATATGTCTCATGGCTTCTGGTCTCTCATTTCTGATTTCCAGTTTTCTACTGCTTTTGATCAGCTATTCCCTGTGGTTGAATCCTTCTGACTTCATCCTTATTGAAGTCTTTAGATGTTGAATTTAATCTCATTTTGGTATTCATGGGGAACATATTCAGTCTTGCTTGGTTTTGTTTTTCCAAAAGACTGAGAAAATTAACTCACAGAACGGTAGTCCCACACTCTCCTCATCCTGCATTCCTTCTGTACCAGTACCCAGTAGCCTCTAGGTTTTGTGTTTTTGAAACAACAACCAAGGAACAATAGCTTGTCACTTGGAGTTACTGCCTTTGACAAATGGCTCAGCACTTTCTCATTATGTAGCAAAAGAACAATGAACATAGGATTTTTTTTCTTGCTACCAAAGATTGCTGTCTATATGTTTAATTAACTATTCTGCTTTTAGTCAGTAAATCAAGCAACAAATTCCCTGGTCCTTAAAGTTGAACACAAGGACCTGTGGGTATAAAACCTTAGGCATCAAATTTCACTAAGCCGTTAAGTCCAAACTTGGGTTTAATGAAAAAAGCAAAGACCAGGAGTCAGGAGACTTGAACTGTCATGCTGACTCTGCCATTTAATCACTGGGTGACCTTGGGGGAGTCGTGTAACCTCTCTGGGTCCTCAGGTCTCTTCTGTAAAACTGGGATCATGCTACCTGCTCTCTACTTAATTCACAGAGTTGCCTGGAGAAGGCAGTGAGGAAATTAATGTAAAGCCACTTTGGAACAGATAAGGAACTCTCCCAGAATTAGTATTTTATTTTAGCCCTATACATCTCCACTGAACTCATTAGCTACAAGTCAAGGGCACAGGTGCCAAACTGGACCAGAAATTATTTGGTGACGACTCCTCAAGAACATGAAACACATTTCTCTGTGTCTTCAGCATGACCTTCAAAAGTTTCCCCCATAACTAAGAACCCGATCCTTCTACAGAGCCATCCCCTTGCTTGGGTAAGCTGATGGACCATGCAAGATGTTCTCAAGGCAGTTGCTATGTTTTTAAAAGACAATCCCTCCTGGTCAGGGTGGCCAAACATTTTTCCAAGTACCAAGAATCTCTGGATGGAATAAATGCAAGCAGGGGCTGGGTCAAAGATGGGGGGACGATAGGGGATCTTGATCCAATGTTGTGAAGTAACTTGGCTGAAATATGCGTCTCTGGGCTGTGGCTCTTCGTCTTCTCATCTGAGAAGCTGACCCACGTGTTCACTGCATAGGATGCACTGCATTATTAGAAAACACTGGATTCGCCCTGTACTGCCTCCATCTAATCTGATGCACTGCCCAGGGCCTTGGGGTCTGGAAGGTGTGAGAACAGCGGCTTTCCCACCCTGGAAGGGGACAGAAATGTTTGCCACCAAGCCCGGCAGCCGGCTGCAGTGTTTACAAATCAGGGAGGAGAGCAAAGCATCCCGGTGTCTCAGGGGTATGGAGCTCGGCGGCACCCAGGGGGTCATCCATGGAGCTCAGCAACTCGCCAACTGTTTGCTTGTCCAGTGGAGCCCTGTGCTTTTCTTGGTGCTCTTTTCCCCTCAAATGAACTCTTACGTGAAACAGTATGTATGGAAAGAGATCAACTCTAGTCGTCCAGGTGGAGGATGGGAGGGCCATCCCTGTCCCCCATCCAGCCATGTCCAGGCGACTCTTGGAATCCACTCTACGCCCTGGTTGTGTGGATGTGGGAAGAAAGGCTTGGGGTAGAATGTTTCTTTCTCAGGGTGACACAGCCAGTTAGCAGTGGAGTTGAAACTAGCCCCACCCAGGTCCCTGCACTCTGCAGCCAGTGCTCTTTGAACCCCCCATGGCGGGCATGTGCAATGCACCCGAAACGCTCTAGATCCATCACCAACCATGCCTCCATTCTGAGCTCTGTGACTGTGTAAATGTGAGTACAGAGCACCCAGCAGTGCTGAGCTGGTGACAGGAAACAGACACCAACTCAAATTACCTTAAGCAAGAAAGGGTAATCTGATGGTTTGTGTACCAGATCCGTCCTTCCCAGGGGCTCAAACTATGATCTCAGGGCCCTGTGTCTCTCTCTTCCCCCTTCTTTTTCCTCCCCTCTTCTCCTCCCATCTCCTCTCTTCCTCCCTTTTTCTTCATCCCATTCTCCTCTCCTCCTCTTCTTCTTCCTCCTCTTCCCCTCCCCCCAATCTCTCTCCATCTCTCTACTCCACTCCCCTGCATTTCATTTTGTTCCCAGACAGACTCTCATCTCATGGTGACAGAATGGCTGCCAACAACTCCAGGCTTCCATCCTCATAGCTCCAGAAAGAGAGGTCTATCTTCCCAAAGATTCCTACAGAAACCATGGCCCACTCCTCGGCACACATCAGGCCACCTGCCCATCCCCGAGCCAATCACCGTGGCCAAAGGGGCTGGACCAGCTGGCTGGCTTAGCCCACTCACATGACACCCCCGACACTGAGGTGAGTTTGACTCCAGCCAGAGCACATGGATGTCAAATAGAGGGAGGATGGCCCCCGAGGACTGTGGTTTTGCTGTTACAAGGAAATGAAAAGGGGAAGTTGAACAGGCAAACAAAAAGTCCTGTATATTACAATCAATCCTCAGTTCTAAATTCTTAGGAAAATGTCAGGATATTGGAGAGATCATTTATTTAAAGAAAGTGAAAATGCAATGTTTAATTTTAAATTTAATCTTTCAAAGAATTAAATAAGAATCAAAAAGCCAAATTCCAGAGATGTTCATAATCACACTATTTAAATAGTAAAACAACTGTTCTGCCACGGCTAGACATTTACTTAAGTAAATCATGGGACATCCTCCTAATGCAACATTATGCAGCTTTCAAAGTGATAATTATGAAGGCTGTAGCAACATGGAAAATGTTTCTGAGAGGAAGTAAGTGAAATCATAAAACAAACTGTATCTCTTCTGTGTTTATACAACCACCAACATATTTAATGCTTGGGGCAAAGATTGGAGGGGGATGTAGAGAAATGAGAGAACTTTCATTTATTGGCATGGCAAGCTGGTAGGTGATTTTTTGTGTTATAAGGAACTTAGAAAAGAAAAAAATCAGGAATATATTGGAATGAGTTCAACCCCATGGAGCTCTGCCTTGGCTGTGAGCTCCTGGCAGGGCTCTGCCAGGCTTCATCCAGACCCTGCTTTCTGCAGCTCGCCTTGCACTACCAGAAAGACAAGCCACAACCCAGCACCTGTCGGTTTTAATGTGTGAAGGCAGGTGGAACTGGAGGTTAGGAATAAAATAATGAGGTGTTCTTACAGATGCGTGAGCGGCTGTGGGGTATGTGTGGATTAGATAGTGTCCCACTAAAATCCATTTCTTTCCCAGAACCTCAGATTGTGACCATGTTTGCAAATAGGGTCATTGCAGATGTAATTGGTTAAGAAGGGGTCATTCTGGAGTAGGATGGACCTTAATCCCATTCTACTGGGTCCTCATGAGAAAAGGAGACAGACATATGGGAAAGAAGGTCATGTGACTATAGAGGCAGAGATCAGGGTGATGCATCTACAAGCCAAGGAACACCAAGAATACTGGCAGCCACTGGAAGCTGGAAGTGGAAAGGATGGATTCTTCCCTAGAGCTTTCAGAGGAAGTGCTGCCCTGCCAACACCTTGATTTTGGATTTCTGTCCTCCAGAGCTGTGAGGGAATAAATTTCTGTTGTTTTAAGACTCCGTCCCTTTATGGTACTTTGTTATGGCAGCTTCAGGAAACTCATCCAGGATGCAACATTCAGGAATCCAGACAGGGAGGGCCATTGTAGAATCTGCCAGAAGCCCCTGGGAAAGGTCTCCAGGTTGGACCATGGAAGGAAACTGGCGTGGCAGAGCCTGGTTCCGGGGGAACTGGACCACTAGGCAGCTGACAACATCAGTGACTCAAGCCGAGGCTGTGTGTTCAGCCCACAGTGCTCTGGGCTGGCTCCTCAAATGACGGGCTCCTCCTACAGGTCTCAGCCCAAATTCTCATCTTCAGAACCCTTTCTTCAGTAGTACCAGTGATGTTGCCAATTCAGTCCCTCTTGACCTTCACCAGCCCCCCAAAGCCAACCCCAATACATATCAATCTCAATAAAAATTGTATGTTGGTCCTACAAATAAATGTACCTTGGGATCAGTCCCAGACCTTTGTTTCAACCAGAAAGGCAACCCAAAGCCTCTGTTCTGGGCTACCTGTTACTTCTCATCTCCACACTCAGCATCGTGTACCTGCCTATCTACCAAGGTGGCAGGGACCCTGAAAGACCAGAGTCCCCCTGTTAAGTCCTCCAACGGGGAGCAATGGTGGGAGGTGGAAAGGGAGGTAAGGAGAAGCAACGGTCTCTGGGTTTGGGTGCTGCAGCAGGGGCAGGAGCTGCTGGCAAGCACTGATTTGGGTTTCTGCTCAAGAAAGGCCCAGTAGCAGCCAAATCCATGGCAGAGAAATTGTGTGGCTCTGAGTATCCTTGCCTCCTTTTGCTCCTCCAGCCCTCAGGAAGGAGGCAGCTTCTGGAAGCTAGATATCTGTTGCCATCTTATCTTCCTCCTTTTGCACCACCAGCCCTTCCAAAGCCTTTGCAGTCAATTCCTGTATTAAATCCTCTCTGTTTGATGGCACGCCAGTGACTCATTTTACTCTCTGGACACTGACCAACCCACAGTCCTATGTAGACATCCAAGAATCCTAATCATACAGCCTTTTCAGTCCTACAATGGCTACAATCATCTTTTCTACTTATGTGCTTGTTTATTTTGTACCTTCCCCATTGAAATGTAAAACCCAAGGACCTCTCTGGCTTGTTCACCACTGTAACCCCAGATTCATGTAGAGATCTCACAAATACTTCTTTGAATGGAGAAGCCCACTGACCAGAAGATAAGAAGGTCACGGTTAACAGAGGAGCAGAGCAGAGTCTCAGAGTGGAGATGGGGGCCTTGAACTCCTTCAGTCTGCTGTTGGAACAGATCCTCGGCCAGGGATGGGGCTGAGGCAGGAGATGGGCTCTGGGACCCTGTAACCTATCTCATCTGGGATGCTTCATCCTCTTCCTCATCCATCCATCTCATCATCTCTCCCTCCTGGCTCCCCAGGGGCCTGAGCACCCCTCTGTGTCCCCGCAGCACCTGGCTCCATGCAGACAGGGGTAGGTGTGCCCCTCCCAGTGGACCAGTGAACTTCTTTAGGACTCAGCCCATGTCTTGTGGGACTTGGGGTCCTGAGACCTCAGAAGGGGCCCAACACACAGCTATGGTCTGTGGATATATGAAGGAACTGGATGGATTATTAGGGTGAGGAAGGAAGGGTTGAAAGCAAGTGCCAGGTCAAGCTTCAATCAACCCTCCCCAAATTAAAGAACCAAATCAATGAATAATAAGCATTTGCCAGATTTTGGGCTTTCCCCTTTCTCCCCTCATTGTCTCCCCAAGGACACTCAGAGGTCATTCCTAATATTATCCCACCAGAAAGATGACAAGGCCAGTTGCCTGGCCTATAGCCACACAGGGGGCCTGAACACAGATGTGACGTCAGCAGTGCCAGCCTCCAGGGCCCCTCTGGTTCCTCTCCCTCTTGATGCTGGTCAGGTGGTCAGGATGGTCCTCCTCATCTTTGTTCTCACTGACATGGGCAGCTGAACCCCCAGGTGTGGAACCAGGCTGCCTCGACTCACACCCTGCCTCAACCACTTCCAGGACCTGGAGCCCTGGGCACGTTTCTGGGCCTCTCTGAGCTCACTTTTCTCATCCATAAGACGGAATTCAAATGACATCTGCCTCATGGAATTGTTGTGAGGATTAAGTAACACAACATAAGGAAGGTGCCTGGTGTGGATACCTGACCAACACCGGCTCTTAGAGCATTAAAGCAACATCACAAAGTGCATTGCCCATCATCAGCATTTTCCCTGTGCTCTCTGAGATCTGGTTCAAGTGAAGACAGAGAGGACAAGGCAGACCCTACAGGTTCCTTCCCTGTTGCTCAGGACCTCCTTGAATCTGTTCCAAGCACCAGTCCCGGAAACCCTGAGCTCTTGCTTCAGCCACTGTGCTGCCCTTGAAATATAATGAGTCACATATGTAATTTTACATCTTCTAGCAGCCACATTAAAAAAATTGTAAAAGAAAAGCAGACAAAAATTATTTTTATATTATTTTATATTACATTATGCTATTTAACCCAATACATCAAAAATATGATCATTGCAACACATAATCAATATAAAAATTGTTAATGAAACACTTTACATCTCTTTTTTTGCACTCTTTGAAACCCAGTGAGTATTTGACGCAGCCCATCTCAATGAGGATGAGCCACATTCCAAGCTCTCAAGAGCCACATGTGGCTCACGGCTACCATGTCGGGGAGAGCAGCTCTGGAGACATAATCTACTTTCAACTGAGCTGGAAGGAATTGGAATTCTGAGGGTTCCCTAGAACCAGCATGTGGATATCTTGTTGTGTCTAAGAGGCAAATGGGACAGCACAGTCCGTGCAAACCAGTCCCAGCCACTGCACACACAGCGTCCTCTCCTCCAGCGGCCAGGGCTCTGTGGCACTGATGCATCCTTCCGGGCAGGAGGGACAGCCTGCTTGTGATGCCACTGCTTTAAGACTGAAGTGGAGCCAATTGCTTCATCTTTCACTGTAGCTGCAGGCAACCCATGGAAGCATAAAGCTTCTAGAAACTGAGTTCTGACCCTCTAGTCAAAAATAACTCCATGTCAAGTTCTGCTTTGATGGAGAAGTCTTTGTCTGAGGCAAGAGTCCCTCAGAAAACTCCACAAAAGTCAAGCGGAGAAGGCTCTGGAACTAGACAGGCTTGGGTGGCAGGAACCACATTCCTGAGGCCAGGAGTGAATTCTTGGCCCCTTAGGGGCCAGCCTGCTATGTACACACCATAGAGCCCCTGGTCCCTGGGTGCACAGGTCCCATGAGACCTTAGCTGGCTGATTCTCCAGGGCCCAGACTGGGCAGCTGAACAGGAAAGCCACAGTGGCCCAACACCAGCCCAGACGTAATTTTGCCTCCCCGGGCTGATGGAGAAGAAGAAAAGCTCTTGGTTTACCACCAGGCAGCCCTGGGTTTGAGTCCTGGGCCTTCCACTGGGCTGTGGAGCCTGACGTTAAGAGCACACACCCTAGGATTGGACTAGCTTCAAATCCCCATCCCACCTCTCACAGCTGTGACACTGGGGACAAACTACCAAATCTCTCTGGGTCTCCACTTCCCTGTCTGTGAAATGGGGATAACAAAGGCACGTCCCCTGGAGGGGATGAGTTACCATATAGAAACATGCTCACACTGTCAGCTGGCCCTAACAAGGAACCCATATCAGATGATATTGCTGTGTCATCATCGCTGTGTTTACATGGAATGTTGGTATTGCTGCATCATTGTCATCATCGCCGTGGTTATGACACGGAACATCAGCTCATGGGGACCTAGTCTTCATTCAAAAAACAGGTACTGAGACCCAGGAACATCAAGTGATCTTCCTTAGTTGTCACAGCTAGTTCGTGAGTGGCACAGTCCAGACTTGGGTCTGGTTTTGTGGTACTTGGACTATGACAATCTTTATAGTGACCCGTGAACTCCCAAGCATCCCTGTCCTAGTGACAACATAGATGCAGGAACGTCTGCAGCCACAGACCCTAGGGATACGTGCAGAGGCCCTCAGCACACTGGACAGGTCCCACTCATACTAACTCTCCATTTCTTTAGGCAGCCTACACATAGTTCCCTTTCCCTCTTGGAATGATACATTTTGATTGTTTTATTGCAGGGACGGAATTTAGTAAAGTTCCATCATGATGACAATATACTTTCCTCCCACCAATGTTCTGCAACCATGCTCGGCTGGAACTCCCTGGTCCAATACTGAGCCATTGCTTGGGTGCATCCCCAGGCTTTTCTAGGCATTTTCAGGTACTCAATGGTCAGGGCTACCCACTAGCATATATGAAGCTTTTATGCAAAATTTCAAAAGATCCCTTATGGGTGGATGAATTAGACAAAGGGTGCCTCTCCCTCTGTGTTGATGCAACACCCTCGCTAGGATGCAAAGCTTGGCAAACAGAGCTTAGCATGGATTTAAGCATCTACTGGTCCATTTGGCCAGAAATCTTTGTGCAGTGCACAACCTGGTGACCCTAATAGCAATCTCACTCCAGGTAGTTAAAAGTTCAACTTGATTTAAATCAAAACTTCCATTTTCTCATACACTTTGACACTTTTTTGCCCCCAGTTTCGGACCAGACCATTAACTCAGTGGACCACAAGGGAGTGGGAAGCAGGGTCTGTGATTTCTCTTAATAGCTACTGCTCTGGCTCCTCCAGCGTTGGCTGGGTGATTGAAGATAACCTTATAGGATAAAATCTTCTTTGATTGGGGCCGCTGCAAGGTGGCCATGATTGAAGATTTTTGTGACTGTAGCACAATCAAGACTAGCCTAATTCCATCTTCTGATTGAACTCTTATATTTCTCCTCTCGAGGTCCTCACAGCCAGAGCCTCCTGGGGTTGGCTCAGCCAGGCAGGTGACTCTTTTGGACTGAGTCTTCTCAAGAGATTTCAAGTCTGGCTATTTACCACCACCATAACTAAGCTCATGGAGAAACTAGGTAACTTGACTCTACCTCCCACAAACTCTGGAAGTGGAGATGCCCTTCTCATCACTGTCACGGGCAATCCTGCCAGCCTCTCCCCTCTACGCTTCAAGGTGAGAGTC
Organism: Eubalaena glacialis; assembly: GCF_028564815.1. Classification (NCBI taxonomy): domain Eukaryota; kingdom Metazoa; phylum Chordata; class Mammalia; order Artiodactyla; family Balaenidae; genus Eubalaena; species Eubalaena glacialis. The sequence continues at coordinate 191,508,002 of NC_083718.1, read as the reverse complement.
AGCTCCTGTCCTGGGCTCCACAAAGTCCAGGACTCAGGTCAGATTGTCCCAAGGCATCATCACCCACGGCTGTGGTGTGGGCAGCACGGGTGGGTGGGGGGTGTGCAGCTCTGAGGCACCAGTAATTAGGTTCTTACAGACAGGCATGCAGTTTTCCTGAAGCTTCAAGCACTTGGGTTGGGCAGGACTTCACTGTAGCCCTGGCCCAGGGAGGGACAGAGCCCAGAGGACCCTTCTCTCTGATCAATCTCCTTTGACTTCTCATCTTATCTTATGTATGCCAGAGGTGGGTGACATGGTCACAGACCAGTCTCGCTGTCTCTTAGAAAGTTCTGCGTGTGCAGACTAGCCCACTTCTCCTTTGAAACTGAGGAAAGGCATTACCTATTGATCTCAGTTCTGGGGCCTCCACTCTGACTTCAAGATGAAGGGGGAAATCCTACCAATCCCAGTGTCCTAAGACCTACTACATTTCTGCTTCTACTCTCTGTTTTAGAATGTGAACTACTAATATCATATTCTATGTAGAGGGAACCAAGGCTTTTCAGCAATTTAATTCAGCCTGAAAGACAAGAGGTGATGTCACCTTCACTTAACTGATAATCACCATTATTATGTCTACAACATGAATCTGACAATATTTTCAAGAATCCTGAGCTGCCACTTGTTAAAAAGGTGCCAGACAGGGGCTGCTGCTTCGATCAAAGCCAGGATCATGGCCTTGCTGCCTCAGGTCTCAATGTGCTAATGTCTATTCTGCAATGTTTCTCCATCATTTTCTAAACATCTTCACGCTTGTGCCTCTGACTCTTGGTATATCTCCTGCGTTTCCCTCTTTCTTTGATCAGCTTTGCTTCCCTGGATTTCTCTGCCCCTCTGTGTGTGTGTGTGTATGTGTGTGTGTATGTGCCCATGTGTGTATCTATGCCTGGATTTTCTTAAAATGTGAAAATAAGGAAATATTTCTAAAAACATCCAAATGTTTTTTAAAACAACCTAAACCATGAGGAGGTTGTACTAGATAACTGATCATGAATAGGTGATGATGGTGACTGTGATGATGGTAATGATGATGATGATGATGATATGATGATGATCATGGTGATGATGATGGTGTTAGTGATGGTGATGGTGGTGATGATGGTGATGATGATGATGATGGTGGTGAAAATGGTGATGATGATGGCAGTGATGGTGATGGTAATGATGAAGGTCATGGTGAGGGAGGTGACAATGGGGATGATGATGATGGTGAAGATGGTGATGATGATAATGGCAGTGATGGTGATGGTGGTGATGATGGTGGTGATGTGATGACAATGGTGATGGTGGTGATGATGGTGATGATGAAGGTGGTGATGGTGATGGTGATGATAATAGTGATGATGGTGAAGATGGTGGTGACAGACGATGATATGGCAGTGATGGTGATGGTGGTAGGGACAATGATGGTAGCTAACATCTGTGCAAGGCTTGCTATGTGTCTCGATGCTGAACCCTTTCCATGCATCATCTCATCCACCCCATGAGATAGACACCACAACTGGCCCCACTTAAGAGCTGAGGCACAGAGTGGTTAGGAAACATTCCCAATGGTCAAGCAGCTGATACTGAGAGTGAAAAGCTCTGAAATGCTTCAGCTTTATGGAAGAATGTAAGAAAAAACCCCTGAGTGCCCTTCTAAGAATTCTTAGGACTTAGATGAGAACACCTGCGCCGGGGTGTATTGGGCAGCATTAGCAGGAAGTTTCTGCAGAGACCACAGGTGGAAAAAGACAAGCAGGGTGACAAGGGAACAGCAAGAGAGGTAAGGACTACAGGGAATTGGCACAAAGATGGAACAGATGGAGACCAGCTGCCGGGGGAGGCAGAGGGTACCCCCAGCCTCCCTGGGGAGGATTTAGCCTTTTTCAAACATTGAGTGAAAACCTCTCCTGCTCAGGTAGCACCCAGCTGGTAGCATGGTCTGCTAACAAGGGTGGCAGACTCACAGAGGGGTCCTCTGATGAGTCGTGTGAACAGTCATTTCATTCTATGCCATTAGCCACCAGACTTATTGGATTAAGAGCACCCAGCATAGCCCATAACTTTACATTCTGGCTGGAAATTTTTTCATACCTAGAAATAGTAGACAAAAAAAGGTCATGTGCCCCCCGCTCAGAGTGGCTTTCCACATCTCTAGTCAAGGGGGCCCCAGTCGTCAGCATCCCCAAGTGGATTTAACCACTTGACAATAGACTGCTGGCCCATCACTAAAAAATCATACCCTATGCAGTCAGGAGACAGATTGCGATCCAATAAACCCACAGCCCCAAATTCAGCAAGATCATAATTTGGAAATTATCCCCTCCCCACACTCAGCCTATTTCACAGACTTCACATTGACCTGTCTAATCTCTTATCTGTAGCTATGACATTGTATTTCCCTCTTAATAAGCCTACAAATGTTATAGATGACTAGTTCAGGAGCCGGCAGAACAGGAAGCAGCAGGCATACTAAAAAGGACAATCAGCTCCTCACACCCGCAGCCAGAGCTGCCAGACCCCCTTCGTGCCTGGAATCTCAGTCAGCTCTGGTCCCCATCTGGCCAAAGGGCTAGAGACACGCAGCCCACCTACCCCAGAGAGGGAGATGTATGTGTGTATGTGTCTTCGGTGAGGAAGGGGTGGTTCAAATGGGGCAAGAGGAGCGGTGGTGCTTCTCCCCCACACCAGGCTCCTTCTCATGGGGGCACCCACCCAGTGGTCAGCTCCTCCCTTTCCCTTTCTGCTCTCACAATACTGGGCTCATCTCTCTCTGCCTTAAGCCTTCCGTGGCTCCTTACTGATGTAAGGGCACAGCCCCAAACCCTGAATTCCACACTGTGTCCAAGGACTCTTGTTATTTTTGTTCTACATCCCAACTGAAACTCAGCTCCGTCTGCACCTAAAACTCCATCACTGTGGTTTCCTACCTCCATCCTTCCATCTGGGGTGTACCTCTCTCCTCACTTCTTTACCTGGATGACTCCACTTCACCTCCAAAGTGACAGGCTCCTCCAGGAAGCTTTCCTGAACTGCAGGCACCCATGACTTCTGTAGTGGAGTGAGTGATGACACCCAAAAATATATGTCCAAGTCCTAATGCCCAGAACTTGTGAATGTGACCTTATAGGGAAAAGGGGTTTTGACGATGTAATTAGGAGTCTGGAGATTATCTTGCATTAGGATGGGCCCTAAATCCACTAAGTGTCCTTATAAGAAAAGGACAGCAGAAGATTTGAGACACAAAGCCACAGGGAAAGGCTCATGTGAAGACAAGGCAGAGGTTAGAGAGATGTGTCTGCAAGGCAAGGAGCATCAAGGATTGTCTGCACCACCAGAGGCTGGAGGAAACAGGAAGGATCCTCCCTTAGAGCCGTCAGAGGGTGGATCCTCCTGCCAACACCTTGATTTAACCTTCTGGCCTCCGAAACTGTGAGAGGATAAATGTCTCTTGTTCTCAGCTCCCCCCACCAGATTGTCATAATTTGTTCCAGTCACCCCAGAAAACTCCTACACCCTCCAAGCTGGGTTAGACCCCAGCAGGTACACCACACAACCCAGACCCAAGTCTCACCTCTTTGGTGCATCTATACTGACATCATCCACCTTCATCCCTTCCTCACTGGGCCGGAAGCCCCCTGGCCAAGGGTCTCCTGTCATCTCTGTCTGTCCTAACTCAAGCCCTGGGCATGGGACTCATCGGGGACACAATACGTGCCTATTGTGCATTGAAACAATGTGGAACAGACTGGAATCTCCTTCAGATCTCAGGTAAAAGGACACCCTTGCCCCCCATGCCCCTCCTCTCAGGGGGCAGGAGCCCAAGTCTTCCAAGGCCAACAGGATCGGCTTCCTCTTTGACAAACCCTCAGCCCGCAGCACCCAGCCCCAGCCCCCTGCTACCTTCAGTGACTTCACACCTTTATTCCTGAACAAGAAATTTGTGTCCCTGGCAGGATCTTTCCCTCATCACGATTTCCTAGAAGGGGTCCTCGCACTCCCCAGGCCTCCGGGAAAAATCCAGGTTCCATTCTGCAAGCTAAGACACTCTCTGGCACAGGTAACAGGTGGAAAGAATAAAAAGAGTCCTAAAAATAGAGACAACAAACACTTATCAAGCTTCTACCACATGGGAGGGGCCAAGTGAGGTCCCCGCCAGGAGAGCGGTGCCGCTTATTGATGACCACAGGGCTTATTGGTGCCACCTCTGCATCATTACAGAGGCATCTGCTGGCACTGAAGTTCCTGGAGCCCCAGAGTCCTGACTGTCAAAGTATCATCCATTTACTGGCTGGTCCCCTTTCATCATGTTCTGCTCTGATCTGTCCCCAGCGGGCGTCCCTAATACTGAGAAGATGTGCCCTGCCAACAAAGACGGCAGAGCACTTCTGATGTGCCTCCCTCTCTCCAGAGCCTGTAACTCACCCACGTGGGTCATGAGCTTCCAGGGCCATCAGCCAGGGCCCAGGGGGCACTGCAGGCCCTTGGTGTCATTTTCACCCACCTGCTATGTGCCAGGCGATCTGCTGGGCCACGTGCAGCCAGCAGAGGCAACTGAGATGCTGGCTGTGCCCTGGGGAGCTCACAGACTGGGGAGCAAGTTAGAAAAAGACCGGAGCACAAACTCCCAAAATTGTGAAGAGAGAAACTGTGTCGGAATCTACAGAACCTGAAACTAATTGGTCACCTGAGAGGAGAGAGGAAGAAATAAGCCCAGCTTTTGCTCCTGAGAGATGGAGGACTGGGATACTGTTAGAAAGAAGAAAATGAGGCAGAGAATAAGGAAATTAAAAAATGAGGAGGAGGAAAGATGGGAAGTTCAGTTTTTGACATGTTGGATTTGAACTTGGCAGGACATCCACTTGGGCAGCTTTCTAGAAAACCAGAGGACAGGAACTCTGGAAAGAGCCAGGATTTCAGACCCATGTTTCAAAGTCACCCTCATCTAACAAAGAGACATGGGAAGCCGAGTAATACTCAGGATTCTTACTTAAAACATGTGGTACAAAGACTATATTTGTTAGGATTGCTTTTGGCTGCAAATAATGGAAAAATCAACTGAAAAATTAAGTATTTTTTTCTTCCATAAAACAAAAAGTTGGAGGTGGGAGCTGCTGGTGTTGGTTCAGCAGCTCGATGAGGTCAGGCTTGGTGTCTTGTGATGTTCTTTGTCTTTTTTTCCTGGTGCCAAGGTGAGTGCCACTGCTCCAGGCTTCAGATCTGCATCCAGGACAAGGGGCATGGGATGATGCCATTGGCCTCTCTCTGCATTATCAGGAAAGTCCTCAGAGGACATCAATCCATGCTCACTGGTCAGCACTCTGTCACCTGGCCACCATCCAATAGCATTAAGGAAGCCTGGAGAATGAGATCACCTCATCTTTACAAGGCCATGAACAAAGGAGCAAGGGGAGGGTTAGTGTTGGCTTAGCCGTACCAATGTCTACCATAAGGAAAGTAAGCAAGAAGAATGGAGACTGAAAATATAGTGTTTGGGAAACCAAGGAAGGAAGGTGTTCTAAAATAGGCAGAGAGGTCAAGTGTGTTAACTTCTTCAGATACAGGAAAGCTAGTGGTGAAGTGAAGACATTCCAGTTCTAGTGAAGTTCAAGAGAGAAGAGGACCATGGATGGGGGAAGGAGTGGTGAAGATGTGCGGGGAACAAGAACATCCCAACATGGGAACAAGCTTGGCACTTGGCAGGGGGAACTGAATGGTGTCTTGAAGGGAAGGAACTGCTGTGGCTGCTGATAAGAGATAGAAAATAATGGGGGTGAGGGAGGGAGCAAGCAGTATTCATCCCTGAGGTCAATGGAGGGGTCAGCCTTGGAAAGGAGAGGCCACCATCACAGGAAGGAGAGTAGAAGGAGATGAGACATTTTCAGAAAGGGGTTGAGTTAGGACCATTCTGTGGTCAGTAAAGCTGGAGCAGAGTTCACCTGGAGAGGATGTCAGATGACACAGGTGAGCCTGTAGGTGCTTGTGGTGAATGAGACCCAGAGAAGGGTGGGGAAGGCCAACCTGCTTTGGGGCAGTTGCCCACTATTTAAGTTATCTGTGTCTTGGTGTCCCTAAGGACCCACTTAGAAACATGGTGCTTGCAAGAGCCCCTCTCTTTATGTTTATTGTGTGTAAAAGACCTTCATCCCTTCTGAATGTAGACCTGTTTAACATAACATATTTCTTTGAGGAAAAAGAGAAAGAAAGGAAAGAAGGGAGGAAGGAAGGGGATAAGGGAAGGGAGAAAGGGAGGGAGGTAAGGGGAGATAAGGAGGGAAAGAAAGTAGGAAGAAAGGAAGAAGGGAGGGAGGGAGGGAGATAGGAAGAAAGGAAGGAAGGGAGGGAGGGAGGGAGATAGGAAGGAAGGGAGGGAGGGAGGGAGGGAGGGAGGAAGTTAGGGGAAAAAAGGGAGAGAGAGAGGAAAGGTGTGGGGGTGGGGGGCAGCTAACAGTGACCATCTTGAAAATCTCCGAATTGTCTCTTAAATGTCCCTTGAGCACATCCTGGTTCCTAAGCTGGATGAGGATGGTGATTAGACAACATCAGCAAGTACCTCTTCTTGAGCACTTGGTCATCTAATACTTGCAACTGTTCCAGGAGAGAAATCCCATTATTATGCCATTTTATGGGTAATGGATTTGAGGAATAAAGAGGTTAAGTAACGTTAAACTTGTTCAGTGTTTTCTGGCTAGTAAATAGTAGATCCAAATTTGAACGAAGGCAGTCTGATGCCAGAGCCCATCACTTAGTTGTTTGAAGTAAACAACACAAGTAGGGTTCAAGTAAAGATTGGGTTATGTTCAGCTGCAGTAAGTGTGCAGAAATACTAGTCTATGGGGTTTTGGGGGCAGGGGTGGGGTCCTGTTCTAGTCAGTCTCCCCATTCCAGAGGCAACAAATGTTTTACTTCTATCATCATCCTAATTTAATAATTTTTATCATGAGTGGATGCTGAATTTTGCCAAATTCTTTTTTCTGAATCCACTGAGGTGATTATGGGGATTTTCTCTTCTATTCTGTTAATGTGGTGAATTATATGGTTGGGTTTTGAATGTTAACCCAACCTTACAATCCTGGAATAAACCTACTTGGTCATATGTTTAAAACCTTTTAAAATATATTGAATTCTATGTTCTAATATTTTGTTAAGGATTTTTAAATCAATGTTCATAAAAGATACTGTCCTGTAGTTTTCTTTTATGGTAACATCTACCTCAGGTTTGGGGATAGGGATATTACTGATGTAATTTTTTTTACAAGTTATTTTTATACTTCCTCTATTTTCTGAAAAACTTTGTGTAGTGTTTTTATTTTTCTTCCATCAATGTATGATAGAATTCATTTTTGAAGCCATTTTAGTGTGGAGACTTATTTGAGGAAAAGGTTTTTTTTGAATATGAATTTAATTTATATAATAGATATGGGGTAATTTAGATTTGTAAGTTGTGTTTTAGAGAATCTTCTCTATCCTATCTAAGTTATTAAAATGAAACATAAAGTTGTTTATAACATCTCTTTATGCTTTTGATGTCTGTAGGGTCTGCAGTAATGTCTCCTCCTCCTTTAAAAAATTTTTATCCTTATGTAAGTAATTTGTATTTACTCCCCTACCCCTTCTTTTTTCTGGATCAGTAGTGTGGAGGTTTATCAGTATTATTTTTTTCAAAGAACCACATCTTTAACTTTGTTAATTTTTTCTATTTTGTCTGTTTCCTATTATATTGATTTCCATTCTTGTTTTTCTTACTTCCTTTCTTGTATTTTCTTTGGGTTTTCTTTGCTCTTCCTTGTCTACCTTCTTAATGTGGAAGCTTAGATCATCAGTTTAAAGGCTTCCTTCCTTTTAGTAAAAGCTGTAAATTTTCCTCCACATACTACTTTACCTGCATCCCACCAGCTGTACATCATGTTTTCATTATTACTCATTTAAAATATCTTCTAATTTTGTGATTTCTTCTTTGACCCATAAGTTTATTTATAAGTATGTAGTTTAATTTTCACCTATTTAAAGATTTAATTCTTTTAATATTACTTTCGGATGTAATGCCATTGTAATCACAGAACATACTTTGTATTACTTCAATCTTCTGATAGCTACTGAGATGTATTTAAGACCCAGAATCACCCTAACTTAGTGAATATTGCAGGTGAACTTGAAAAGAACATGCATTTTGTAGTTTTTGGATGGCGTTCTATAAATTTCAGTTAGGTTAAACTAGTTATTAGTGTTGTTTAAATTTTGTATATATTTGTTAAATTTTTGTCTATTTGTCCTGTCTCTAACTGAGAGACTTGTATTAGCGTTTATAACCATTATTGTGGATTTGTCTATTTTTCCCTTAATTCTGCCAATTATGCTTCAAACATTTTGAAACTCTGTTACTAGCTGCATACACATTTAGGACTGTTCTCAGTTCTTGGTAAATTGTTCCTTATATCATTGTGTTTGTACTTTAAAGAGGTACAATACTCTAGCAATACCATTTTTTGTTGTCTACTTTTTCTGATATTAATATAACTATATTAGCTGTATTGTTTAGTGTTTGCTTAATATATGATTTTTCATTTTTTACTTTCAACTTGTTTATGTCTTAGTATTTTAAGTGTGTTCCTTGTAAAAAGCATATAGGCAGGACTAGCCTTTTTATCCAATTTGGCAATCTCTGTTTTAATAATGTGCTTAGTTCATTTGCATTTAATAAAATTTTGTTATGATTGGCTTTAACTCTACCATTGGAACTTGGGTTTTATTTATCCCATTTGTTCTTTGTTTCTCTTCCTCTTTCTTACCTTTTTTTGAGTGAGTCACATATTTTTAGTATTTCATTTTATTTACTGTATCAGTTTTTAGCTATACCTCTTTTGTGTTATGTTTTAATCATTAGCCAGAGATTACAGTATTCATTTTTAGTGTAGCACATTCTACCTTCAAATAAAATATTATTTTATACTATTCAATAACAGTGTAAGAATTTTATAACAGTGTAGTTCCAGTTATCCCATTGTTCTTTGTGATTTTGTTTTTTCATATTTTACTTTTACATGTGCTCTAAATCCTCCCAAAAATTAAAAGAATATACCCATCCTGCTTCCCATAATGCATTTCAACTAACTACAGCCCATGGGACAAATCTGGCCCATGGACTGTTTTTGTAAATAAAATTTTATTTACACAGCCACACCTATTTATTTAGTATTATGTATGGCTGCTTTTGTACCACAGTGACAGTGTCAAGTAGTTATGATACAGACCATACACCTGGCAAAGCCTAAAATATTTACTATCTAACTTTTTACAGAAACAAATTGCCAACCCTTGGTCTAAGGTTAAAATATTACATAACCATTTGTTTAGACCATTTATCAAAAGTAATATATTAGCATTGGCACAATACTATTAACTACACCATAGACTATCAAAATACAGATTTTCTCTGTATTTCACCAGTTTTTCCACTAACATCCTTTTTCTCATCTAGAAACCCATCTAGCATAAAGCATTACATTTAAATATTATATCATCTTAGTCTCCTCTGAACTGTGACAGTTTCATGGTCTTTGCTTGTCTTTCATGCCCTTGATGATTTTGAAGAGCATTGGTCAGGTATTTTGTAGAATGTCCCTCCGTTTGGATTCATCTGAAGTTTTTTTTGTGATCAGACTGGGCTATGGATTTTGGAGAAGGATACTACAGACGTGAAGTGCCCTTCTCATCACATCATATCACTGGGTACATGATAGCAACATAACTTATTAGGAGTAATATTAACCTTGATCAATTGGTTAAGGTGGTATCTGCCAGTTTCTCCAATGTAAAACTGTAACTTTTCCCTTCTCATACTTGATTCTTTGCATGTGAGTCACTAAACCAAGCATATATTCAAGAGGAGTAGACTTAAACTCCTGGAGGAAAAAGTAAAAATAGAATCTGTGGACATTTTAAAAGAATCATTATAGCAATCAACAAGTATTTTAGAGGAGATACTTTGAACTTATGCAAATAACCTGTTTCTCCTTAAAGTTTTACCCACTAATTTTAGCATGCATCAGTGGATCTTGCCTACATTACTTATGGCCGTGGTGTCCCAGTGATGATTTTCTATTTCTCTTACTCTGCATTTATTAATTGGAAAGTTTACTATGGTTTTTTGTTTAACCCGGTTGTTGTCCAGCTTTTACACAGGACTCTTTATGATTTTTTAATCATCATTATTTAAGTCCCTGATAATTCCAACATCTGCTTCCTCTTTGGGTTTGCTTCTATGACTATTTCTTCTCTTCACCAGGGTCACATTTTATTGCTTCCTTATGTGTCTTAAAATTTTTTATTGTATGTCAAGAATTTTGTACAAAAGAGCAATATTGACTGATATAAACAATATTTATCTTCAGAACACTGGAGAAGGGGTAGTCTGATCTGCAGTTCACATAGGGCTGAGCTTTGTCATTGTTTTTGTTTGTAGTTTACTCATTGTCTGGCTCAAAAAATATTTTGAAAATAGGATCAAGTCTTTCCTTCCTACAGGACTTGGGTTTTGAGCACAGAAATTACTCCTGGGATCTCTGTAATTTATAGTTGAGTCACCAGCATTCTAAACTGTGGGAAATCTCAGCTTCCCCATCTGGTGCCAGTTTTGGGGTTGCTAGAGAGTTCTCTTTGCTCTCCAGTCCTGCTCCTGATCTTGAGCACCTCAGGAAATCTCTCTCTGCCTGGAATGCCTCAGATGAGTCTCTCTCTGCACAAGAGTGAGAAGAGTCTCTCTCTTCCCAAGCCCTAGCCCTCAGCAGGTGAAAGTTGACCAGAGAGCTTCAGATGCATTATTCTCAGATCTCCTGCCTTGCCCCAACCCCACCTTCAGAGGGAAGCTCCCTTGAACTTGCAGAAAGTCTCCACATACCTCATATGTGGGGTGTGTCTCAATGAAGAACTCAACAAAGACCCATGGACTCTCTCAGGGCTACAACTCTCAAAATTCTAATCTGTGTTGCCAGCCCACATGTGACCATTGAAAGTATGTTCATGTTTCACATGGTTTTACCTTAACCCCCTCCAGGTCAGATTCTCCTCCTCTTGCTGCTTCTTTCCCAGAAAGAGGGCAGCCCTGAGTCTCCTTTCCTATGAAAGGCTCATCACTTACTGCTGTCTTATCCACTTATTTTCTTTGCATCCTCAGCCATCTGATGGGCTCAGAAAAAGCTAAGATTTTATAGTGTATCCAGCTTGTTTTGGTTGCTGAGGTGAAAACAAATGTCTCCTTCTGGGAGACCTTTCTGTATTACAACCAGGAGTGAACCTCATGTCTGCATACAATTTAAAGAATAAGCCCTATAACTTTAAAAATGTTTGGAAACTATAGGCTTAACTCCACTCTCTTGGGTAATGGATGGTGAAATTCAGCAGAGCCCAGACTAGAACTCAGTCCAATGCCAAGGGGTACATCTTTCTGACAATACTCTCTAGTATCTGTATCACATTCACCACTACCTTCACCACCAGTGCAACCAACACCACCACAATTTCCACCCAACATAAGACCCATTTGCCAAGCACCCACTTTGGGACAGGTATGTATTAGCTACTTACATGAATTGTCTCATTCTATTTTCATAACAGCTATTTGAGGTAGGTGGTATTATACATGCCCATTTTTACAGACAAGGAAACCAAGCTTCAGAGAATCTACTAAACCTTCCCAAAGAGTAAATGCAAGATGCTTGCACCCAGGTCTACCTAGCCCTGTGGTTTGCACTCTTGCTCTCTGTCTTACAACAAGACTTGGTCTCTATTGCCACTTTACTGCTCTCCTGCTTGGGACGCCTGGGATTCTCCAGCTGAGCCACCATCCCTCCAGTCTGGGTTTCCACCTTTGGTCTGCTCATCTCTTCAGCTCTTGCTTTGAAGCAAGAACGGAGGCCAAGAACAACTTCTAACATAAAAGGCCACTTTCAGGGGCCATGCCATTGGCTCAGGCTCTGCCCAGGGACAGAGATGTGGGTGACCCCAAGTGGAAGCAGCTGACCCTCAGTCTCACCATGGCACACAGGGCTGGCAGGAGCCCCTTCCAGAGGCCACAGGACCATCGTGCAGAGGGAGGCACTCAGGCAGGAATAGGGAGCTCCATCACTTCCAGGGCCAAATTGGAGGAGCCCATTAGCATGCCATCCATGCTATCTGGTTGTGCAGTGCGAACACCAAAGAGATTAAAGATGCCAGCACACCATGGCAAGGACTGGGGCCACCTCTATTTGTTTCCTTCTTATCTTCAGTGGGGGAAAGGAGGAAAAATGTCACCAGGATTGCTCGTGGGTGTGCGTTATTTCAAAGACTTGGAGAAAAAAGGATAACAGTGACTGGGTAAATCGGACGTGCAGGGACCTGACAGCCCTTGCCAGGATGCCCAATGAGGTTTGCATTTTATCTGTTGTGCTGCAGCCCAGTTTGGAGGAAAGCGTCAGCCCACTCAGGCAAATAGAGGTTTGAATTCAGTTCTGCCACCCACTCACCCTGTGACCTCAAGCCAGTCCCTTCCCCACCCTCTCTGGACAACTTCGTCCTCATGGATGATAAGCCTTTTGCAAAGGGCCAATGAGAACTAAGCCACAGTGTGCCTACAGGTGGATGACCCTGTAAACAGTCTCAGATTAAGCAAGTGTCATTGGTAACATCCAAAGGAAAGCCTTGACTGGGCCAGGTGATGCAGGGGAGAGTCCGGCTCTAGGACAGCCTGCAGTGGGCAGAATTCCAAACAAGAGGGGAGATGTCTTTAAGGCAGCTCAATGTCTTATCCACCATTTCTCCATCTCCTGGGCATCTGGTCAAGAGTCTAGCCCAGAGCAATCGCTGAGCCGATCTCGGCTGAACTGCAAGTCACCCCCAACCTCACACCTGATGGAGACCATGCCAGGTGACTGAGTGAACACCATCCATCACTACTCAGATCCTGCCACCTTTGATCAAGGAAACGTGGACTCAGTAGGGAACACTGGCGGTCATTTCCATTTCCATAATCAAATGTTTATGTACCATTTCCTCCTGCCCTTTCTGCTCCCCATTCCCCTCTTATTCCTATTTGAGCAAAATGTGTTCAAACATCCCCTTTCACCACATTGAGGACAAAAAGTGCCTGTAATGTTGGTGTAACATTTTGGAGAATGAATGCAATATTTGTGTCTATTTGCCAATTGGAATATCGATTTGTTCTTGAAATGAAAGGTCATGTCCATGAAATCCATGATGTAGAGAAGGAAAAAAAATCCAACCTTGACACCTGTGTCTTCGGGCAGCTTTTACAATGGCTTAGCCGAGCTGCATCCCCCTGTGTGTCTCGACCAATCTCATATATCGGATTCAGGGAAAGACAGATCCCGCAGGTGTCCTGTCACCGCTCTCACTCCTCTGCTGGTTGTCCAGGGATGCCTTAAAAGAATATACAACAGTAGTGTGTTATGGCTTATTTGGTGAGTCACACAGCAGCGGACACATGGCATTGTGACTGGATAAATGGTACACAACAGGATACTGACAGATGAAAGGCAGCAGCCCCAGGTCATCTCTGACATAAAAGCCCTGTTCCCTTCACAGTCAGGAGAATCTATGGCCATGAACTGACACGTATCAGGTAGTCCATATTAAGATGCTGCAGACTGCTTCAGAATGAAGCTGAGCCTTACTTGCTGGGCACAAGTGAGAATGTGGACCAGAGCAAGTATAGAGCAAGTATCTCTTCAACTGGGCTGCTCCTTAAACATTGACCAGAGTCGTACATTCCCAGCAAGGACGACGTGCACAGATGTGGCAGTAAGCTCTGGCAAGCCTGGCTTGGTTCACCCAGGGTGTGCCTGCAAAGTGCCTAACCCTAACCCTAACCCTAACTAACCCTAACCCCAGAAAGAACACAGCCCTTCTCATGTGCAATAGCCAGAGGACCCCCCCGTCCCTACTTTCATCTCTCAAAGCAACTGCGATCCAATGCAACATTTCGTGTGCTAACTTAGCCAGCCTGCAGGTGTCCACATGGCAAAGACTGCTAGGAAAAGACCCTTTGGGGATATTCACCCAAATTTTCATTCATCCACAGGCATTTCTGAGCATGTACTGCGTGCCAGACATTATTCTAGACACAGGCAATGCAAGAGTAAACTGAACTGAATGGTCCCTGCCCTCCCGGAGGTGGGGGGGAACATTTCAGTGAGTGTGATGGAAGACTCACCGAACAACTAAAAAGACAAGGTTACAAAATAACTGCCAGCTACTTATAATAATAAGTGCTATCAAGGAAATGAACACAGAGCTGAAATGAGAAAGAAGCCATCAAACCAGAATTCCATTCCAAACCGGAGTTAGCAGAAGATTTATGGGCATAAACCAAACCCTGGGGTTTCGGAAAATGAAAGAAAAAAAAAAAAATGCACAAGCAAAAAAGGGGATGAAGGCCAGGATCTGTCAGGCCCGAGCTAAGTCACAGAAGCCGATATCCACATCCTGTCAGTCAGGCGTCTTCTGCCAAAGGCCCCTCCCTGATTTCTCCCATGTCCCAGCCTAGAGAGGTACACTGGGGCAACTTCATCATAGACAAGTTCCAGGCTTCTCTTAATCCTTGTTTCTTTCTTCTGATTAGAGACCATAGCAAGCTCTAGCCGCCCCCTGTGCTCAGTGGAGACACCCCATACACGGCATTGTGCGTGTTCTAAAACTGGGAGGGGGATGCAGAATGATGGGGGCACTCCTGAGATACAGCCCTTCCCATGGCCCCCCCTGAGATTTACTCCTATTAAGCAATTTCAGGTTTTAAAGATCCCCCTGAGGGCTTACTTAAAATACCGAAGGCAATAATAATATAATCCCAATAATAACAGTTATTTGTTCTTCAATCATCTGTTCAAGAGTGGTTTTTCAAGGGGTGGTTCCCCCATCCCCACCCACAGACAACCTCTAGAAAGGTTTTCCGTCAATTCCCACCTCCTGCTTGTTTGGCTGTTTAAACCAAGAAAATGGGTGAAGGAACAAAAGCAGCCCTGGTGGTAAATAGGATTTGTGAGTATACAGAGAACCCTACATGTCTTTGGAGAGATGGGAAAATGAGGGTCTGAATTTTGATATCAGCCCCCTCCCTCCCTTTTCAGTGGTTAACATGAGACTTTTCTTGGTTGCAATGACCAGATGCTAATTCCAATGAGCTCCAGAAAGAACAAGAGCTCTGGTGACCCATGTAACTACAAAGTCAGCAGCAGGGAACTTCCCGCTTCATCTGTGGATGGATCCAGGGTTGACATGGTTTCTGGTCCATTCTCCTCTCTCAACTCTGCTTGTTCTCCACAAGCTCCATCCATATGGCATTCTTCAGGCCACCAGCAGTGCCACGTTGACACTCAGCAGATTTCAGCTCCTTACACCTGACACTGGCCACCGGAATCTCCCTATGGGGACCCCGCGGGGAAAAGATGGGAAAGAAGGGAAGGTCAGCGTACCAGAACCTGCGTTTCCTGGGAGGTCAGAGCTGAAATCTCAAGGCGAGTGGTAAGTTCTGGAGCCCGTGTTCACCAGCCACCTCTCTTTGCTAAATCCATAGCTGGATTCTCAACCCCCACCTCACTGGACCGCCAGCACCCTTCCTTCCTCATAACTGGTCACTGCCTGCACCACACACCCTTCCCTCCCTCGCCCTTGCACTGGCTTTCAGACGCCACAGGCTCAGATGTCCTCCTGCCCAGTGGTTGCTCCTTTCCCTCTCCTTGGCTGGTCTGTCCTTTGTTCCTCAGCATCCCTGGGCTGCAGCTGCCTGGAGCTAGTGCAGCCTCCTCTCCCCGTCCACACTTGCACCCTTGGTGATCTTGCCAGGCTGCTAGCTTTCAACCCAGACACACATTTATCTCCCTGCTTCAGTCAGGTAAAGACTTCTCTCTGGATCCCCAGACTCATGTGTCCAGCCCACACCCCCACCCCCGCCCCAGCATCCACACCCTGCTGTTACCACCTGCAACAGGGGCTCCAAACCACCTCTGCCCACAGCATTCTCCTGCTCAGGGGATGCCCACTCCAGGCTTTGAGTCTCAAAGGTGGAAATCCCTGGAGTCATCACTTTGTCTCACCCCCTCACCCAATCCATAGGAAAACTGTCGCCTCTGCTCCCTAAATATCCCCAGAATCTCACCATCTCATCCCATCTCCCTCCTGGATTCTTCTACCCTGATCAGGGCCACCATCATCCATCTCCCTCTTGGATTCCTGCAGTAGCCACCGAATTGGTCCCTGCTTCTCCCCTGCCCCCCGACGAGTTCTCCTAAACGCAGCGGTCAGTGGGGGCTTTTAAAATCTGGGCAAGATCAAGTCTCTCCTCTGATCAAACCTGCAGTAGTTTTCTGTTTCATCCAGAGAAAAAGGCCAAGACCTCACAGCCAGGACTCTGCTGTATGGCCTGTACCCCAGTTACCACTGGGACATCACTCCTGGCTCTAGGATGGTCCTCAGTGTGTCTTGCACGCATCCCTCCTCCCACCCCCAGCAGGGTCTTTGCTCCAGCTGTTCACTCTGCACCCATCTGATGCTTCCCTTGGATCCTTCCCCATCACTGGCTCCCCGTCGCCTTATAACCAATGCCTCCTCTGCCCACTTTGAACCTGCCCTTCACCCCGCTCCAAGCCTCCCACGTCTTCTAACATCCTGTGTCGATTATTGATGGTGCCCACTGCTCAGAGTTTGTCTCTCTCTGCTGGCGATGGAATGTGAGCTCCTCCAGGGCCAGCAACGGAGACTGTTTTGCCCCTTAATACATCCAAGCATCTAAAATGCTGCCTGGTAATAAGAGATGCCCAGTAAATACTCACTGAGTAATGCCCAGGACTCACCTGGCCACCCTGTCACAAGCAGAGTGAAAGGGGGCTCTTGTTATATGACATTAACAATAAACCCATCTCATGAGTCAGCCTCATGAGGGCATAGAGTTGAGCGAGGCTGTGGCCACAACAGGTGGGAGGGACACCTGGAAGGTGCTGGGTTCTTAGGTACAGATTCGATGTCCTTAACTCTGAGTCTTATCTGTGAAGCCACAAACAAGACAGGAGATTTCAGGACAAAGCGGTCGGCAGGGATCAGAGTACCACATCTTAGCAATATCTCCCAGGGTGCATCCTGCCCCCACTGCACCTGACTTAGTCCCCTCACCTGTGCACCCCCAGACTGGAAACCCGGAGTAAGTGCGTTCACTCTGTGTGCATCTGCCCAAAACCAGACGAGGTTTCTGAACAACAGAGATGTGATTGGGAGCGTGAACTTCTCCTGAGTGGCCTCACAATTCATTCATAAAAGTCAGAGTTCACGTGCGAAGGTGGCTCCTTTTGAGGAAATAATGCAGTCCTCGTTTTCCATTTAGGATGGAAATTGGGAAAGATAACTAGAGAGCTTTGATAGATTGACCAAGAAATGGGAGAGGCAGAGCAAGGTGTCCCATGACCATGTAGGAACAGATGACAGAAGGAAGCAGGGGCAGACCCCTGCTTAGACTCCACCCTCAGGAGCTCAGCGTCCTGAAACAGTGACAGCAGAGGGGTGTATCCAGGGACAGAGTGTGGAAAGTGCCTCACAGCCCACCTCTCATCAGGTAGAGCCACTGGGCGAGGGAAGGGAGGGCTAGGCCCACCCCACCCCCTGCCCCTGTAAGCTGAGCCTGGAGCCAGCTGTTTCCTCCACCTTCTTCTCCCACCAGAGCCCACTTTCTTGGACAACAGCTCCTGGGCTGGGCTTGTGACCTGGAGCCCAAGGAACCCCCTGAGGGCACAGTCATGCACAGCCCCTGCATGTGCCACCTGTACCACCACAGCAATAAGGAGAGACACGTGTCCAGTTCAGCAGCTGTGGCCTGGCTCCTAGGAGGATGAGATTTTCCTTCTGTGTTGGGAAAGAACTGGGAAGTTTCAGAGAAGGATGAGAAACCTACCAAAGGCTCTCACTTTCCTTTAGGGTGAAGTTTCTGACGTTTACAAATAATCATGTGCCTGAGCTGGAAGGATGAAGCAGGAGGTGGCGTTTGTGATTTGGAGTCAACAGTTACCATTACTGGCACTGCTCCACTGGAGTAAACGTGCTGGTGGTCTCAAGAGAGGCTTTGTCCTTTTTTATGGCTGAGTAGTATTCCCTCGTATATATGTGCCACATCTTCTTTATCCATTCATCTGTCCATGAACACTGAGGTTGCTTCCATGTCTTGACTGTTGTGAATAGTGCTGCTATGAATATTGGGGTGTACCTATCTTTTTGAATTAGAGTTTTGTCCCAATATATACCCAGGAATGGGATTACTGTATCATATGGTAATTTTATTTTTAGTTTTAGTTTTCTGAAGAACCTCCACAAGGTCCTACTGTAAGTACAGGGAACTCTATCCAATCTCCTGGGATAAACCATAATGGAAAATAATATTAGAAAAAGAATGTATATATACTCAGTGTGTAACTGAGTCACTTTGCTGTACAGCAGAAATTAGCACAACATTGTTAATCAACTATACTCCAATATCTTTTTTCTTTTTTTTTAAACATCTTTATTGGAGTATAATTGCTTTACAATGGTGTGTTAGTTTCTGCTTTATAACAAAGTGAATCAGTTATACATATACATATGTTCCCATATCTCTTCCCTCTTGCATCTCCCTCCCTCCTTTTTGACCCAGCTCCTAGAGAAATGGAAATAAAAACAAAAATAAAAACATGGGACCTAATGAAACTGCAAAGCTTTTGCACAGCAAAGGAAACCATAAACAAGACCAAAAGACAACCCTCAGAATGGGAGAAAATATTTGCAAATGAAGCAACTGACAAAGGATTAATCTCCAAAATTTACAAGCAGCTCATGCAGCTCACTATCAAAAAAACAAACAACCCAGTCCAAAAATGGGCAGAAGACCTAAACAGACATTTCTCCAAAGAAGATATACAGATTGCCAACAGACACATGAAAGAATGCTCAACATCATTAATCATTAGAGAAATGCAAATCAAAACTACAATGAGATATTATCTCACACCGGTCAGAATGGCCATCATCAAAAAATCTAGAACCAATATCTTTTTTTAAAAAAAGAGAGGGAAAGAGAGCTTTTGTCTCCACCTGGCCGCACCGGCAGTGATGAGGGTGAAGCTTAGAGATGCTCGTGGAGGACTAGAGAGGGGATGCCCTCCTCCCCAAACCCTGCAATTGACTCTGAACTCCTGAGGCTGGGAGCAGCTGTGGTTACAAGACGAAGATCCAATTTAGGGAAATGTATCAAGCTCATAAAGCAGGGACTTTGAGACATAACCCAGGAGCTGATGCGGCCCATGAATATGCCTCAGCTCCACCCCTGCAGGAAGCGTGGTCTCTCTGGAATAACACCTGTCCAGAACCAGTTCTGTCCCACCTGATGGGCTCCTTTGCTGCCCCAAATTCCAATAAAAAATTACCTTGGGATTTTCTAGCTTAGCACACCCTCTCTGAGATGAATTTTACATCACACTCCATAAATAGCACAATAATATCTACAGAAGGCTGGGCTCTGAAGGGGGAACATTCATTGGAGGAATAGATTACACATCTTATTATACCCCAGATTTTTTTCTCCCGCTGGGGCTTATACAGAGCTGCCCGGGGGAGCCCAGCAGGTTTTTGTTCTAAAGCTTTGGGAGAAACTTGATTTGTCAACAGTGCATTTCCAGGCAGATTGCAATTTGGGATGGGCTGCTTCCTGAGATCCATCCAAATCTCTTCCTCCAGCACCGTGATGGGAGGGGGCATGGTCATTATGAACTTAATTTAAACATTTTATGTTTCAACAGAACAGGACAGAAAGGAGCCATTTCTCGCTGCCGCTCTCGGCTTTGGTTTGAATTGGAAAGTCTGTCTGTGCTGCTCCCTTAATGTGGTTTTCTGCCCTATCTGGGGCCTCAATCTTCCTCTCAGTACAGAGAAGGATGGAGCAGGCGATACAGATGATTACAAGATGGGCTCTGACACCCCTGCCAGCAGAGTCCAGCGCAGAGCCCCAGAGCTGCCATTTGTCTTATTAGACCCTCGAGGCTGATGAAGTCCTTCCTCTGGGGTCTCCTATGTGATGGGAGATTGTGCCCGGCCTCTGTTTCCCTCCAGCCTCAGCCAGACTTTCAATCACAGGCTTTGACAGCCAGGCCCTGCACCAGCCATCCACTTCCCTGACTGAGGCTCAGAGCAAGGAAGGCACTGCTATTTTATGTTGAGATCTGAGGTTGCCTTTCCAAGAGGTGGTTTGATTATCTTTGAGAGACTGAATAGGTAAACAGACAATGGCAAGATGGTAAAGAAAAATAAAACTCTGACCCACACCCTGCAGCAACAAGCCCAGGAAACAGATCCACGTCAGGGAAGAAGAAAACCTTCCTCTACCCTTCTAGGTTCTTCTGGCTGGTCTAAGAATTAAATTGATATGAGATAGATGAACAAGAGAAAATCAAATTTCATTCCATACATACAGGAATCCACACATATAAAAGAGTCAGAGACCCCACAGACCTGAGGGATTCAGAGACAGAAAGGTAAAATGAGGTATATATACCATCCTGAGCTAAGGAGTGGGATGGGCCTGGGGTTTCCCAGGACAGGAGGGTCATTCACAGGACGATAGAAAAGAAGCAGTTGGTTGGTAATTAGATGCTTGTCCTGCCACACAGATGGGGCCACTTAGACAAAATTTATCTCTGGTAATAACACTTTTTCTGGGAAAAAATCCCCAATTTCAATTCCTCTAGGTGGTTAAGGGAGAAGCAGTCGTTTTTCTCCACCGCCTTTAGCTCAAGATAATCCACATGCCAAAGTAACACATCTCAGGGAGGCCTGTTCTGAACCCCTCCACCCTTATCTACAGTAGCCGGCTGCTGTGAGTCAGACTTGTAGGAAATCAGATTATTATCTCTGGTAACTGATCCCGGAAGCCGAACGATAACCCCTGTCGACTGAAAAAAAAATGCACAACGTGAGAGTTATGAGTTACGTTTTATTTGGGCCAAAATGAGGACTATCGCCCAGGAGAGCGCCTCTCAGATAACTCTGAGAAACTGCTCCAAAGAGGGAGGGAGGAGGTCATATATGATTTTAGTGAAGGGGGGGGGGTACGTGCAGTCAAGCACACATTTTGGCAGAGGCTTCCTGCTGGTCAGGAGGAGCAGACGTCACCGTTAATGACTTTAGTCCTTTTCTAGATACGAGGAGATGCAAGAATCGGGCTCATGAAATCTTCTCCTGAAAATATCTAACTATCTAACGGCTTGTTCAGCCAGTTTTCCCAGAGCACAGCACCCCATTCCTGATCTCTGCCTTGAACTCCTTTTAGGGTGTGTTGAAGGTCAGTGACTGCAATGGCTGTAGCAGTTCGTGACTTAATGCTTATAGAGGTAGGTGGTAAGTGACAATTTTTTGTTGGCACCCCTGCAATAATCAGCCCCCAAAGGCCAGGACTTGATTAAGAACTGCCAGCTTCTCTAACGTGGGACCAATCAGAGAAACCTAAATGTGTCCCCCTAACCAATCACATGGGGCACCCTCATTCTACTCACCCCCCCCCCCCGCCCCCCAGCTTCCTGGCCACCAGCCCTGATCAGGGCACACCTGGAACTTCCCCTTTTGTTCTATGAGGCTCCCCCTGCCTTTGAGTCTCAGCCAAAAAACAAGTGCCATGGCCAGCTCCCTGCGACAGCTGCTCTGAATAAGTGGCCTTTGCCTGCTCCCCTTCTCTTTGCTCATCTCCACATCTTTAAATGGGGCTTCCCTGCTCATCACACACAGAGCAAAATGTGAATGGAACCAACTGCACGCAGAGCTGATCCAACATCCCTTCTCTCCTGCCCCCCAAGCTTATTGGTAGCACATTACCGAATTCCTTTTTTTTCTTTAGTTTCTTTTTCTTATTGAAGTATAGTTGATTTACAATATTGTGTTTGTTTCAGGTATACAGCACAGTGATTCAGATATATATATATGTATATATACATATATATATACACACTATATATATTCATATATACATTATATATATATATATCTGTTCTTTTTCAGATTCTTTTCCCTTATAGTTTACTACAAAATATTGAGTATAGTTCCCTGTGCTATACAGTAGATTCTTGTTGTTTATCTAATATATATATAGTAGTGTGTGTATGTTAATCCCAACCTCCTAATTTATCCCTCCCCTCCTTTCCCCTTTGATAACCATAAATTTGTCCTTGAGATCAGCTCTGCAGATCACCAGCCATGGAGCCAGTCACCTCCCTCCTGCCTTTAAAGGGCATAACACAAAGAGCCAGGCATGAAATTAGTAAACCTCATAGCGGGGGTGAGCAAGGCGGCCAGGGCTTCTGGGCTGGCATCCTACAAAGGAATGAGTGTCATCAGCTCAGTTTGAAAATTACTCCTGTCCTTGCTTTTTTCCTTTTCTTTCTAAGTAAGAGACTTTTACCCCCAGGCTCCCTGGGACATTGTCTTCTGGGGGACGCTGCCAGGACTAGTGGCATAGGACTGCAAAGAATGAGGTGGTATGAGGCTTTGGACATGCAGAAGGGAACTGCAGGGCCAGACAAAAGCAATTAGCTTAAGAGGAAAAAGAGCAAATTCCTTTATTTTCCGTATTTAGCTCATCAGTGGCTGATCCTGGAGCTCCAGGCTTAGAGGTTTTCCTGCTGTGGGAGAAGATGCTCTATAACCATCCCCACGTCAGGGAAACAAGGAAGATGGGAGGAGGTGATGTGGAGGAAGTAAGTGAAGGGCAGGTTGATAACCAACACACCGGTGGCCGAGGGAAGGCCAAGGGGAGGGGGCGGATCGGGTCTAGGTTGTTGGAAATTGTGTCCCATTCCTCTCCTCGTCCAGCCCAGAGAAAGTCAAGTGAATCGCTGGAGCAGGACGAACACCAAGGGCAGTGGGGGTTCTTTCTCTGTTGCCCACATGAGACTCTGGGAAGAGGCCAAATCTCGGGCCTCCCCACCAGCACCGCTTGGGTATGACAAACCCACTGGGTGGCCCGGGCAGTCTGGCAATGTCACTCTTTTGCTCAAGTGGTGGAGATGGATGGAGGAGATGGGGGTCTGTTCGTCCCCAAGATGAGCTGAAGGGGTGGGCACAGGAGGTGAGAGGTGCCAGGGTGGGGTGGGCTGTAGAGTGAGCCAGGGACCAGCCCAGATGCTAGGGAATTGCAGCCACCCACGGATGGGTCTACTCTGGCACCTGGAGCCTGGGCGAGGCTGAACAGCCAGAAGGAGCCAGTGGGTGAGACCCTGAGTGCCCCAGGAAGGCTCGAGCCCCGGGGTCAGCAGAGTGCCCCTCAGCCAGGCAGACACAGGGCAGAGACAGAGACCCTGCACACGTGGAGCCATGGCTCCCTCTGCCATGGGACTATGGAAGCTTCTCTCTCGCCTGGACCACACGCCACTGGGGAGAGCAGACAGGATGGGAGCGTGGCAGACACCCAGTCAATCTAAAGGCTCTAAGCTCATCTGGATGGCTCCCGCCTCCCTCACGCCCACTCATGGAGGGGGGAAGGGGGAGCGGGGAAAACCTACCCAGCTCTGCAAAGGGGTCGCCTCTTCACTGCATGTCTCAGCTGCGAACCCCTATCTCACCATGATTACCCTCAGCACCATCTGCCCACGTAGAGGCTGGGCGTCGGGAAGCACAGGTCAAGGTTATTCCCTCAACAAGATTTATCGGGAGGCTGTGATGCTCCAGGCACTGGGAACGTGGCAATGACCGTTCCATGGTAGTGGACAGCAGAACGTGCACGATTCCAGAGATACGATTGACTGCAGCAGGAACAGACACTTCAAAGCAAGATGAGAAAAGTAGAAAAGCAATCATCAGAACCTAACATTTAGGAAGTCTTCACTACATGATCAGAAATGTCATGGAATGAAACGTCCAGAGATGCATGAATGGGAGTCACTCCCCTAAAAAACCTAGTAGCCCAAGTGGGGACCAGGTCACACACATACACACACACACACACATGAACACTCATATGTATTCAAACATGCACACATGCACAGATACACACACACAAACACATTTACACATGCAATACAGCGTATGTTGTACCTACTCATGTGTGTATAGACATAGATATATACAACTATTGATACATATGCATGTAAGCATGTGTACATACACGCAAACACATGCAATGTGTGTGTACACGTGCATACACATATAGACATATGCAAGTACATGTACCTTTACACCCGCAAGCACATGCATACACCCACATGTATGCATACATACTTGCACACATATACAAACACATGGATGGGCACACACAAACTCATGATACACATGCACACATACACACATGCATGCACATGCAGAACTCGTACATATACACACGTGCACTTATATACACAGGTACACACATACACACATGTACACACATACATCATTTTTTTAATTGCAAATAAAAGTGGGCAAAATATATATCTAGCCCCTGGATTGTAGCCCATACGCTCCAACATCTCCTTCACCCCCACCCCTCTGTTTTATCTCCCACATCACCAAGCTTCCCTCTGGATGAGCACTCTCCAACCTTCTCTCTGACGGGTCTTCCTGGCATCAGAGCATCAGGTCTAAGCTGACACGGGCTGACAGCCGCGGCTGGTGGGAGATGGGCAGCCTGCATGCCTGGACACCATGTGGGCTCCAAGTCAACCACTAATCAGAACTTGTCAAACAGAGAGAGAGAGACAGATCTGCTACATGGGACAGACTGGCCCCGATTCCAAGTGCACTTTATAAATCGCTGCTTCATAAACTGCCCTCTGACTGACAGCATAGTACTGAGTAACTATGTGGAGATAATCTGCCAAAACAGTATCCTTGGCTCTGTCCCCCAGGGAGATGGATACGCCACGTGCCAGGCCCGACTGCTGACACAGCGTTTGCTCCAGAGGGGAAGTTGCTTTCCATTTATTAATCTAAAAAATTACATCCTGCATTGGGAGGTCTCGAAACGAGCCTGGCTGATTATAAATGCGTGTCCTTTCATTTGTCCATCCGTCCACCCCTGAATTTATTCACTGTTGGTGGTGAGATCGTAAGTAGACTTTAACACACTTAGAAAAGCACAGAACAAAAGGCAGAGGTGTGCATGTGAAGTGCATGTTTTCAGAAAGCTCATTTCATAGCAACTAATCTAATGTACAGATGGCGTCATGTATGTGATGCTAAAAAGTAGGATGTGACCGTTGGAAACCAGATGGCATGGGGAGCGGTCGCTGAAAGCATCTGCATTCCCATGGGTCACAGTTCACCTCGCTGGAATAACCATCCAATTGGAACTTCACAGCAGATTTGCCAACACTGCAGGGACACCAGGCGGACAGGGCCCTGCACAGCACATGTACGCTGAGGTGCTTTAAAACTTGTTGAGTGAATGAATAAGAATGGAAGAGAAAGTGCCCCCCTCTCCAAAGAGGAATGAATAAGAAGAAAGCTGAATACTTTATTCCTGATCTCATCTTCAGTGGCTAAGAGACCATCAGTTTTCTATTGCTGTGGAACAAGTTCCCACAAATTTAGGGGCTTAAGACAACGTACATTTATTTTCTCACAGTTTCTATAGGTCAGGAGTCCAGGCCTGGCTTAGATGGGCCCTCTGCTAGGGTCTCAGAGGCTGCAGTCAAGGTGTCACATGGGCTGCGTCTTCATCTGAAGGACTGAACACATTTCCTTGTGGCTGCAAGACTGAGGCCCTGGCTTCTTGCTGGCTGGAGGCTGGAGGCTGCTTTTGGTCCCAGAGGCCACCCGTGGTCCCCTGCCTCATGGCTCCCTCGTGGATACTCTCTCAAGAAGGCAGCTTGCTTCCTCAGACAGAAGACTCTATCCTCAGAGTGGGCCCCAGTCCTTTTTGTAGGGCTTTCACTTGATTAGGTCAGGCCCACCCTGGATAATCTTCCCTCTGACTCAAAATCAACTGATTAGGGACTTTAATGGCATATGCAAAATTCCACCACCTTTGCCATATTCTACTGGAGGCAAGTCACAGTTTCCCCACGCTCAAGTGTGTGGGGGGGTAATTTTAAAAGGGCAAGACTCACTGGGGGTCACGCTATGGTGCCCACCCCACCCTATACACACACTACACGTAGCAGAACAGAAGCTGAGGAGGGTGAAATGGCTTGCTCAGAGTCACACGCAGATTCCGTGGAGACCCAAGATCTGGGACCCAGTGTGCGAACAGGGAGAAACTCGCCCTTCTCACTGTTTTCTCCACTGGAAAGATTTCTATCCATTTCACCTATGTTTAGCTACATCGAGAGAGAAACGAGGCATTTGCCCTTACCCTAAATCAGGTCATGAGTTCTGTGCCACAAAGACCCCTACCCTGGATAAGTAAGCAAGACTCTGCAGGGAAATGCAGACAGCATTTCCCAAGCTCCCTGTTGCCTGGACCCCTGGGGCTACATCTAGACCACATTTGTGTTAACAGCTAATATTTATGGAACCAGGAGACATCCCAAGCGCTGGGCTCCCCACCTCACACACCTCATCTTGTTTAATCCTCACAACAATCCTGGGATGCAGTTTCTGTCCCTTCTACATTTCACTGGTGGGGAGCAGATGCCCTGCAGGGGTCAGCACTGGAATGGAGACCCCCACAGTTACTGCAGAGCCTGTGGTGATGTCACTCTGTCATCTACAGAAAGTCCATGTTTTGCATCCTCCTAGCCAACCCCACAGTCTACCCTGTTCCCCATCCTACCCCCTTTCCTTACTGTCAACCCCAAGGGCTGCCCCACCTCCCAGTGCTAAGGGTCTCCACATGCCCCACATGCACTTGTTCTCCTTGCAAAGTGCCGAGCACTTTCCAGGGGCTACAGCTGGAGATGTAAACAAAACACACAAGGTCCTGGCCTGCAAGGAGCTACAGGCTGTCTCCTGAGACCCATGTGTTTGTTCATTGGTCAATATTTATTGAGTGTCCACTTCCTGTTTGGTCCTGGAAATACAAAGAGGAACAGCCTGAGTCCTGCTCTCAACAGACTCCTGTCTGGTGGGGGGAGAGATGCCAGGGAGATTGTCATAGGCAGCGTGACACAGCACCTTGTGAAAGGACTGGGGAAGGGGGCCTCATGTTGGGAGCTCTTGACACCCACAGACTCCTAAGTTCCTGCTTCCCACATGAAGGAAAGGGCTGACCCAAGACCATCACAAATGGTCTCACTCTCCAACTGGCATGTGGATCCCCAAAACTTTTGAGAGGCCACCCATTGTGAGGTTCTTTACCTGCCATATTAGTAAACAAAGGATGTTGTAGCCATCAAGCCATCACATTACAGCCACCTGACAGTGAGCCCTCAGAGAACTCATGATGGAAACAGGATGACCATCATCAAGCCACTGCAGCTACCCCCAAGAGTATACCTTGAGGAGACTCAGGATGAGAAAACACAGGATATTGGTCCCAGATAGCTGAGGTGCATATCAAAGGAATGATTTCAATGAGCCCTGTCTTTTGCATCTTCTCATACACAGAGAAGCTAAATTCCTTAACTTGAGATGTCTGGTTTTCTTTAATTAACAGTAATCTTTTGATGTTCTGACTACCTGGTCTTTGTTGTAAAAACTCCTATGTATCCTAGCTCCACCCTTACCTCTTCACAGCAGTCCCTCAGAGCTATCTGAGATGCTGTGTCCTTGGCTTAAGTCCTCAGTTTTGTCCACCAAATAAAACATAATTCTGAACTTTTAGGTTGTGCGTGTTTTTCAGTTGACATGCCCACTCACTTTGCCTTCCCTCTGAAGGGTCTGCCCCCCTCCAGCTCCTCATATCCAGTCAGCCCGCCATATCTTCAGGTTCCTCATCCTCTGATTCAACAAACCTCTGATCCATCTGCAGTTGGTTGACCCCTTGGATGCAGATCCCCAACTGTAAGGGACTTGAGCATCCTCAGATCTTGGTGTCCATGGGGGGTCCTGGAACCAAACCCCCAGGGTACGGAGGGATGACTGTCCTACTTTTTTTGTATCTGCTGCCACTTTCTTCCTCTCCAAAATCCCCCCTTGCTCCTTTCCTTGGTTGGCAGGTACCAGAAAAAGCTCTAGACTTGAAGACCAACCTCAGGGCTCTCCTCCCTGCCTTGGTGATGGCAGAGGGGCCAAAATTCACATTTTCTCAGCCTTGCAGGGAATGCAGTTTGGATCAGACTTCAGGGACATTCTGGATAATTCACCAATGAAGTAGGTTCAGCCCAAAGGTGGAGGAAGGTGGCCTTTGTTTCTTATTTTGGGGGACTCACGCTGTACTATTCGGCTTACACACTCTTTTCATTCACCGGTCTTAACTCTGAAAAGACTCTAACTTTTGGAAAGAGCAGAGGACAAAGGTCACTTCCTTTAAATTATTCAAAAACCCCCATCCAATCGATATACATTCACTCAACAAATATTTATTGAGCGAATGGCTCTTCCATAAGAGGAGTTGCAAAGTGGCTGTATCAATGGTGAGGCACCTAATAACAAACGTTCCATCAACAGGTCAAATTGTTTAAAAGAAAACATCTGTTCACTTTCACAGTTGCTGAAAAAACTCGATAAACTCCAACATTCATTCCCAATAAAACTCTTAGTATACTAAAAACAGAAGGATATTTGTGCTGCCATATGATCACAGATATATACCTTAAGCCAACCAGCCTTGTATTTAATGCTCAGTTTTTTAAAGTTATATATTCAATTAAATATGCCACATCATTCAATCTTGTATAAATGGATTTACAATTACAAGCATATTAAAAATCGATGGAGAGAAAACAACATTCACTTGGCGATTTCTGGGTTTGGTGATTATGGTTGATTCTGATCTTTTTTTTGTTCTTGTGTCTATTTTCTAAATTCTCTTCAAATTTTTTTAATCAGCTCTAGATTATTAGGGTCAAAGGGGCCCTTAGAGATGGGATGGTCCAATCTTTTCACTGAGAACAGCCCAGCATGAGAACGGCCTGGCCAGGTGGGAGCCAGGTGGGAGCCAGGTGATCCGCTGCTGCCCCTGGACAGGACAGGGGTAGAAAGGTCACATATGTTGGCTACAGATTTGGGTCCATCTGTACTTCTGAGTGGCTATGGGACAGCGTAGTGCTCTGACTCCAGTGGTTTATTCTGCAAGAACCTCTAGAAGGCCAGGTCAAAAGTTAATGACTAAAATGAGCCTTTCCTGTGAAACATATTTTCCTCTCTCTCCGGAACCACAGCGGCATGAGAAGTGCCTGTGTGCAGGGAGTGACATACATGAGCCCCAGAGTTAATGTAGCTGGATTTCCATCTCCACTGAGTCTGATCTGGACCTCCTGACTCCTGAGGCTCACTCAGACTGCTTTCACCATAGGTCTTGGTCACACATCTTGTTATAATCACGTATCATCTGGGTACCAAGTTAACCTTTCCCTGCAACCATGTGGTTCCCTAGGCCACTGTATCAGCAAGTCCAATCAGCAGAGAAAAGCCCATATGAGGTCCATGCCTGTTTCCCAAGCTGGAGGGCCCTAGTTGAAAACCTCTAGCCCTCCACATTCATGACACTGGGCAGTAAGTAGGGAATGAAAGTCCAGAGGTGGGCGGTTAGGAGCTACATGGGGAAACTTACAAGTGGGTGGCACTTCCTGTGAGCACACATGCAGGTATCCCAAGCTCTGGTCACTGCTGACCCCACATCACCACTGGCAGATTTGCCAATATTCTTGGCTTACAGTCAGCTCCCCCTTCCCCCAGAGGCTCATAAACAGAAAATGCCTAAAACTACACAATTTTCTCTCTTCCTGTGTAAGAAGAAAATATTTATCTTGAAGGCTAAATGGGAAAGTGAAAATCAAACAAATCTTTCGAGGAGCAGAGAAGGGGGGAGAAACACCTGGACTCTCTCTTCCTCCAACCTCTAATCTCCCACCAGGGCCTCCATGGACAGTTGGCAGCCAGGTGACAAGAACGTCTGGGAAACACAGTCTGTACGAGGCAGGTCCCCAGACACAGAGCAGATGCAGGGAAGGACAGAGAGGACCAGAGGATATGTGACTTACCCACAAAGCCCAGGAAGAGAACCACTAGATCGTAAGCAGCACTGTACCGGCTGCAAGGTAATGGAAGTCCAGAGGAGGACAGAAAATGTTCTGGGTGGGAATATTCTGGAACTGTGTCCTGGAGAAGGAGAGACTGGAAGGCCAGGTCCTGCTGTCAAACAACAAGAAGAAAGAATAGGGAGAGGTGGCCCCCATCAACAGCTCTCAAAACCAATCTATCCACCACACCGCAGTCCCAGCCTGGCAACCTAAGGGCTCTTGGTCACTTTAGTTTTGGAATCACAAGTGCAAATCCTCCCCTTAGAGATGGCACTGTGCACACTGATTTTGACATGTGTAAAATGAGGGAAATAGTAGTGCTTTCAGAGTGACTGTGTACCACCCCACAACCCTGAGGGTATCACTCCTGAGACTCTCTACATATCCTGAGGGGAGAGGCTATGAGCAGACACAACCCAGCCCCCCACCAAGGCCTCGAAGCCCACCTTGCACCAGGGGCAGCACTGGGAGTCGGGCAAAGAGATGACCCCACCACCACCACCACTGCCTGAGCCGTCCCCAAATCACGACCTGGGCTGGATCCACTGCGCTTACCACTTGGAGGCAGGATTTCAAGGCAGAAAGGCTGACCTGAAAGAGCCCAGAAGCCTGGACCTCCACGTCCCATCCTCCCCGGCCCCGACCCCAAGCTCAGTGATCTGGCAGGAGTGCTGGAAAAGGGCAATGGCTATTTCCCCAATACTCTGGAAAACTTATGAAGTACAACTATTTTAGGAGCCCAACAGAAATATTGAGAAAGGAGAGAAGAGAACAGTCCTCCAGTGTCCTCCTGGGCAGCTCCAAATGACCCAGTGGCCATCTTCATCACTGGTCACCCAAAGGGACAGCTCCTCTGGCATCACCCACAGCTCTGCTCGTGCTGTTAAGCTCATCGGACTCAAGAAGGTTATTCCAACAGTATTCAGGTTCACATAAATTCATCTCAATTCAATTCAGACTCAAATTCACTGTTGGTATTAGTCATCATATTATTAATCACAGTCTTTTACTGGGCCTTGCTCAGGGTTTGTTAGGAAGCACCTGTTTATGCCTTTTTCCAGAGGCTCAATTCTGCACCTTCCTTGGAAGGGTCACATCCTTGCCAAAACTCCATCGTGGGTGGTGGAACAATTTGGCTTGTGCAAGCCACCCCCAAGAAATATGTAGCTAATGGTAAGAATGTACGGTGTCAAGCTGGAGAGGGACAAAATGGTTCTAGTGACAAAATTATCTCTAACAGAGAGAAAAACTCTTCAGTGGGATTTTTTCACAGCCTCCCATTCACTGCTCTGAGAAGTTGCCTTGCAAATGTCCATTATTACTCTGCTCAGTCACACCCTAGGACAGCTCTAGCCTTCATTACTCATTTGTAATAATAATAATACCTTGCATTTAATGTACTGTTTATCATATATATGGTATGTCATATAACATTTATGATATATTTATTTACATTTAATTATAATCTAATAATTTGATGTATGTATTTTATAATGTACTGCTTCATCATATATGTATATATAGTACATTAAATTCATGATAATTTGATACCTATCTGTGAAGTAAAGAATTAACCCAGCAGCCTTGAATTACTCAAATCTTGTACATTCTCAGAAGGATCTACTTGTATGGCTAGCCTTTGGCTGGCTCCTAGGAACTGAGGTATTAGAATGTTCCCTATGCTACTAACTGATTAGGGCACTGTGCATGCTTGAGGTCTTAAACCACATTATACCAGCTTGTGTGGATAATTTGTGTAAAAAATGTGATTTATGGTGAACACCTGCTTTCCTTCTGAGGGGGTCTGAAGTTTCAGTAACTGCAATCAGCACTGCAGTTACCCCAATAAAAATCCTGGACTTTTAGGCTCAAGCAAACTTCCCTGGCAGAAAAGGTTTTGCATGTGTTTCTGCAGTTCATTGCTGGGGGATTTAGTATGTCCTGTGTGACTCCACTGGGAGAGGACTCTTGGAAGCTTATACCTAGTATCCTCCAGCTTCAGCCTGATGTACCTTTTTCCTTTGTTGATCCTGCTTTTTATCCCTTTGCTGTAATAAACTATAGCCTGACTATAATGGAAAAAAAAAAAAAAAAAAAAAAGGTTTTCTCCGTGGATTTCAACACTCCTCAGATCTGAGAGGGAAATCCACTGCGAGGAAAGACAGCTCAGACATTAGTATCTGCATTGAAGACAACTCCCAAGGGGTTAAAATCCAATTACCGCCTGAACGTAACTCTGCTTTCTCCATTCTGGATTAATTACCGAGCACTCCCATTTTACACCTCTTCTTTCTTCCCCTCGCATTTCCTCAGAAGAAGAAAATTGTTGTACAAATCATCTTAGTTGAGAAAATGCAGTGGGAGAACCTATTTATCTCGGGAGAGGGAGGTCAGATTCAGAGCCCATTGGAGCAGGAGGGATGTCATACGATTCAACAGGCAGGGACACAGTGAGGATGGAGGGACAGGACAGCCCTGGAAAGTGGACGGCACGGATTCGGGTTTTCTAGTCTGTGTGTCAAGGGACTTGCAAATTCTAGGACAAACACTGTTGTTCCAGAAAGCAGTAAGGTGTTGGTGTAAGTAAGTGAAGTGTGGGCTCTGCCCGCCATCTTTTCACTTGGTTTGGATGTGCTGTCCAGTTTTCCTGTCCTCATGCAAACTCAACCTCCTAATTTCTCTTTGCTCAAATGAATGTTCTGTTCCCAAGCCCACGCTAGCTGACCTGTCCACGCAGTCCACCTGGCAGGGGACCTGCCCGGGGTGAAGAGTATGCCAAGGATAGCTTGTCAAGGACAGGCATCTCATAGAAGATCAACAAGCCACCAGCCTCAATTGCCCTCCTCCCGGGTAGAGGGAAGGGTGGTGAATGAGGTCACACAGAACAAAGAAAGGAGTTGATCTAGGGCAGGTGTGGGCACCATCCTGAGTCAGGAATGTGGCACCAGGGAAAACGGGAGGTCCTGTAGAGGGGACTGACGCCCTACACATCTTCATCACTCTGCCAGGCACTCAGCAAATGCCCCATTGATACTGGCTCTTTGTGACATTTCAGTATGGGAGTCAAGGGGCACATTTGTCCGGGGGTATGGGTGGTTTATATTCTGAGTCAGTGTCTAAGGGCACAGCCTGAGCTCCAGGCTGTGCCCTGGAGCTCCCACCCTCACCCTGGGCCTGCCCACCAGGAGCTCATGGCCCATCGATGGGCTCCAGGGCAACTGCCCCAGGGACACCCAGGCCGCCCTTGGTTTTCACTGTTCTGTTCTCACCTGTTCTCACCTGCAAACTCCAGACCAGTACAGAGGTAATACCTATTGAGTGTTTACTCTGTGCCCAGGGTTTATACATTCTTTTATTCAATTCTCCTGACAGAACTACGAAATAAGTGTTATATTATTCTTAATTATTATTTTCTATTATATTTCTTTTTTCATTGTACTTTTGAGGAAACAGACACAGAGGTATCAAACTAATAAAAAACGGGATAATCTGGGGAATCCAGGTCTCTCTTATACCAAATCTATGTCCCTGACCACTTAGTTAAAATTAAGTACTATGTAGATACCTTAAATATATATATCATGTGTATATACACACACATTTTGTGCATATGTATATATACATTTTGTATGTTAATCACATAAAGTAAATATATATATACATAGAAATAAAATATACACATAGAAAAAATATATATACACATAATTTTTCATTTATTTATACACATTTGCATTATTTCTCTTAGGATTCAGTTTAGATTCCAGAATGATATTATATTGTTTAGGCAACTTGAACAGCTTAACTCAAATTATTTTTATAATGAAGTTATTTAAATAAGCATAAATATAAAGCTAGGTAGAAATTGCTTGTGCTCATAGCTCTTATGCAACTATGGAAACAAAATAAATTTACAATTCAAGTACAAACAAAACCAAAAAACCAATAAATTTCAAATTAACCTCACCCAGGTGACTGATGGTGCTGTTTGCTGACACCAAGTAGGCTGGATTGGGCGAGAAGGATGTATTTGCATGTTCCAGGTTTGATAAATCAACTCGGGTCTTTTTCTTTGGCGCATGATGGACCACCAATGAATTCATCATCATCATTTTCTTTAAGTTCCTTTTTTAACACTGGACCCATTTTTAACCAATGATCCATTGTTTTTGTGGACCAATCCATTTAAACAGAGCAACACAAAATGTATTACTGAAGAACAAACAAGTAAATACTGTTTAACTTGAAATTCTTCACGGAACATTGCCTCGCTTGGCTGCCTCAGGCAGGACCAGGCAGAATTGGTTTTGGCTTCGGTATCTTGTCCTGAGCAATGGGGTAGTGGTTTCCAGCACACAGGACTCTGCAATGTCTTAACATCCCCGCCACTCTCTCTCTTCCTTGTTCTTCGTGGGGCCTGTGTGAAGTCGAGTCACCTCCGTTTCGAGTGACCTCTGCTGGGCACCATCACCATGGAAAATGAAGGCAAATGCAGAGGGAAATAGCCTTCAGTGTGGGCAGCCATCCCCACCATGCCGACAGCACTCGCTCCTGTTCTGGGAAGCAATTAACTAAAAACCCATCCTTTATGAGGGAACTCTGGAGGCCCCTGGGAACACATCTCAGACCCTCTCCTGAACCCCGGAGTCTGAGAAGCTCTGCTCTGTGCTGGGAAGCAAAACAAATTATGAATCCCCTAAAAGCTTGCTCCAGAACCCCAAATCAGTGCCCTGGGACCAAGAGAGAACACATGGAGATTCAGCAGAAAAGGCATCTCGCTGGAGCACTTGTCACCGCTGTTTTGCTTTCACAGCAACGTGGCTCAGTTAAAAACAGAAGACGCACTTCAGCAGTGAGAAATCCCGCTAGGCTGTGGCACCATCTGCCATGGAGTCATGTCAGGACATCAGGTGGGACTCATCCAGCTCTGGTGAAGAGACTTTGGGCTCCGTTATCCAGTCCAAGGAAATGGCCCACCTCTGTCACCTCTCCAATCAATCAGAGGGTGGGTGTCCTAGTCAGCTTGGGCTGTTATTACAAGTACCACAGACAGGGAGGCTTAAACAACAGAAACTTATTCTCTCCCAGTCCTGGAGGTTGGAACCCAAGATCAAGGTGTGAGCAGGGTTGTTTCCTCCTGAGGCCTCTCTTCTTGGTGTGTAGACGGCCGTCTTCTCCCTGTGTCCTCACGTGGTCCTGCCTCTGTGTGTGTCTATGTCCTAATCTTCTCTTCTTATAAGGACACCAGTCAGATCGGATTACAACCCATTCTAATGACCTAATTTTACCTTAATTACTTCCTAAAGAGGTAATTAAGACCCCATCTCCAAGTACGGTTGTTACCAAGTCCAAGCTAGTACTGCTCACCGCACGACAGGTCAATGAATTGAGAGACGAATTGTTGGGGCAAAGGAATAGTGACTTTTTTCAGAAAGCCAGCAGACCGAGAAGATGGTGGACTAGTGTCCCAAAGACCCATCTTTTCCAAATTAGAATTCAGGCTCCTTTTATACTAAAAGGGGAGGCAGTGTGGCTGGTTATTACAAACTTCTTGGTGTAAGAATCCTTTGTTCTTGTAGCTATCCACATAGGTCAGGTCAGGATGTTCCTATAAACCTCCAACAAGGGCTTCCCTGGTGGCACAGTGGTTGAGAATCTGCCTGCCAATGCAGAGGACATGGGTTCGAGCCCTGGTCTGGGAAGATCCCACGTGCCGTGGAGCGGCTGGGCCCGTGAGCCACAATTACTGAGCCTGCGCGTCTGGAGCCTGTGCTCCGCAACAAGAGAGGCCGCGATAGTGAGAGGCCCGCGCACCGCGATGAAGAGTGGCCCCTGCTTGCCACAACCAGAGAAAGCCCTCGCACAGAAACGAAGACCCAACACAGCCATAAATAAATAAATAAACAAATACTTTTAAAAAAAAAAAAAAAACCTCCAACAAGACAAATGTTATTCTCTGTTGCAACTTTTTAACTCTACATAAATGGAAATGTGTTATATCTTTAAAGGTCAGGGCCTTGAGAATGAGATATCCTGTATATTTCAAGCTATAGGCAATATTCTTTTACAAAAGTTGCAGAGCCAGCATAACTCAGCACAGGCAACAGAGCACAAGTGTTAGAGCTAAGGGAATAGATCTGATATGGAGTCGGGTTTGTTCTTCTCTGTTACACAGTCACATTCTGAGGTCCTGGGAGTTAGGACTTCAACATACGAATGTTTGAGGGTACACAATTCAGCCCATAACAGTGGGCGACCAGCCTTGCAGCATACGCCTGACACCTGCTGGACAGATGGCTCCCAAAGACCCACGACATGGGCTACCCCCTTGAAAGGGACAATTGGTTACACCAACACATGACTGAAATGTCTCAGACTTTAGGGAGGAGTTAGGATATGCCTGAGAGGGTCAGAGCCATCAGAGTGACTCAAAACATCTTCACAATGGCCATTAGTAGTTTCAGCACACAAAAAGGAAGTCTAAGCCTGTCTCTAATTACTGCAGGTTAATTAGTTCTCCTCGACATTTTAGGAAAGAAGAGTGCCTGGAGGACCATATAAATCAATGAAATCCACTCCCTGTCTGGCACAGGCTGTGGGAGGAGGTCTCCAGTAGGGTCAGGCGTGGCCGGTGTGGCTGGGGACCCGGTTCTTCTGCAGCTCACCTCAATCTAAATGCAACAGGCAGTCCAGACTTTTTGCCTGGGCTCAGCTGGTGCCAGAAGACCCAGAGGGGTGTAGCCATGGCACCAGAGTGAAGGGCACAGGGTCCACACACATTTTCCAAAGAAGCTTCCCAAAGGTGAGGTCAAGGTTCCCAGGAACTCAGCTACAAGTTTATTACTATTACCGCTCACACTTTTCCCTCCTTTCACCCCAGAAATGGGAAGCAGGGCAGTTTGCCCATCAGACCTGTCTCTATGTACCAATTCACGAGGAAGCACAATCCAATAATGCAATCTTGGTCTACGGCAATGGTTCCCAACACTGGCTTACATGGGACCTGACTGATTTCACTGGTCTGGGAGAATGTTAGGATTTTTTAGATGCCCCCTCCCCTCCAATTTGAAAGCCACTGGCCTACAGGAAGTAGCAGAAACATCCATGCTTTATTTGTCAGGAAGGACCACCATAACCAAGTACCACAGACCACAGGAAGGACCACCATAACCAAGTACCAAGTACCAGGGGGCTTAAACAACAGAAATTTATTTTCTCCCAGTCCTGGAGACTGAAAGTCTGAGATCAAGGTGTTGGCAGGGTTGGTTTCTCCTAAGGCCTCTTTCCTTGACACATAGATGGCTGTCTTCTCCCAGTGTCCTCATGTAGTCATCCCTCTGCATGCATCTGTGCCCTAATCTCCTCTTCTTATAAAGACACCAGTCTTATTGGATTAGGACCTACCCATGTAACTTCATTTTACCTTAATTACCTCTTTAAAGACCCCATCACCAATACAATCACATTCTGAAGTTATGGGAATTAAGACTTCAACCTATGAATTTGGGAGGGGGGGCATAATTCAGTTCATACCACACGGCTTTGGAAATCCTGTTAATCTTTATACTCTGCTGCAGGGGTTCTCAAGAGGAGCACTATTGATCTTTGCGGCCTGATGAGTCTTTGTTGTGTGTCTGTCCTGTGCCTTGTAAGATGTTTAGCAGCATCCCTGGCCTCCACCCACTGGATGTCACCAGTACCTGCCCCTGAGTCTAGACAATCATATCTCCAAACACTGCCAAGTGTCTCTGAGGGGAGGGAAAAAGTCACCTGCTTAAGAACCACTGCTCTACTGAAGTGCTTTCCAAAGAGCACTGCATGGAATGCTGTTTCCATGGGGATAGACTGCAGAAAAGGGAAGTATGTCTTCATTCAAGGAATACTTGTTAGACCCACGCTGTACTAGGCGGTGTGGATGTGACAGGCATCTTCACAGACAAAGCTACCTCCAGGAAGTTGCCAGTCTAGACTCGAGACCAAAATGGGCAGAGATAGCACAGAAAGTCCCTGTAGCAAAAAGTGCCATCACAGAAAAAGCACGGGCTCAAACAGAAATACCTTCATGAAAGTGGATAACAACTTTGTTAAGATATAATTCATACATCTACAATTCACCAATTTAAACTGTGCAATTCTATGATTTTTTAGTATATTCACAGAGTTGGGCAGCCATCACCATCATCAATTTTAGAACATTTTCGTCACCTCAAAAATCACTCCATACCCATTAGCAATCACTCCCTATTTCCCCCTAACCCATCCACCAGCTCCTGGCAACCACCAATCTAATTTCTGTCTCTGTGGCTTTCCCTTTTCTGAACATTTTGTGCAAATGGAATAATATATGACCTTTTGTGACTGGTTTCTTTCACTTAGCATGTTTTCATGGTTCATCCATGTTGTAGCATGTGTCGATACTTAATTTCTTTTTATTGCTAAATAATATTCCATTGTATGGATGTAGCACATTTTATATATCCTCTAATCAGTTGATGGGCGTTTGGGATGTTTCCACTTTTTGGTTATTATGAACAATGACACTACAAACATTCATGTACAAGATTGTATGTGGACATATGGTTTCATTTCTCTTGGGTATACACACAGGAGTAGCATTGCTGGATCATATGGAAACTCTAAGCATTTGAGAAACTGCCAGTTCTACACCATTTTAGCTGCATTTTACATTTCCACCAGCAGTGCATGAGGGTTAAAATTTCTCCGCATCCTCCTCACTTGTCTGTCTTTTTGTTTCTAGCCATTCTACTGGGTGTGGAGTCATTCTCATTGTGGTTGTTTTTTATTTAACATCTTTATTGGAGTATAATTGCTTTACAATGGTGTGTTAGTTTCTGCTTTATAACATAGTGAATCAGCTATACATTTATATATATCCCCATATCTCCTCCCTCTTGCTTCTCCCTCCCACCCTCCCTATCCCACCCCTCTAGGTGGTCACAAAGCACTAAGCTGATCTCCCTGTGCTATGCGGCTGCTTCCCACTAGCTATCTATTTTACATTTGGTGGTATATATAAGTCCATGCCACTCTCTCATTATGGTTTTGATTTGCATTTCCTTAATGGCTAATGATGTTGAGCGTCTTCTCACGTGCTTATAGGCCATTTGTCTGTCTTCTTTGGATAAATGTCTGTTCAGATCCTTTACCCATTTTTAACTGGGTTGTTCTTTTATTACTGAGTTGTAAGAGTCCTTTCTGTATTCTAATTACAAGTCCTTTATCAGAAATATGATTTACAAAACTTTCTCCTATTCTTGTGACATTTTTTCACTTTCTAGATGGTGTTCTTAAAGCACAGGTTTTCAGTTTTGATGATTTCCAACCTATCTATTTCTTTTTTTGTTGCTTATGGGAACCTCTGATTTTCCAGGTTTGCCTCCCCAGCTGTAGACCCTGCACCCTATGAACAAGCTGGGTGAGGACAATCAAGGCCCCGTCACTCTCGGCCACACCTGGAGTAGAGTCTCCACCTATGAGTGGGGGGCTTGTGGAGGAGGAAATTCCTGACGTCTCTGTGTCCCTCACTAGGAACTTAGTCTCTTCAAGCTTGAGTTGGAGGGCACGAGAAACGCTGGCAGCCTGCTCCTCCTGGTGAGGTGCCTCATAGCTTGACAGGGAGGGCAGAGGAAGCCCCATCCTCTTGGCCACTCCAACACAGTGGAGAGAGAAGAGGAGGGAGTGGATCATGGTCCGAGTGCTGCAGACTCACTGTTCTTACCAAGTTTTAGTAGATTTTCTTGAACAAATTTTTTTTCATTTGCTGTGTGCCCTTAGGACAATTTCCAGAGAACTTAAATGGTTGTTTCCTTGTTTTCAGTTTTCACCAGTTCTGCTTGTTTCACAGAAGAGCAGGTACATGGGACTCTTCACACTGTTATCCTGGATGCTGAACACTTAAGAGCCACCTTTTTAAAAGGGGAGGTCTGTGGGCTCCTCCAACAGTGTCATAGTTGAGCTGAAGGATGAAAAAAAGATAGATATGTGAAGAGTGAGGGTATGAGAGCTTCAGGTTGAGGAGACTGCCTGCAACAGGATCCGGAAGTCAAACAGAATTTGTACAAAGAATGACAGAAAGCCAGTTCGGTGATCCCAGCCAAGTGTGATGGCTTGAACGTATGTATTTATCTCTGCTTCCTCTCAAAACCCCACCAAGATATCAATAAAGGAATAAAAGAAGCGCAGACACACAAGGACAATGAAATCCAGTGAGGATAGACAGAGAAATGAGTTGACAACATTTTGGAAGCAGAAGAGCAGATGATCAAATGGTAATGGATTTAGCCGACTAAGAAAGCTGAAATCTAAGCCTGCAGGGGAAGAGGGTGAACCAATTTGTATCAAAGACCCTCAGAAAAGCTCCAGGCTTGTGTGTACTAGGTGATTCTAAGGGAGACATGAAAATAGAAAATAGAGCTGAAAATAGGGGTATGGGTTTGCACAGGAGCAGTTCAACCCCAAGACTCCCCTAATCCCAATGCAGTCAAGGGACAACCCTTCTCCCAGCCCAGCTGAAAATGGAGATCCGGGTCTGGAGAGGTCTGAATATCTGAGAACAAGGATAAAACACTGAACTAAAAATAGTAAAAGTGTGCATGCTGAACAGGAAGGGCCCACATCATCCCCGTCTCTGCTCCCTGAATGCTGGAGCTCAAGCCACAACCCCCAGACATCAGATACATTCCCAGGAAGGCTTCCAGGCCCACCAATACTACATACCTTATCAGTGCACAGGGACCCACCAGAAACGGCCCCTCCATGCATGCTGATCTTCCAGGGAGGTGTGGGGTCTCTTCATTTTCTTTTTTCTTTTTTTTTTTTTTTTTACACCTCACTCTGAAATATAACAATGCAACTATTTTAGGAAAGCCTGCAACATAAAAGTCAAGAGACCAAAACAAGAAAACACAAGTGAGGGACTCCAAGGAGACAGAAATAATGCAAGAAGCAAGAGAGAGCTTCACATATACAAAATTCATGGCATCCCAGATATAAAAGAATATATCATATCCTTGAAAAAAGAGCAGAATATTCCTTTTCAAACAGAACACATTCAGAGAACAAGGAAAAGTTTTCAGAAATTAAAAATATGCTAGTAGAAATTAAAATTTGAATAGGAGAGGAAAATGAAGTTGAGAATATTTTCTAGAAAGTAGAACAGCAATACAAAGAGATGGAAAATGGCAGAGAGAAGAAAATTAGGGGATAAATTTGGGAGGTTTAATGTCTTATTGATAGAAATTCCAGAAAGGGAACACCAAAAATATAGGCGAAGAACATCTTCCAGAAAGGAAGGACTTGAGTATCTAAGCTGAATGGGACCTATTGAGTAGCCAGCAAAATAATGAACAAGAACCACCCAAGACGCGTGACGATAACATTTCAAGACCCTGGGGATTAAGAGATGATACAAAAAGCCTCCAGAAGACAAAACACTGGGAATCAAAATGGTGTTGGATTTCATGTGAGTTTGGAAGAACATCTTCCAAGTTCAGAAGGAAAATCTCCAGTCTAGACATTTATACCCAGCTAAACTACAACTCACGTGTGAGGGTAGAATACAGATATTTAAGGCTTGATCTCAAAAAATTTAACCCCCATGCCACCTTTTTCATGAAGCTGTTAGAAGACAAGATCCATCAGAATTAGGAGTGAATCATGAGAGAGAAGGGGCTGGTGAGGGCAGGTCTGAGGGAGGTGGGTCCATTGTGGAGGAGGAGGAAGGGGACACCACGAGTGACATTGCCCAGAAAGATGAAAATGGAACTGTCAGACTACCTGGAATTGGGGGCCAACACGCAAGTGACCTTTTAAATCTGGTTGACTGTTTAGGGACATGTTAGTGACAGGTGCATGCAGACCTAGAAGAGGAAGATACTGGTGGTTACTCATCCTAGGGAAAACCAAGAGTCAATCAGGAAAGGAAATGCAATCATAGAACTACTCTGTGGCTCAGCTGTGAATAATAATTACATAATTATGTAAATACTGAACATTGATGAATTATGCTATCGGGAGCAT
Source organism: Eubalaena glacialis (assembly GCF_028564815.1). Lineage (NCBI taxonomy): Eukaryota > Metazoa > Chordata > Mammalia > Artiodactyla > Balaenidae > Eubalaena > Eubalaena glacialis. The sequence goes on along the minus strand of NC_083718.1, from coordinate 191,465,853 downwards.
GGGGGTGGGAGCTGTACGTGTGTTTTCTCTTGTTCTTTGGCAGGTTGCGGTTTACTTAGTAAAATCCTTATCCTCTCAGTGGGGACTCTATGGAGAAGCAACTGAAATAAAAAAGAAAAAGTCAGATAAGCATTTATTTACAAATATCAAGGTCAGGGTAGAAGCAAGAGTATAAAGAACTGAAGGGGTTGCCTCTAGGAAGTGGATGATAGAAAACCTCCTGCTAATTCAATTCTAATCTGTGTAGAACTATTAGGCTTTTAAGATGGAATATGGGAAAGAAAGACAGCTAGGGTGGCGGGAGCATAAGTCAGCAGGGGAAGGGAGAACGGGAGCCAAGGACCACATCACACTCTGATGAGAGAGTGTGCCAGGGGCAGGAGGGGAAGCTGGGAGCCTGACAGGGAGTTTGCTCTTCAAACAAGAGGTGATGGGACGTGAACAAGATGCAGAGGAGTTGGAGAGAAGAGGCAGCTTCAGCTGTGTTTTGGTACAGCCTCCAGGCCCTGCTAGTGAGATGGAGGCTGGAGGATGACAGGAAAGGGGAAACCATGTGGACTCTGAGATTTTGGGGCTGAGCAAACAATGGGTAAAAGACTGGGGGACAAATGAGTGTAGGCAGGAAAGCAAGAATTCTGCTCTGGTCATTGTGTAAGATTCCTCAGGCCGCCATAATAAAGTACCACAATCTGGGCAGCTTAAAAACTATGGAAATGTATCCTATCCCAGTTCAGAAGGCTAGGAGTCCAAAAGTAAGATGTCAGCAGGGCCACGCTCCCTCAAGAGGCTCTAGGGAGAATCTTTCCTTCCTTCTTCCAGTTTCGGGGTGGAGGGGGTGGCCGTCCATTCTTGGCTTGTAGCTGCATCCTGACTCTGCCTCCACGATCACCTGGAGTTCTCCCCATGTTTCTCCTGTCAAAACTTCCCTCTTCTTACAAGACACCAGTCATAGTGGATTAGGGCCCACCCTAATGACCTCATCTTAGCTTGATTATATCTGTAAAGATCGTATTTCCAAATAAGGTCACATTCACAAGTACCAGGGTCAGGACTTCAACATGTCTTTTGGGGGATGCAATTCAACCATAACGGACAGGAATCACGATGAAATGGGTTTGGCAAATGCCTTCCACTCTGTCCTGCTCTTGGAAGCTCACAAAGCTCCCTGGGCTCTGAGGAGCCCCGCAGTCATGCTCCATTTTGTTTGCTCCAGAGACCCCCAAATGTATCTGACCATTCAGTCCTTCTTCCTATAATACCCCTCGCCAACTTCCAGAAGAAGGAGGCATGTCATGGGCTGTGCATCACTGTTAAATGGCTCAGAGCTGGTGCTGCTGGAATTATGGGAAGTGAGGAGGAGGAGGTCTCCAGGGGATGCAGGGTACATGGGAACAGAGACAGAAAAGGAATGTGGAGGTCTGCATGGCTGGAGGGACCACATGGGAGCCACAGGGCTCCCTCCTCAGCCACGAGCCTCACACCCTTGTTCTGCACCCTGCTCTCTCTTTGCCAGAAAGGATTCGTGATATAATGCAAAAATATATTTGGTTTTCGTATTTGATTCCTGGCATGGAGCTACTAAACCCTTGAGATTTCCTGGGTGATGCTCTTTTTTTTTTTTTTTATTGAGCCTTCATTTATTTACTTTTTTATTGAAGTATATTGGATTTACAATGTTGTGATAATTTATGATGTACAGCAAAGTGATTCAGTTATACATATATATACATTCTTTTTTTATGTTCATTTCCATTAGTTTATCACAGGATATTGAGTATATTTCCCTGTGCTATACAGTAGGACCTTGTTGTTTATCCATTCTATAATAGTTTGAATCTTCTGATCCCAAACTCCCAGTCCATCTCTCCCCCACACCCCCTCCCCCTTGGCAACTACAAGTCTGTTCTCTATGTCTTTATTTCCGTTTTGTAGATAAGTTCATTTGTGTCATATTTTAGATTCCACATGTAAGTGATATCATATGGTATTTGTCTTCTCTTTCTGACTTGCTTCACTTAGTATGATAATCTCTAGTTCCATCCATGTTGCTGCAAATGGCATTCTTTCATTCTTTTTATGGCTGAGTAGTACTCCATTGTATATATGTATCACATCTTCTTTATCCATTCATCTGTCAATGGACAATGAGGTTGTTTTCATGTCCTGGCTATTGTGAATAGTGCTGTTAGGAACATAGGGGTGCATGTATCTTTTTGAATTATAGTTTTGTCTGGATATATGTCCAGGAGTGGGATTACTGGATCATATGGTAACTCTATTTTTAGTTTTTTAAGGAACCTCCATACTGTTCTCCATAGTAGCTTCACCAATTTACATTTCCATCAACAGTGTAGGAGGGTTCCCTTTTCTCCACACCAAGAGTATCTGCTCTTATTCATAAGACGCTCCTTTAGAACACACCTGAGTCTATGCTAATGAGATGTTCGGGGGGGGGGTGGTCACCAGAAAGACCAAGTGATTGGAAGGTTAGACTTTTCAGCCCCACCCCCTGACCTCCAGGGTAGGGAGGGGGATTTAGCTCCATAAAAACTCTCCACCAACTAGACTTGATGAGCTTCTGGTTGGTGGGCACATGGAGGGTCTGGGCGGTGGTGCCCCCAGGACAAGCATGGAAGCTCTGTGCCCTCCCCCCACGCCTTGCTCTGCACATCTCTTCCATTTGGCTGTTCCTGAGCTGTATCCTTCATAACAAACTGGTAAATGTAAGTAAAGTGTGTTCCTGAGTTCTGTAAATCATTCTAGTACCTTATCAAGCCTGAGGAGGGGGTCGTGGGAACCCTCAATTTGCAGAAGTATGGGTGGTCCTGGACTTAAGACTGGCATCTAAAGTGGGGTCAGGGCTGTGGGACCCAGCTCTTTAACTTGTGGGATCTGACACGAACTCCAGGTAGAGTCAGAACTGAATTCTATGTAGGATGCCCAGCTGGTGCCACAGAATTGGAGAATTGGGGGGTGTCAGAGAAAACACTCAGGCTCTGAATCCAAAGGGCTTTGGACAATAACCCAGCCACGGCCACTTGGGGATTTTTACCAATAAATCCAACACTTCCTGGAAACCGGCAACCCCCCAAGGAAAATGTGCCCACCCAGAGCCGGCTGCTCTGGTCTGGATAAATGCATTTCCCCAAACTTCATCTTTGAAGAAGCAGAGAAGTATCCGAGGCAGTTTCCTAATCAGCTGGGCAATTTGTCATGTCTTTCCCATGACCTCACCTGCGGATGCTCCCCAGAGCCCATTTCCTAAGACACATAGACCACTACAGGGACCAGCATCTCCTGCAATGGTGCTGACTCTGTGAGATTTACTGAAGGCTCCGGGGAAGTATCATCAGGACACTCAGCTAAGGAGATGGCTTCTTAAAGTGAGGTGTCTGGTGCCTCATCCCCGAGTTCATTCCCTCCCGTCATTGCAGAACGGGACCTGTTTCATGCAGTTGCAACAGGTTCCCAGGGAGACGCTTCAAGGTAATGGGAGTGGCACTGCCCTCTTCTCCCGGTCCTCTGTCTGCACCATCAGCTGGGGCGCCTGGCGTCCTTCTGCAGCCAGAGGGATCTAGGAGAACGGGATGTGAAAGGGAGGGTAAGCGACAGTCAGAACAACACGCTTGGCAGTCACTTAAATCATGCTGCAAGCCTCCCAAGGCAATTTTTTTTAAAAAGTTCGTTGTAAAATTTCGATGGAGCAACACCTGCTCCTGAACATCTGCCTCCCCAACGCTCTCCCAAGAACTTTCTAGTTATTTCCAGAGCTGATGCATTTCAGCCCAGAGAGCCTCTCGGTAGAGCTATTTCTTCATTACATGCTATTTCAGATATTTTTACATTCTCTCCTGCTTTGCCTCAAAGACAGGAAATATTTGTTTTTTTCACCCCTCTTTTCACAATGCAGCTTTCATCTGTGATTCATATCTTATGGCCAAAAAGGCGGATAAATGAACGAAGAGTACTTCCTTTCAAAGAAAATGAAATTAAAATAAGCTACAAACTGGAAGAGCGGTGTGTACTGTCCTAAGTCCCCGGTGCTGCAGGAGGAGGACATGGCATTTCCAGCCAGCGTGAGCATGAAACCCTCACTGTCCCCTGGCCCATGGGGGGGGCCTGTGACCAAGAAGCCGGAGGAAACAACCTCCCCCCCAGCACACACACATGTTCACGAAGAGCTCTGTCCCTAACTGCCACCCAGCGGGCACAAATCACGTTTAACAGCTCCTGCACTTACTGCCAATTGAGTAAAGACCACCATTTTAGGAAATGTCAGTATTTCTCAGAAAAAAATCTATTGTGAGCAGCTCTGATTTCAGGCAATCTGCCTGGCAAGCTGGAGCTCGGGACACACGCAGCTTCTGCCGGTGATGGCCAAGTCAGGCCCACTGGAGTTCTGAGCGTGGCTGGATGGGATGCTCCGGAAGCAGCACAGAAGCCAGACACCCCCTCCCTCTGCAGGTGCTCCAGTGGGACAACCTCAGACATGTGGTGGGACCCTTGGTTTCTTTCTGCTGCAATCCTGGGCTCCTATAACTGAGATGAGAGTGTGGCCATCCTGGGGGGGATGGGTAGGCACTCACACCTGCCATGGGTAGGGGCTGCCCCAGGCTCACTGTCCAAGTTTACAATCCCAGACTTCTGCTGGGTGGAACCACTCAGGCCTGGAGACCCAGACGGACCCCTACACTCTGACGCCCTTGTAGCCCCTCTGTGGAGTGAGGCCTATTTCCTGAACCCCCAGCTGCTGGGGGTCATTCTGTCCCAAACAGACTGACACCCCTACAACAAAGCCCTGCCTCCTACACAGTGTTCCTACTCTGCTTTCCCAGTGAGCAGCAGCCCCAGACTCTACCCTCCTCTCCAGGGGTCACCAGGATGTGCCCAGGGCTGCTGGTGACAGACAGTTCACCCCGAGCTCTGTCACCCTCCAGAAGCGGTGGGCTCAGCTGGGCATCACTAAGCATGTGGGGAAAGGCAACTATCTGAAATCAGAAAAGAACCCCAGATTTCAGAAGTCAAAACCTTTGGGCCTTCCCGGGTGGCACAGTGGTTAAGAATCTGCCTGCCAAAGCAGGGGACACGGGTTCAAGCCCTGGTCCAGGAAGATCCCACATGCCGCAGAACAACGAAGCCCGTGCGGCACAACTACTGAGCTTGCACTCTAGAGCCGGCGAGCCACAACTACTGAGCCCACGTGCCACAACTACCAAAGCCCGCTCACCTAGAGCCCGTGCTCCACAACAAAGAGAAGCCACTGCAGTGAGAAGCCCGGGCACTGCAACCAAGAGTAGCCCCTGCTCGCCGCAACTAGAGAAAGCCCGCGCGCAGCAACAAAGACCCAACACAGACAAATAAATAAAATAAAAAATAATAAAAAGCCAATTCTTTAAAAAAAAGAAGAAGAAGAAGAAGTCAAAACCTTTGCCGACCAGAACTGTGTTTCCAAAAGCATGATTTGACCAGCGTTGTGACGCTGCTTCCCAAGTACATCAGTGATTCGGGAAAATGGATTTTGGATGCCCAGTGGTGGATCTCTGAGTGTGTGCTAATGTTTGGGGGGATATAGGGGATAGAGGTTTTAAAGCTGGCGCTGCCCCCAAGAACTTGGGGTCTGCAGCCTCTTAGCTGTGGTGGTCTCACCCACCTGCCCTGACCCTCACCGACGTCTGTTCAGGGAGTTCATCCTCTTCACCTCTCATCTGCTCACATCATGGAGCTGCAGGAATTAGACACGAGGGGGTGATTGGCTAACCTAAACTGCAGCCTGCCTAGTCAGCTGCCCTAGGGAAGAGATTCTGAGATGGGGGAAGGAAAGCTAATTTGCCTCCTCTGGCCATGGGCGGTTGTTGGGCTCAGGCACCTGTAGTCAGCTGGGAGGAAATATGTTTCCCTACCCTGAGCAGGAAAGAATCAGGAAGCTGCCTTGCAGGAAACACTGTGGCCATTTGTTGGATCTGAGCTGAACTGGGGGTGGGAAGGGGTAGGCTGGACTAAGGTCTGGGGCCATTCTCCTCCCTCACGGCAGACAGACAGACAGACAGTTGGTGGTAGAGGTACCCTCTGGGCTGGGAAGACTCAGATCCAGGGCAGAGGAGGGAATGTTTCAGAGACAAGGCCCTGTAGAGGTGGGGGGGTGGGGCTATGTTGAGGGGTGGGGTCAGGTTCCCCAGATGCCCTTTGTCAGGGAGCAGGTGGGCAACACCTGCTTGGCTATGACCACGCAGAGGGCTCTGGGGAGCAGCCTGGATTGGATCTGGCCACGATGACCATGTCCTGCCTCTTTGGAGGAAACACTTTGCTCTGAGCTTTATTTAGCCAGGGGCCACGGTGTGGGAATAAGGACACAGGTGGACATGTCAGCTGGTTGTTCCCCTTCACTGGTCGCAGTGAACCAGCCCCAATAAGCTGACGAGTGTCCTGATGGTGACTCCTGCAGGGACACCCCTGACCCCGAGGTCAGTCCCCAGTTCTCATCTTTTCCTGCCCCTGGGGTGTGGAGGGTGCATCCTAAGCCCCCGTACTGGGGAGGGATGGGTGGAGCAAGGGGAACCGGGCCCACTCGGCCTCCGGGTTTGGAGGGGAGCCAGGCACTATCACAGTGGAGCCTTCCTTGCCATGACTGAGGGCTGGGACCAAAGCTCAAGAACTGGTGGGGGAGGGGGGCAGTCAGAGACCCGGAGAGTGTGGGAAAGGGGGGTATGAGCCCTCCATGTCAGCGGGAGGCCAGTTTCATTCTCCCACGTACACACCCACATGTGTGAGCACACATACACATGCACATATGTGCATGCACCCACACACGTGCAGAGACATGCGTGTGTACATCCACGCACACATACACACTCCCACACGTGGGCATGCACACACAAATGCACATACGTGCACACATACACCTCGTGGCATTTTAGTGCTTGGGCTACAGACTTCAGCTCTGAGTTGGCCCCTGGTTCTGTCCTGGTACGTCTCCAGCAAGTTCCTGCACTTCCCTGTGCTTCCATGTCCTCATCTATAAAGTGGCAGCAATCATCGTACGTACCTCAAAGGATGGCCCTGAGGCACCTGGAGACCTTAACCAGTGCCTGGCACATAGTAGGTGCTCCAGAAATGCCAGGTATCACAGCTCTCCCTCGGCGGGCTCAAGCATTCTCACCCCCCGACGCACACTCTCCCATCTTTGTGAAGCCGCCGGACGTGCACAGCGGAGGTGCCGGTCCCTCTGCTCTGCTTGCTTTCAGCCTCGGGGACTAAACCCTCTGTCCCATGCAGGCGGAGGATGCTCCCCTGAGAGGCTGGGAACCGCTGCAGAACCCAGGTCCTCGAGAGCCCAGCTTCTCAAATTGTCCGAGGGGAAGACCACCCCATCACAGACCAATTCTCTTGTAAAGTATGTTTTAAGTAAATCAGATCTTAGGTGTTCTCACCGCACACACACAAAATGGTAATTATGTTTGATTGTGGCAATCATTTCACAATGTATATGTATATCAAGACATCACGTTGTGCATCTTAAATATATAAATTTTCATTTGCCAATTACACCTCAATAAAGCTGGGGGGAGGGAAGTAAATTGGTAGGTAAATGAAATAAAAATAGACATATGAGGGACAACCTCCAATTTAAAAAATTATTTTGGATTCAAAGGAAATGACTCTGCCAAATTGCTGTAAAATTTCTAGATGCTTCCTCTCGATTTCTATGCCCATCTCGTCAGTAGGCCCCAGGGATGCCAGTCCCCAGACATCAGCAGGTGGAGCATTGCCCAGGTTTTTTAGTTTTTTTCATCAGTCACTCAAAACTGGGCACTTCTGGGACCCGCTGGGACTAGGGTGAGGAACGGCAGGGTGAGGGAATTGGAGCTCTGGGGAAGCGATTGCCACTGTCATTGTCAGGAGCAAGAGGAAGAGGGAAAGAGGGTTGCAAGTCTCTGCTCCTTCATTGGGAGTTGCACCTGCCTCAGTGTAGGCTGTAAAGGAAAAAGAAACCCAAAGTGGTTAGGAGAAACTTGATGCAAAAGGACCACTGCAGGGGTAGGGCTATTCTAATTAGGGGAGGGGCTGTTCTAATTAGGGAAGGGTCATTCTAATTAGGGGTGGGGCTATTCTAATTGAGGGAGGGGTATTATAATTGGAGGGCTACCGCCGTAGGGAGATCCCTGTGACCATACGGTCTGCAAGCATCTCAAGACAGGGAATTATATTCAACTATATTCCATCCAATCATGGAAAAGAATATTTTTTAAAAAAGAACATATATATACATTGATATAACTGAATCACTTTGCTGTACAGCAGAAATTAACACAACATTGTAAATCAACTATACTTCAATAAAAATAAATAAATGAATAAATAAAAAAATTTTAAAGAGTTAGGCAAAAGCGTTTTTCTTTTACAGGCTACAAGGACAAGTGTGGGGAAGAGGTATGAAACGGAGGGAAGATCAGATAGTAGATGAGAGAATGGTTACCCCAAGGCCAACCTATTCTCAGAGGGGCTGTCTGCAGGCTCAGGCGGAGGTGGGCCTGGGGGAGGAGAGAAGAGGAAGCCAGGGGGGGTTAACAGCACTTTGTTCCCATTGATGGTAGGAACAAGCTGCTCAGCTAATTATTGACCAGGTAAAGAGTGGGCCCATGGGGGGCTGTGTTAGGTCTTGTTCCAGGTAAACAAGGGAGCATGGGGGTGTCATCTAAATCACATGGGGAGAGGGGAGGGTTGCTGTGAGCAATTCCCAGAGCACCGAGGGCTGGATTTCTTGACCTTGGCTCTGTCCAGGGTCACAGAGCTGGACATCATTGCTCCAGGGTCCTCACAGCTAGGTTCAAGTCACAGCACTGCTCCTTAAAGGCACCTATCCAGGTCAGGGGACAGGGTTCTCCAATCTTGGATTCCCGGTCTGTCAGGAGGTCATAGGGAGAGTTTCATCAGATAGAAAATGTAAACCTGAGCTGTCTAGACTCCTCCTTAAATACTGGCTTTGCTATCATACCTCCAACCAGCTAATAAGAGAAGTTCAGGGGGAAACTCTGGAATAAAGCCAAAGGTCTATTTGTGAAAACAATATTTACCTATGTATTTATTTCTCTTTTCCATAAGTCTTCCAGGATTTTGGGGCTGTAGTAAGCTGCCCTCCTAAAACCCTCCCATAAGGAAGGTGGCTAGACCCATGACCCGCAGGTACAGCACAGAAAGGACACCTCGGAGAATACGACAGAGCGACGGTGGGCGGGTCATCGGAGAGGAGCTGGTCAGCAGAGACTCCAAGAAAGGAGCCCCAGCCAGTCCTGTGTCCTGGCCGTCCAGCATCGACCAGAGGAGGGGACCTTGGCCAGAGGCCCTCAATGTGCCATTTCAGAAGACAAAGTAGAGACATGGTCTTCCTCCCCTGCATCCAGAAGGCATCCACATCCTCTAGCTGCCCTTGTACCAATCCCAGCCCCCAACACAAACGGGAATAGGGTCCCCTGCAACAAGAAAGTGATCCTGCTTTCCAGGATCCTGGGGGAGAAGATTTGTTGAGCTTTCCAACACAAACTTCACTAGACTAGCACCCCGTGAATGTCATAGTTTTAACTGGACAGCTTGGGTTGACCTGAGTTATCAGTCTCTTGGGTCTGATCAATCTCTGGGCCGAGAGAGAGAAAGGGAGAGGAGGGGAAGGGGGAGGGAGAGGGGGAGGAGAAAAAAAAAAGGAAGGAAGGAGAGAGGGAAGGAAGTGTGGATGCAAGAATGGAGGGAGGGAGTCTCTGCCTGAGAACTTCCCATCCCACGTGAGTGCTCCCCAGAAAACACCTGTGACTCCCTGCCTCCTCTTTACCAACCATGGTATCATCTCTTCTTGCTGCTCATGACCTTCATTAAGGGAAAGTTCCTTACCAATAATGAAGCAACTTCGGTATTAAATGGATAAGCAGAAACTTTAAGAAGAGATAACCGCCCAAGACCTGAAACACACTTTACAATGTTCTACAATTACCCAGGATGGGCTGGGTGGTCCCCATGGGAACTAGATGCTCCTGACACTGTGGTTGTCCTCCGACAGCATCTCATGGAGCAGGAGATGGTCTCCTCCTGCCCCCAACTCCACTAAACGCATCCTCCACAATCATAATCACATAATATGAATTGACATTGAGCCATTCCTTCTTTCATGCTAATTGAAAATTACAGATTTTCCTCGTGCAAATAGCTCTTCATGTCAATTACCAAATGTGGTATCCACCATATTTTAATTAACCCCTCTCCACAGCTCCCTTTGAAATGTAGTTGACTGGTTCATCTTGTCACAATTACAGTCAATAATGACCAAGATCTCTCCAAAGAATATTTCACTTTTTATTCAAAGGATTACAGAAGGGGACCTGTGTTTTTGCTTTTTCATCCAGCAGGAATGCTTCTAGACACACACACACACACACACACAGCCTACCTATGTGACTATCCTGTCCTTTTGTTGCCATTTCCTCCAAAGTCTTTCGAATTCTCTGACTTAGATTTTTACTTTTCTCCCCTAGAGCTCCACGGCTTGCACTTCAAATACTGTGCTTACCCAGTTGTGCATCTTATTACACTCAATTGTGTATACACTGAGTCCAGCACTAGATTACAATCTGCCGGAGACCAGCAGCTGTGTTTCCCCATGATGCCAGGATTGAGATTTAAGCCTGTGGTGGGCATTCAACCAAGGGGTGTGTGTCAGTCAGCTATGCTACATAACAAACCACCTCAGAAGCTGCCAGCTTAAAACAGCAGACATTTACTGGGCTCAGGGTCTACAAGTCGGCTGGGAAGTTCTGTCGATCTGAAGAGGGCTCAGTTCAGCTCAGAAGGTCTCATGCACACACTGATGGTCAGCTGATAGATCGTCTAGATGCTGGCTGATCAAGAATGGTCCCCCCAGGCATGTCCTCACCTAAGTGGCCTTGCACCTTGCAGCAGGTGAGCCCAGGCTTGCTCTGCTGGTAGCAGGTCTGCATTTTCTCAGCCCACCTTACGATAGCTTGCACTAACTAGTTTCAGCTGCTGTGTGGTCCAGGTGCCACCAGGCTCTTCACATCCATCCCCGTGGAAAGGGCCACAAGGAACAGAGCACAGAGCCAGTGCCAACAGTGGGGGAAGCATACTAGCCATGTACAGGGCTGACTGTGTCCTACACACAGAGCTCATGTCACCCCAAGCTCCACTGGCCATGACTCCCTTCAGGGGTCCAGGCTCGCTGGTGGCTTCTGCTCCCAATCTGGAAGACTTGGGTCACGTGCAGAACACCTCCTTACAGAGTACATGGCACAGAGAAACTATACAGTGTGTGTGCATGTGCGTGCATAGGTGTGCAAGGGCCCAGGTAGAGGTAAACACTGAAAAAGTCCCGCATACAGCTACTTTGTGTTGTAAGTGAAAACAGTGGATTTTCTAAATTTATAGGTTGTCTGTTTTAAGTGTACAGGTAATTCAAAGTATAAAGGACGGGGGTAGAAAGGGGACTGGATTACATGTGAAGCTCCTGAAATTTAGGACTCCCTGCACCATCCAAGCTCCCCTTGGCTTTAGTTAAGTCCCTTAACTTTTCTATGTCTTAGTTAAGCTTTTTATTTAAGCGGTTTTCAGGTTAGTCTTGCAGGTTTGCCATGGTGACCAGAGAAGAACACAAATACAAATATAAATGTAAAGAACATAGTGTCGTATAAATATGGGCTATCATTATTATTATTATTCCTATTGGTGCTGTAAACCTACTGGAAACACTCTTGGTCCAAATTTCCAGGAAGATTCGGACATCCTCGTCCTGCCGTATAGAGATGCTTTCAATGTTACCCTAGTGAGTGAGCGAGAGGGTGCGTTTCTGTCCATTCACACACCTTCATTCATTCCAACGATCTTCACTAGGTGCCTACTATGTGCCCAGTAATGTTATAGACACTGAAGATCCGGTCATTTGCAAAAACTACAAAATCCTTGTTCACATGGAATTTGCATTCGAGTGGGGAAGAAGAAAACTAAGTAATGAACAATGATTTCAGGTACTCCTAAGTATTATGAAAGAAGCACAGGGGGTGGTACCAAAGAGAAAAATTGGATGAATGTCCACCCCTGTGCAGGTTGGTGGTCCCAGAAGCACCCCCTAAGGAGGTGGGATTTATGCTCAGTCCTGTAGGATGAGGAGAGAGTTGAAACTAAGGAAGGTTCAGAGAGGCAAAGCCACCTGCCCCGAGTCACACAGCTGGCTGGTGATGGATATCCATCAGACTTTGATGTTCCAGGTTCCCCTCCCTTTCCCCCTCCCTCACCCGTCCCCCACCACCACCAGCGGATAATGGCTGTGCTCACTCTGACACTGACCAGAGGGATGAATGCCCCTCCAATGTCCAGTTCCTCCATCCTGGAAATGATGCTTGACCCATTTAGTTACAGTCTAGTGATTCCAGCCATCAACACTCTGCTCCTTGAAAGCCACCATGACAGGACTAACCAGACCGTTTTCCACACCCATATGCATCCATCCCTCCTGCCTGATCTGACCACACAGCTGAAGGCCTCTGGGAGAAAGAGAAGCAATGTCCCATCCGTGTCGCCGAGCTGGTGCCACCCACGTCTCTCTGACCGTGTGCTCAGCCATTGCTTCATGAACCCTCTGCTCTGGCCAGAATTGACCCATTCAATGAATTGGCCTTTAAATGCCTGTAAAAGCTGAGACGTCCCCTCCTGGGTCCAAGGTTCTGCTTGCTAAGGATCTGTGAATAGAAGTAAAGATAAAGAGTCCCGTTACAAGGAGACTTCTGACACTAGCCAGGAGGACAGAGGTTTGGTCAAACTGGGGACAGCCTGAAACAAATATAAAATAATCTGTGTCCAATGAGAATATTAGACAAAACTTTCAGGTCAGTTTAGCCTGATTTAAATATTTCCCACTCAATAGCAATAATTTAGAATACATTTCCCTTTCTCCCCCCAAACTTGAAGTTTTATTTTAATAGCTCTGTGATTTTGGAACAGATCATTAAAATTAATGCTATTCTGAATGTTCCAGTGTGCCTACTGGAGTCTGATCAGTGTTTTTCCTTTTATAGATCATCAGCATAGAACACTTTAATGGCCCTAGTATAACGGCATTCTCTCTCCTCTCTCTCTCTCTCTCTCTCTGTTAATGATTAATTTTCATAGCCAGATATGGAACCCCCAAAAAAGGAGGAAACATATTTCATTAGGCTTGTCTATGCTGGACCCTAAATAATTCATTACCCCAGATTAAAATACTCGATGCTCTCAGTGTCCTAATGGGATATAATGAAATGTTCCCAAACGCTTCTGTCTTAAAATTAACATCCTTTGAAATTCCGAGATCAATCAGGGGCAGTGACAAGAGCCAAGTCTAATCCTTTATTGATTTGTGCAACCACAGAAGGGAAAAGGGAGCCTGGCTTAGTCCCGCCCCTCAGGCTGGCCCACTGCCGGCCGATGGTGTTATTCATTCAGTCTGTGTCTTGATGGACTGAAAACACCAGGTGGTCAGCCCCCTGCTTGTGAGTGACAGGCAACACTGCTGAGTCTCAAAGACCTGGCCCTGGTTCTCACTCGAGGGGTAGGTTGTGGCCAGTCCTGTCCTGCACACCCATCTGAAGACACCTTTCACTCCTGGATGGAGGTAATGACTGAGTCACCTACTGGCTCAGGCTCTAGGTGGCCCATTTATTGAGAGAACAGGTCTCTTATCCCCTCAGCCGCCTCTGTACCATCGCTCTGTTTTACTTTTCACAGCTGTTATTACTGCCTAACATTATCTTGGTTATTTTGGGGAGGCCTCATGTCCTTTGGACTCCAGGCTCTGTCCTCTTATAAGTTAACCTCATCTGTCTTGCCCACCAAGATTGAAGCTCAAGGAGGGCAGAGAGGGATTTTTTTGTTACTGCTAAAGCCCTGGTATCTGAAAGAATGCTTAGCACATAAGTATTCATGGATAGATTGATGGATGTGTGGGTGAGTGGATAGATGGATGGATGGATGGATGTGCAAGTGGATGGGTTGTGGATGGATGGACAGATGGTGGATGGATAGATGAACAAATTGTGGATGTATGAACAGACAGATGGATGGATGCTGGATGGATGGCTGGATGGATGGTGGATGGATGGATGGGTGGATAAATGAATGGATGAATGGATGAATCGTGCGTAGATGGATGGTGGATTGGTGGATGGATAGATAGATGGATGGATGGTAGATGGGTGAATGGTAGATGACTGAGTGGGCAGATTGGGGGTGGTTGGGTGGATGGATGGACAGATGGTGAACGGATGGATGAATAAACGGTGGATGTATGGACAAATAGAAGGTGGATGGATGCATGGGTGGATGGGTGAATGGATGAATATATGGATGAAGGGGTGGATGGTACATGGATGGATGAGTGTCTCCCTCTCTGCATAGTGGATGGTACATGGATGGATGAGTGTCTCCCTCTCTGCATAGAAAACAACGCCCAGCACATATTTGTTGGCTAAATGAATGACCCAAACCCCACATCCAACAACACTGAGAATTCCCCATCCCTATGAGCTTGCTGCTACCTATGCTCTGGCTGAGAGTCTTCCCTCACAGCATCCTGTTGACCTGCTGGACCATGGTATTTGCATCTATATTAGACTAGGAGTGTTCTCTGGCCTCACTGACAGTGAACTTCTCCCCTCCAGCTCATCTTTACTCAGCACACAGTAGGCCCTCACCCTTCCACACCTCTGGCAAGTAGCCACGT